>NC_029790.2:43818854-43869931 GCF_000816755.2 Arachis ipaensis
CTTTCAATTTCATTTTACATTTGTCTTGGATCTTGTATTGGAGAATTGAAGAAATTCTGTTTCAATCTCAATCTTGGATCTCTCTGTTTATTTACTGCTTAATTGAATTTCCGTTTCTGTTACTTACTTCATCTATTCTCTTTGCAATTTACAATTTCCTTGCTATTGTTCTTGTTGGATCTAGGAAGGCATTGAGATCTAGACTTGGTTTTCTAGTCTCTGGGTCCTGAGATCTGAATTTCTCATTTCAATTCCCTGCTTATTGCTTTTTCTGTTCATTTACTTTACTGTTTCAAGATCCGGTTTAATCCCAATTCCCTTTCCCTCTTCTGTTTGATGCAATTTAGTTTTTCCTTGTTTAAATTCTGCAAATCCATTCCCCAATTCCCTTTACATTTCAAGCAATTTATATTCCTTGCACTTTAAGATTCCGCAATTTACATTTCTTGCACTTTAAGTTTCTGCCATTTAATTTCTTGTTCTTTAAGATTCAGCAATTTAATTCCCTGCTTTCTTTAATTTCATGCAATTTACATTCTGCAAGTCACAAATCACTCAACCAACACTTGATTCGCTTGACTAAATCAACCACTAAACTAAAATTGCTCAATCCTTCAATCCTTGTGGGATCGACCTCACTCCCGTGAGTTTTTATTACTTGATACGACCCGGTACACTTGCCGGTTAGTTTTGTGATGTTTTGGAAGAGATTCGTTTCTCATCAAAATATCTCATCAGGAGCGGAGTCATCCTTGATGTGCTCAAGGCGACTTAAGTGATCTGCCACTAAATTCTGGTTACCACTCCTATCCTTAATTTCTAAATCAAATTCTTGTAGCAACAATATCCAACATATTAGCCTTGGTTTGGACTCTTTTTTAGCTAATAAATATTTTAGAGCTGCATGGTCTGAGTAAACTACCACCTTAGTACCAAGTAAATAGGCTCGGAATTTATCCAGAGCAAAAACAATAGCAAGAAGCTCTTTTTTAGTAGTAGTCTAGTTAGACTGAGCAGCATTTAAGGTTTTAGACGCATCAGCAATTACAAAAGGGTCCTTACCGTCGCGCTGAGCCAGCGCCGCTCCTACTGCATGGTTGGAGGCATCACACATAATTTCAAATGGCTGGCTCCAGTCTGGTCCTCTCACAATCGGAGCTTGAGTCAGGGCGATCTTCAGCTTATCAAACGCTTGGATGCAATCCTCACTGAACTCGAACTCAATATCTTTCTGCAGCAGTCTGGATAAAGGTAATGATACCTTACTGAATCCTTAATGAATCTCCTGTAAAAACCTGTATGGCCAAGGAACAAACAGACTTTCCTCACGGAGGAGGGGTAAGGTAAACTAGAAATGACATCTACCTTTGCTGGATCTATAGAAATGCCAGTATCAGACACAACATGTCCTAGTACGATTCCTTGTTTTACCATAAAGTGACATTTCTCAAAATTCAGTACAAGGTTTGAACTAACACACCTGTCTAATACTCTAGATAAACTATCCAAGCAAAGGGTAAATGAATCACCATATACGCTAAAATATCCATGAAAACTTCCATACAGTTTTCAATGAGATCTAAAAAGATACTCATCATGCATCTTTGGAAAGTAGTCGGTGCATTACATAAGCCAAAAGGTATCCTTTTGTATGCATACGTTCCAAAGGGACATGTAAAAGTAGTCTTTTCCTGATCTTCAGGAGCTATATGAATTTAAAAATATCCTGTATAACCATCTAAAAAACAGTAATGGGATTTACCTGACAGGCGATCAAGCATCTGATCAATAAATGGCAAGGGGTAATGATCCTTGCGAGTGGCTTAGTTGAAACGCCTATAGTCAATGCAAACTCTCTATGAATTCTGCACTCTAGTTGTCAGGAGTTCTCCGTGCTCATTCTTTATTGTTGTGACTCTAGACTTCTTGGGCACCACTTATACTGGACTGACCCATTCACTATCTGAGATGGGGTAAATGATATCTGTTTCAAGTAGTCTGGTCACTTCTTTCTTGACAACTTCTAAGAGGGTGGGATTTAATCTTCTTTGAGGCTGACGGACAGGCTTTGCTTCCTCTTCTAAATATATTCTGTACTCACAAACTTGAGGGCTTATGCCTACTATATCCGCCAAGCTCCATCCAATTGCTTTCTTGTGCTTTCTCAGCACACTGAGCAGTTGTTCCTCCTGTTGAGAAGTGAGTTCCCTTGCGATGAAAACTGGGAACTTCTGATTATCCTCAAGGTAAGCATACTTGAGGTGTGGAGGAAGGGGCTTCAATTCCAATTTCTGCTCATGGCTAGGTTCTGGATCATCTGGGGCTAGTGACAATGGCAAAGTGTCCTCATTGTGTTCAGAGGGTGTCCCCACACTTGGACCTTGCTCCATGTGCTTATCTTCTATTTCTTCATGGTGAACTTCAGCTACAATTTCATTAATGATATCGCACTGGAAGATAGAATGATCTTCCGGAGGGTGCTTCATAGCTTTATTTAAACTGAAACGCACTGCTCTGCCATCTATCTCAAAGGAGTAAGTTCCTGAGAATGCATCCAGCTTGAACTTCGAAGTCTTTAGGAATGGTCTTCCAAGCAGGATTGATGATGGTCTCCCTGAGTCATTAGGGGGCATTTCCAGGATATAGAAGTCAATGGGAAATGTGAGCCCCTTAATGCTCACTAATAAATCTTCAGTAATTCCAACTACTGTAATAATGCTTTTATCTACTAACACAAAACGAGCTGCCGACCTTTTTAAGGGAGGGAGCCTTAGAGTATCATATATAGACAATGACATTATACTAACACACGCTCCTAAGTCACACATGCAGTCAGAAAATATTACACCCCCAATGGTATAATTAACCATGCTTGGACCTGAATCACTACATTTTTCAAGTATACCTCCTATTAAAGCAGATATAGAACTACCTAAAGGAATAGTTTCTAATTCATTAATCTTATCCTTATGTATGCACAAATCTTTTAGGAATTTTGCATATTTAGGTACTTGCTGAATAACATAAAAAAGGGGAACAATTACCTCAACCTTTTTGAATATTTCTATCATTTTGGGATCAAGTTCCATCTGTTTTGTGGATTTCCTTGCAAGGTGCGGAAATGGGATAGGAATGGCGTCTTGTACAGCTTCAGCATCCTTTGGTTCTCCATTCCTTGGTTGAACTGCTTCTTCTTCAGCCATGTTTTGTACTTCATCTTCCTCTTCAACGTCCTCCACTTCAACCATGTCCTCTACTGGGGCGTGTTCTTGTGAGCTTGGCTCCTCATGAATCCTCTCTTGCAGTGTGGTTCTGGACCTCAAAGTGATGGCATTGATGCCACCTTTTGGGTTGGGTAGGGGTTGAGAAGGAATTCCACTGGAGCTTGAAGGTTGATTGTTGGAATTGATCATTGATCCAATTTGTGAGGCAAGCGCTTGTACGGCAGAGGTCAGACCGTTTAAGGTAGAATTAAGTAAATTCTGCATGTCTTGCTGTCCTTGTGCAAGAGAATGAAACATCTCATCAGTAGAAGGGGAAGGGGGGTAAGTGATCTGAGGGGGCTGCTGTTGATTGTTCTGAGGTGCTTGGGACTGCCTTAGGTGAGGTGCTCTGTAGGGTTGGTTCTAGTTCTGCTATCTATTGTTGTTGTTGTTGTTGCCCCACCTCTGATTTCCATTGTTGTCCCTGCCTCCTCTGTTGTCCCTCCAGCCTTGGTTATAGTTCCCACCTTGGTTGTAGTTACCGCCTTGTTGGTAGTATCCTTGATTTGGGCAATCATAGAAATTGTGAGTGGCTGCCAAGGTGTTGTCCTCTTGTTGGAGCTGCAGACACTCATCAATGTAATGACTATAGTCAGCACATATTCTGCATACTCTTTGAGGAACCAATTGTTGACTATGTTGTGGTGAGGGGGTTTGAGATTGTTGTTGATTCAGATTCATCTGCTTCAATAGGTTGGTCATCTCACATATAGCCTGTGTGAAAGCAGTAGTCTCACTGCTAGAGGAAACTTCTGCGACAGCTTTGGGATAGTGACTCCTGTGTCTAGCATTCTGAGTGGACTCAGCTAAATCGACAATCAGTTGCCATGCTTCTGTTGCTGTCTTGTACTTCTTCATAGAGCCATTGCTCGCAGCATCTAGTGTGGTCTTGTCCTGAGGCTTCATGCCCTGTGTGAAGTAGCTGATCAACACCATCTCATCTATCTTGTGGTGGGGACATGAATCTAAGAGGTTCCTGAAGCATTCCCAGTACTCATAAAGGGTTTTTGACTCTCCTTGGATAATGCAGGAGATCTCCTTTCGTAGTCTGTCTGTAACTTCAGCTGGAAAGTATTTGTCTAGGAACTATCTTCTAAGCGTATCCCAGTTAGTAATCACTGCCTAAGGTTGAGTGTAGTACCACTCCCTCGCCTTTTCTTCCAGGAAAAACGGGAAGGCGATCATCAAAATAGTAGTTTCATCTGCACCATGACGCCTAACAGTAGAACAGGCTGTTTGAAAATCCCTGAGGTGCTTTATGGGCTCCTGAGAAGGTAAGCCATGAAACTTGGGCATCAAGTTGATTAGCGACATCTTCAGTTCGAAATCTGCAGCCAGATTTGGGTGACGCGCCTAATACGGTTGCAAGTTGAAGTCTGGGGCTCCAGCTTCTTAGAGAGTCATTCTCCTGGGTTCTGCCATGTTACCTGCACGTGAATCAACTGAATGAGTAGTAAAGGAGCTTATTTCGCTCTCAGATGGCGGTTCAGATTCGCCCTCAGATGAGACTGGTGAATCGATAATGATCACTTCACCACCTTCAGAGGCTAACCGACGTCAAGCTCGCCTAATGCGTGAAAGAGTTCTTTCAATTTCAGGATAAAATGCGGCTAAGCTCGGATCAGGTAGTGAACGCGTCATTCAATGAGAAAAACATATAGCTCATGGTAACAAAAAATAAAAATAAAATATGCAAATAAAATAAAAATAAAAATATGTACACTAATTAATAATCTAGCACACTATTGCAACTCCCCAGCAACGACGCCAAAAATTGATGAGAGGGCAGAAGTCGGCTAATTAAGAAATCAATATAGGAAATACATTGTGAGTATAGTTCTTAACCAGCTAAGATCCGCCTCATCAATTTAGAAAAAGTGTCACAAAAGTTAGAATAAAATACTGAGAGTATGAGTCCCAGGTCGTCTCCCAACGAGTTGCTAGAAAGGGTGCTAATTTATTAATCAGGAAATTCCAAGAGATTTTTGAGAGTTGAATGACAGAAAAATAAATAATTGTAATTAAAAAAAATTATATATCCTAATTAAAAAGCCCTGACTGGGGGAATGATTAATTGGAAGTTCTATCCTTGCTGGAATCTTCTCAAGTGTAGTTTAAAGAGGTTGTTGTTTTCACTTAGTTAACCCTTACTAAATAAAGGAAAGTCAAGTGATTGAGCTAACTCTTATTCGCAAATCCTAGTCCTCTCCCTTAAGAAGGTCTAGCGTTAGTAAATACAGAATTAGCCAACAACTTCCAATTTAACTAAGCACTTGAGCATTCCAACTCAAGTGTCTCCCCTTAATCAACCCCCATGTCAAGTTTGGGAATCTACTCCATTGACATGAATATAATACCCAAAAAAAATATAAGAAGAAGACATAATAAATTAAATAAAATAGAGATTGAAAATTAATTAAAAGTAAAAGTAATCATTTGCATCAACAATCCATGAAAATAATCATATTGTAACTCTAAAAGTAAATAGGATATGGAAGAGTAAGTGACAAACTAAATAAGATAAATGGAAATTAAAAGAGTAAGGAAATAGGAAACAAACTAGAATAATTTCTTCAATGGAGGTGATGAGTTTTCAATATCCAAAAGCAAAAGCATAAAACTAATAAATTATAAATGTAAAGAGAACCTAGAGGAAGAGTAGTTTCTCTCTAGATTCAGATCTAAAACCTAAAAACTATCCTAATGAGAATGTGTGTTAATGTGTGTTGAGTCTCTGCATGTTCCCTGGCTTTATTCTGTGTTTCTAGGCGAAAAACTGGGTCAAAACGCAGCCCGAAATTGCCCCAGCATTTTCTGTTAATTCTGCAGATCGCCCAGGTCACGCGTACGCGTCGTTCAGGCGTGCGCGTCATTCAGCGATTTTCCTTGTCACGCGTATGCATCGTCCACGTGCGCGTCATTCGTGCAGACTCCAATCCGCGCGTACGCGTCAAGCACGCGCACGCGTCGCTGCAATTTCTTCATATCGCGCGCACGCGTGATCCATGCGTGCGCGTCGATGCTCGCTGGTCATCTCCTTAGTTTCTTGTGTTCCTTCTATTTTTGCAAGCTTCCTCTCCATTTTCTAAGCCATTCCTTCTCTATAAAGCCTGAAACACTTAACACACGGATCACGACATCAAATGGTATAAAAGGAGAATTAAAATACACAAATTAAAGATCTCTACGAAGCAAATTTTCAACCATAGAACAAAACTAGGAAGGAATTATAAAATCATGCAATTAGTATGAAGAAGTGGGTAAAGACTTGATGAAACCACTCAATTAAACACAATATAAACCATAAAATAATGGTTTATCAGCGGCCATTCGTTTTTGTTTGGTGCGCGTGCGTATGCGGGCACACGGCTGCGTACGCAGACGTTCGTCTCTGTGTTTTTAAGCAGACAAGAGATGTGTACGCATCTTGAGAAAAACTGCGTTCCCACGTATGCGTGACAGGGTTCGCATATGCAGAGCCTTATTTTCTTCCAAATTTATTTTTTTATTTTTAAGGCATTCCTCTAGTTTTCAAAACCTTATTTCTCTTGTTTAAAGCCTAGTAGGTGGATTTTGGGTAATGAAGTATTGTGAGGGCTGTGAGAAAGGTAAGTTGTGGATGAAGTAAGGTGTGAACTAGTGATGAATCATGACTAATGGTGATTATATGAGTTGCTGATGATGATGGTGGAAGTGCTGTTATGTTATGAGCTGGATGGCTGTATATGATAATGAATTATGGCTGAGCAGGAATATGTATGATTATTGATTTGATATTGTGATTGTTGTACTTTCAACTATCTGAGATACGAGTTTCCCTAGGAGAAAGCAGTGTCTAGCCACCATATGCCCCAGGTTGAGACTCGATACCCTGCTGAGCCTATGTCGTAAGTGTGGCCAAACACTGTGAAAGTTCCGGATGAGCTTGCCCCCATGGATAAACACCAGTGTAGGTGTTATATGATTATGTTTGAGAATTACTTGAGTTGCCAAGTTGGGGATGCATGACAGAGGGACAGTCCAATGGTTAGTGTAAGACCCAAGACTTTTGAAAAGTCCTATTTTAAAACTAATTTCAAATTATATATTTATTTACAGTTTTAATTTCATAAATTATTTTATTGAAAATATTTAAGGCAGTTTTGATTAATTGAATTTGAAATAAATTAAGGTTTTCATCCAAACTCTATAATTATGGATTAATTTCTATTTACAACTTAAAGTTCTAGAAATAAAAAGATAATGAGTTTGGGCTATTTAAATTAAGATTTTATCTAATTTTACAATTATTGAGTTACTTTATATATTTAAATTGTAAAGTTGGTAGTTGGGAAATAATAAAGATTTTATATGATTTAGATTAAATAAGTAATATTTTAAGTATTAATATTGCTATTTTAGAAAATAAAAAAATTAAGTATATTATTTCTAATTATTTAATTTAGACATTTTATTAAAAATAATTTATTAAATTGATGAGCAAATAGTATTTACTATATACAATTAAGGTTGGATTTAACTTGGGTTTCAATTATTATATTATTCTCAATTTTATTTAAAGTTACCAAATTACTCCTAACCCTAATTTTACTAAAAACCCTAACCCTGAAACCCTAACCCAATGACCCGGTTCCCTTTTTCCCCATACCCAACAGCAGCCGAAATCCCTCCTTCCCCCAAATCAGTAGTAAACGTTTCTTCCCCCCTTCCCCCAACAGAATGCAACACACACGGCTTCCCATTTCCATGAAAGAAAGAAATTGAGGCAGAGAGGGAGAGGGAGACCGAGTTGTGGCAGAGGAGAGGAGGGAGGAAGCTCACCACGTTGCTGTCCGCGCCGCCATCACGCGCCACCGCCGTCGAGCCTTATCGCCGCCGTTGCTAACAGAAGAAGGAGAGATCGGGGAGAGAGAGGAACGTCGCGCCGGCGTGCTGGGCTCCACCGCCGCCATCGCGTCGTCGCCGCTGGTCCACCTGGAGCCGCCATCGAAGCTGCGACACGGAGAAAGGGGGTTCGCGAGTGAGAAAGGGCTGAGAGCCTGAAACCGCCGCGCATAGCCATGTCTGTGAAGCCACTGTCGTCGTCCAAGCATGCCACCGCCAGTCGCGTCGTCATCGTCTCTGCCCAGCGTCGCCGCAGATGATGGGTCGCCGAGAAATGCCACCGCTGCTGCCGCCGGGAACCGCCACTGAAGACGCTGGTTGTTGCCGTTGCTGGTGAGAGAGAAGCAAGATGAATCCCCTCCATTTCTGCTGCTCTGGTCCGTCGCCGCCCCTGCTGGGGATCATAGCCGCCGGAATCCTTGGGCGCCGCCGTGCAGGAGTAGAGTAGTCACCATCGCCGGAAAAAAGAAGGTGACGGCAGTGGAAGTTGCCGCCGCTGTTCTGCCTCACCGAATGGCACTGGAAAACTGCTGCTGCGTCGTCGGAGTTCTGGCCGCCGGAAGACCTCGTTGCTGTCGCCGGAAAACTCTGCCAGTAAGGGTTTTGAATTTGGTTTTCATTCGTTTAAGATTCCGAAAGCCTTATCGTTTCTGTATGTGGGTTTTAGTCTTCATTGCCGGAGTCCGGTCACCGCTGCCGCTTGAGGTGGCTGCCGGATTGCTGCCAAACCGGTTCGGAGACCGCCGCTGTTTCGGTTCAGCCGTTCCTTCTTCGTTCGGTAAGCGTTTTCGATTTGAAAGCCCTTTAGATTATTGTTCTGACAGTTTAGGCTGAGCTGTTGTGGCGTTATCAGTCGTAGGGTTGTGTATCGATGCTTGCATGACGTGCTCGGAGTTCGCGGCTGCTTCGTTTCGCCAGTTCAGTAAGTACTTATGTTTCGGAAAGCTTCGCGTTAGTATTCTGTTGTGTTTAGTTACTGAATGTGAGTTTGAATAACGTGGGGTTGAGTCCTGATTATTGTGTGTTGCGATTAGTGTTGCTATGGTTATTGCGAAAGTGGCTTGGAGCCGATGTTTTGGTTGCCGGTGATTTCGAGTTGAGGCGAAAAGGACTCAATGAGGCATTTGGGGGTATGGTTTTGCGTTTTGAGGTAGGGGCTTTTCATACAAACTAATTTATTTTAAATTGGAAATTGTTATAAATAGATATGATGTGCAGATTGCATTTCTGGTGATTAAGTGATTTTTATGAATTGTCTGATTTGAATTGGATGAATATGATTGCTTGCTTGATTGAAATAATGTTTGATTTTGTCCAAAATGGAGGTTTTTGGTTGTTTTGAATTGAAATGATTTCAGTAATTAAAGTATGAATTTTCTTACTGGAAACTGATTTGGTCTTGAATCCCTTGGAAAAGAGTTAAGGATTGGTTTGGTTGGGACCCGAAAAGGGTGACAAAGTCCAAGTTTTAGGGGAGATGTTGACGAAATTTCTATAAAATCTGAGATTTGGAATGAAACGTTATTTTGAAAACAATGAACTATGTTTGAATTAAATGTTTGGTAAATAAATTGTTTGAACTTACTTTATTAAGAAAACTATATATTTTGGATGTAATTTACTTAAGAAAGGAATTATGTTTTGAAGTCAATTTAAATATGAAAGTTTTCATGTTTTGGAATTTGATTTAAGTAAACAAATTGGAGGAGTTTTAGTGGTTTTAAAAGAAACTGAATTTCGATTGACTGATTTCACTTTACAACGTTTGGGGAAAAGTCTGAAATACTCCTTGAAATCTTGATTTAGAAAAACTAAAACAATTTTTGAACCCTTTGGAAACACTTCAAATTTTGGAATGAAACTGAAATTTGTTTTTGGATTCAAATGACTTGATTTTGGGTTTAACTTCTACTTTATTTACTCAAATCAAGAAGCTAAAATTTTAGAGGTTTTTGATGAACTTAAGGAAATGAGTTAGGTTATTCTCCCCTGAAGTCTTGAGACTCCGCTAAGGAATTTTATGACCAAACCTTGATTTAGAAATGAATGATTTTAAGTCTTGAAAAGAGATTTTGAATTTGGCATGGTTTTGAGATTATTTGTAAATTCTGGAAAGATGTAGAAAGTGGTTCCGTTTTGAAAAGTGATTTTTGGCAAGATGTGAATTGAATATGTTTGTTATTTAAAAGGAAATGGGCCAAGAATGAATTTGAAACAAGTTATTGAGCCTGATTGATTGTGGATATCACCAAGATTGATGAGTTATTACTTGGTAGGCATAAGGGTCGGGTTCGTCCTGCTTATGCTGAAATGAGACTATTGATAAGTCACTTGCGCCTGGCAAGGATGGTGGTTAATCCCGCTTGTCGAGGGTGCGGCGCCCGCGTAAGGACGGTGGTTAATCCCGCTTACGGTGGAGGCAAGGACGGTGGTTTGATCCCGCTTGCGTGTTTCGGGCAAGGACGGTGGTTTAGTCCCGCTTGTCTATGGGACCTACGGATAAGGACGGTGGTTGGATCCCGCTTATCCTAGTCGGGTTTGGCAACATAACCGATAATGCGATATCACAGCCAGTAGGACAGACATTCATCATTTGCATTTATGTGACATTGTTTGGGTGTGCATATTGTAATTGGTTTGCTTATGTGAATACTTATGTTAATTGCTAACTGCTATATTTGTTGTAATTGCTATTGATTGTGTTTAAACTATGTTAATTGTGATTGTGTTTGATTGGTTGGCTTGTGATGAATTGGTTGATGACTGAGTTGTTTGGGCCAGGAGCTGTGTTGGATTGGATGGGCTTGAGGCCGTGGTTGGTATATTGAGTTCTAGTATTGTATAAAGTATCTGACCGGTTCAGTATAGACTTAATGAACCTATGCTTGGAATGGGATGGTCATTTATACCGCGTAGGTGACTGCTTTCATGGTTGTGGTATAGAAAAGTATGAAAAATCAAACTCTTACAGCATAGATTTAATTGAACTTACGTTTGGAACATGTTGGTCATTCATACTGTCTAAGAAAAACTTTTCAGATTTTACAAGAAAGGAAAAAGGTTTTGTTTTAAATTATTTGAGAAATTTACCAAGTCTTCAAAGAGGGATTTTCTAGATTTCGAATGTGTTCTCAAGGTCTTTGGAAAGACTCATAAGACAAGCAATGATCACTGTATCCTAAAAATAGTTTTATTTTACGTATTTTGTTATAGCAATTTCTGTAACCCTATAGTAGAACAAGCGAGGACAACGTTCTCACTCCCATACAGGTTATTCATTTTCAGGATATGGACGACGAAGCATCAGAAGAGTTATATTCCTTTTCTGTTTATTTGTTATCTTTGTATTATCTTAGCTATTATTTTTCCTCGCCTTTATCCTTATTAAGTTTGTAAGAGGGATAGGTAATTATGATATGTATGTTTGTAAGCTAGTGTTGAAAAGAGGCCCTTTATCCTATCTGATGGGGTAGGGAAGGATGCTATTTCATTCTCTTTTCTCAAGGAAGATTCCAAAGGAGCTCTTTCATTGAAGTGTCTGCCGCCCGGCCTGGTTACCCCAATCCTTAAGTATTTTCATGCCATGATCTTATCATTGAATAATCAATGCAACTTCTTTTGGTTGGTCACCACTGGATGATTCCGCGATACACTCCCCCTATCTGCTATTCTATTATCTAATAGTATCGTCGAGGTATCCTGGTTTTGCCCCCTAGCGGTATAGTTCAATCTTTAGGGGCATCAGGGCCCTTTTTGAAACAAGAAGATTCTAAAAGAGATAAATCGCATATGAAGAAAGTATGCTTCGCTTGTCATTGAAGGCGGTTCCTGCTTCTACCGTGAAAGCAGGACAACGCAAACAAAGGGGGGTAGCGCTGCCCACCTAACAGAAGGCGCGAAAGAAAAGCGAGCCGGGAATTCGGCATCATATCGGTTAGCTGAGCCGGCCTCAAGGAAGAACTTTGATCTTGCCTTTTTCCTACTTTCAAATTTTTGTTCCGGGCAGTAATATCAAGTGATCTGATGATCCAACAGTTAAGTCAAAGGCTACGAAAAAACCTTCCTCCGTAAGTTCCTTTACTCTCTCTCTCTTGAGCGCTTTCTGGTGAACACTTTGTGTAACCATTGAGTTCGATTTGAACTAGTTTCAAAGGCTGGATTTCCCTTGGGGAGAACTAGAATCCTATCCTCAGATCTTTCCCTCTTCTGTAATTTTGAGACCAAAAGAAGTAGGGATTGGATCGATGGAACGCCTTTGTGAAGTCTAGCTCTGTTCTATGCCCGCCCCTAAAGAGAAAAGCTTTCTATGATATTCTTTTTTCTAGGGAATCCGCGCTTACTAGACCCTTTTTTTGCAGGCAGGATCTGAAAAGACTAGCTGGACCCGGTTCTGACTAATCACTAAGAGCTCATCGCGAGTTCTCTCGGGGCGGGACCTCAGTAAGTAGGGCATTCAGTACGAAGTAAGCCAAGTGAAGTGATCCCTGCGGCCTATACTAGAAGAGAAGGAAAGAACTTCTTACTCGCATCCCCCTTAAGATGTTAATATGAACGTTTCACAAGAAAGATTGAATCGTGGAATTGATTTTAGTTAGATGAGCTCCTTAAGCTAAGGTAACTCCGGGATAGAGGGACGAAGTGGGCTGCTTTCAAGGGCTAGAATTTCCCTGTTTCGGCGTGAGATTGGCTTAGCTTGGTCTTTCTGTGTACCTAGAGTAAGTTTGCCCATAGCGTAGTAAAAGCTTAAAAGATTCTGGTCCGGTTCGGCCTTATCAAGTATGATTTTAGGGATCCTTTTTTTAGTAAAGTACCCCCCTTTGGTTTTAGGGTTCGATTTGCCAACTGATCCGAGTTGGATTGGGTCAGGAACGGTAATAAGGCTCTAGTTCGACTAGCAGCTTGCCTTATCGAATAGGGGCGAGAGGGAGAAAAAAATAGCAAGTACTACTCTTTCTCTTTGAACGAATCCGAAGCCTATCTTTATAACTGTGGGGAGATGGATTTGATTGGAACCTAAATCCTTGGATCGCCCATGTGTCTATGAAGAGGTTAAGCTAAGCCACTTCTTTCGCCTTTCGCTTTACAGTAGTTATGTGATCTTAGCCTTTAAGCTTTGAGCTTGCTTTTTCAAAAAGATGAGGATGTGAAGCTGTGAACAAAGAGTCTCTTATCCCGTCTTAGACTGCTCTGGCTCGGTACTGTGTCGATTGGGTCTGAGGATTCTTCTATCCATTTGGTCTTCTTTGTACCGTACCCAGAGAAAGGAGAAGATCGAATTAGCTCTGCTAAGGAATTGAAAGCATCCTATCCGCTAAGAGCGAAAAATCACATATTTTGAAATACGGTATAGAGCAGCCTACCTCTAGTGCTTTCTTCACTACCTCCTGACGTTTCATCCACTTCCACTACCAAGGTAGGGCTGGCTGTCGGATGCGCTATGCGCTAAGGCTACTTATTGCGCTATCCCTCATCATTGATTTACCAAACTGCCATCTCATCTTGCATCCGAAAGAAGTGACAGCCTGCCTGAGATGCCATGTTGATATTGCCAGAAGAGAAGAAGGCCTATCTTAGATATGCCTATTTGAACTATGCCTAGCTGCCGAGGGAGAGGTAGCCTATAGACTCAAGGTCTACTACTATGACTATTCTATGGTTTTGCCGTTAGCTGGAATAAGTGTACTCAACCGTGCTAACCTTCGCCTCGTGGCTCGATCAAGGCGCTATCGCATTATCTGAAAGAGCAACTATCCCGTGCCATCTGTAGCTCTTGCCCTGTTTATTATGAGAATAAAGAAGTCTCCTACTCCCGTACTTCACGCGCTATCCTCTATTCCATTATGTATCGCCGCTAGCTCATACCATGTGTCTTTGAACCGCTATTGCTCTGTGTCCGGATTCATTATGCTATGGCTAACTGAACTAGGACCATTGGAAAGAGAGAAGATATTGCCTTTCCAGAAGTAGCTTATGTCATGTCGTGCTACGAATAAAAGAGGTCCCTACCCTCAGTTCACCTTACCGGGCTTGATTCGTGAAAGTCAGCTCCGGCTTTCAGCACCGGTTACGAGAACAGTAAGAGTTCATTCTGTCCCACTTGGCTCAATAGCCAGAGAAAAAATAGCAGCTCCGGTAAGAAAGGATGACTTTCTTTCGCCCCGGATTTCTTTCTCGTTAAAGTTATGGTTGTTCTTTCTTCCTTTCTGCCTGACTGGACTTCTCAGATGCATGCAGACCTGTAAATAGAAAAGATTCCAGTAGGGCTGGTATTCTAATCAAAATAGAAAGACGAATTTCATATCAGTAAAGTGAAAGTCCGGCTTTCCTCCTTAGGGATCACACTTCTGGTAATTCAACGGCTCCCTTTAGGAAGTTCTGTGAAGGAAGAATAAGAGAATCCATGGCTTTTTTCTCCAGGCTTCTTGGAGGTTTGAAGTTAGACTTCTCTCCTGCTGCTATGGCAACGGCAATCTAACTACACTAAACTCCGGGGACTCTTAACTCCATAGAACTCTTAATCCATGGCATAGAAGGGCAGGGCGATGTCAAACTCAATATTAGGATATAGCTGTTAGCACCTTCTGAATAGAATCCGGCTTTCAGAGCCTACTTACTTGCCTACCTTTTAGCAGTAAGGTCTTTCAAAGACTTCGGCCTTTAGAATTGCTTACCTGAGTTGTCTTATATGGCATTGTCTCCGGATTCAAACCTCTTAACTCTCCTCTATTCTTTGGCGAGTGATCTTAGCCATCCGAACGCATTAATCTGACTTCCCTGCCCCTCAATGATAAGCTTTCTGAATCAAGGAAGGTTAGAAAGTCAATCTGAGCTAAGGAGATAGCAACAATTGGTCTTCTTCACCCCTCATAGGAAGAAGGGGCTTATCATCTCTCTTCTAAGACATTCTTAATCTATCCGTCTCAGCTCAAACATTCTTTCTTTGCCCGTTGCTTAATAGAATTAATGCTTTCAAGATTGGAATCCCTGGCTTTCGCCAACTCTTTCTAGTGTGTATACGGCAACTTTGCTAAAGAAGTAGCATAAGCCTTATTATATGCCAGGGTAAGATATTATAAAAATAGGATAACCACCTTCTCTGTCTGTCTTCGCCTCGGTCTGATCAGAGTAAGATCATCTTATGTATGATATTTAGGATACAGCTATCTCAGCTTTTCCTACCATCGATGAGTCCAACCCTTCTCTTTGATGTTAGTAGACCTGTTGCATTTCCTAACTCAATAGAAAACGAAATCGGATGCTTGATAGTCATAAGGTCTTCCTTACTACAGAAGGAGAAGCATTTTTTATATATAATTGCGTGCTTTCATACCATCTCTTGACGCTGGG
Organism: Arachis ipaensis; assembly: GCF_000816755.2. Taxonomy (NCBI): domain Eukaryota; kingdom Viridiplantae; phylum Streptophyta; class Magnoliopsida; order Fabales; family Fabaceae; genus Arachis; species Arachis ipaensis. The sequence goes on from NC_029790.2 coordinate 43,834,349, forward strand.
AACGGGCTGATACGATTCGAAGACCAAGTCAGAGACTACTGGACGTCTCGCAGAGCGACTCTCAACGAGGACTTTGAGACTTTTTGAAAAAAACACACACACATTTTTCTGGGCCTGTAACTGCTGTTAGACGTCAACCAGGTAATGGGTCTCGTTTCAATGTTCTAAATGATGTCGGCGATGCTATTGACAGGGTTGATGTACAGGCGAACCCACCACAACCTCTAAATGCTAATCGGGACAAGCCAAATACTCCGAGGTCCCCACGAGTATTGACCAAGGATCATGTGGGGAGTAGTAGTCAAAATCCTCAGTCCAGCAGAGAGTCGTTCCCATGCAGATTGTCCATTATAGAAGTGTGCCAAGTGGGAGAGAGTGGTATTGATTCCATTCAACAACCCGATATGCAAGTTATGAGTGATCCATTGGTGCCTGCTCCTATCTCAAATAAGCTGGATCCCACTAAGCATTCAGCTGTCCAAGTAGTGAAGGATACTTCCATGACGGAGTCTACGTCGCACCAAATTGCTGCAGTGACTTCTGCTGATAGAAGGGGTGGGGGTTGTTTTATCTAGTCGTAAGGATAAGACATTGACCTCGAAAGACCCCCCTATTCGATAAGGCAAGGTCGGTAGAATTTCACTTAAGAAGAAAGCCAGGACCAGAATACCCCTATAGGGGAGAACTTGATACGGAGTGATAGTATGAAGTTAAGATTTGGTGTCGCCAATCAATAAAGATTGCTGCTTCCGGGCTTCTATGAAACCATCTAGGACGGGTCTATTTTAGGCTTTGCTCTAAACAACATATATAAAGAGATATAAAAGAAACTTAATTTCCCCTAATGGATCACTCATAACTTGCTTCCAAAGGTCCTCTCCTTTCAGAACTCGTGGAATTTCATGGAAGTTGTTCAGTCTCCTTACTTCGTCCCTTAGTTGGAAGGCTAGTCCTACTAAGGCTGCTTTTGCTCATCAAAGACTTACTCTTTCAACACAAGCGAGCTTATGGTCAGGAGTTGTTCTTTTATTAGTCTTCGATTCACCGAGTCGGAAGAGATTGGCAACGGGTATATATAGAGTAAACCAACCACAGCAACGTACGAGTTACTATACGTAGGAGACGTATAACTAGACTAGGGTACTAGCTCTTGTACAACAGATATCATGGGACCAGACCTGCTTCTTTAGTTCGTCTTATATCCCTTCGTCCATTTTCCTGGTCAGGAAGACCTTTTTCTACTCTTCCCGTGAGGAGGTAGATAGTTATTCTTATCTAATCATGTGAGTTATAGCAGTCCTAGGTAATTTATTTGTTGTCTCGGACAGAGAATCACCCTATTACAGGATCCTTCTTCGCGTACGCACTACCTTTTTAGCACTTCGCTTTCATGCACTAATGTGCTCCGGAGCCGTCTTCCTTCCTCGTCTTGGAAGTTGGAAGTTCCCGGATGACTAACTAGGCCCATTTCCCTCTCTCCCATTATGAAAGGGGAGATGGCATCTCCTGGGATGAATGCTTTCCTTCGTTACCCGATTCCTCTTTTCTTTATTGCCATTGCCTGCTTTACGGAGAAGGAATTACCGGTCTTGTCTTGGGAATAGAATAAGAGTAGGAATGAACCTATTGTTGGTCTAGAAGGAAGAATCAGCTGCACATGAACTAGAAGGCCTTACAACGAACTTTCAGAAGTAGCTGCGAGAATGCCTTGTTATAGGTTCTTTGCAAATCGCTTGTTTTCAGCTTCCCCAAAAGAGGCTAATTCGGCGCATTTGTCTTTGTCCATTAACATTAAAGATGGGCCGGCGCACCGGTCCTTCCAATAAGCAAGAAGGAAAGGAAAGAGAATAGCATATTAAGGAATGAAAGTACGGAAATACGGACATGAGCCCGCACAAACAAGTTCTCAGGCAAAAAGAATTGGAAATAAGCCTTTCTAGAACTGTTCGGAAGAACAGAGAAGAAAAGAAAGAAAGACTCTTAGACTAGTCTAAAGAACTTTAGCTTGTTCACTCATTTCATTACGTATCTTGAAACGAATCGCTCTAGTGGTTTAAGAAAGGCCCTGACCCAGCGAGTGGAATAAATGAGTTGAACGTAGTTCAACGAATCGTTTCAACTCATATAGTGAAACTCATTTCGTTGAACTACGTTCCTATGTTCAACTCATATTCAACTACTAAATAATCTCGACCTACGGAAAAGCGTGGTAGCAGTCTTTTTGATCTCCTACTCGTCCCATAGATGATCTCTCAAAGCATAATCTTTGGGCGTACAACTCTGTGACAACCCACTGGTGATCCCCGCCGACAAAGCTACATCTAATGGTGCTTGAAGTAAAGCACTGAACGACCCTGCCATTTCCTCCTTGACATCAATGGTCTTTTTATCCCACACAATACCCCAGCACTGCCCAACTATTAGCAGGGTGCAAGGCATGCCGAATTCTATCCCTGCCTCGATTCCTCTTTTCTTTATTGCCATTGCCTGCTTTACGGAGAAGGAATTACCAGTCTTGTCTTGGGAATAGAATAAGAGTAGGAATGAACCTATTGTTGGTCTAGAAGGAAGAATCAGCTGCACATGAACTAGAAGGCCTTACAACGAACTTTCAGAAGTAGCTGCGAGAATGCCTTGTTATAGGTTCTTTGCAAATCGCTTGTTTTCAGCTTCCCCAAAAGAGGCTAATTCGGTGCATTTGTCTTTGTCCATTAACATTAAAGATGGGCTGGCGCACCGGTCCTTCCAATAAGCAAGAAGGAAAGGAAAGAGAATAGCATATTAAGGAATGAAAGTACGGAAATACGGACATGAGCCCGCACAAACAAGTTCTCAGGCAAAAAGAATTGGAAATAAGCCTTTCTAGAACTGTTCGGAAGAACAGAGAAGAAAAGAAAGAAAGACTCTTAGACTAGTCTAAAGAACTCTAGCTTGTTCACTCATTTCATTACGTATCTTGAAACGAATCGCTCTAGTGGTTTAAGAAAGGCCCTGACCCAGCGAGTGGAATAAATGAGTTGAACGTAGTTCAACGAATCGTTTCAACTCATATAGTGAAACTCATTTCGTTGAACGTAGTTCCTATGTTCAACTCATATTCAACAAATAAATAATCTCGACCTACGGAAAAGCATGGTAGCAGTCTTTTTGATCTCCTACTCGTCCCATAGATGATCTCTCAAAGCATAATCTTTGGGTGTACAACTCTGTGACAACCCACTGGTGATCCCCGCCGACAAAGCTACATCTAATGGTGACAGAGAACGACCCTGCCATTTCCTCCTTGACATCAATGGTCTTTTTATCCCACACAATACCCCAGCACTGCCCAACTATTAGCAGGGTGCAAGGCATGCCGAATTCTATCCCTGCCACCCCTGAAGAAAGACTTGAAAAGCAAAGGAATGAATTCGTCTCAAAAGAAAGAGCTAGCAAACCACACCAATTCCAATTCTCCCCCCTTCTTAGTCAATCAAAGCAGGATAGGATAGCTGCCCTTTTAGAGTGAGGGCCTTTCGAGACCAATGCTATCAAGATCTCCTTTATGCCTTAAGCCTTGAGCTAAATCATTGACCCTGCGCCTGCTTTGATTAGGACATTGCCACATTTCATCTCAAAGAGGATCTAACTCTTTCTTTCCGGCTTAGCCGAACTACTTGGCTCGGGTTAATTCACTCTTTCTTTATCGCAAGCTAATAGCCAAAGAGCTTCTGAAAGAGCACCGTCTTTTCTTCTTCCTTTAACATCTGCTTCAAAGAGCTAAGCCCGGGTGAGGATGGAACTCTCAAAGCGACATCTGTGAGATGAGAAGAGAAGTCGAAAGCGCTAACATTCACCAACAAGACCAGCAAAAAGAAAGGGCCGGCTATTGCAAGAACAGGATTACGCATGAAGTGAAGTTAGCTTTCTTTTCTAACTCTCACACCAGTTACGAAAGCAAGGGATATTCACTCAGCAGAAAGGGCTCCTCCGTTAAGAACCTCTTCCGGGCATGCCCCTGAGACTAGTGCTACTCCCTGCCTTCCTTTGCCCATCTGAGATCGAATGACAGTTTTTTTTATACGATCAGATCTGCAGCGCTTAATGATTCAATCACAGTTGATATGCATTCAATTGCTAACATCAGGTTATTCAACAGCAGATAGGCTGTCAGCTCCTACGCTACGAACACAGCGGATATTGAAAAGAGCGGGTGTGCATATTGTAATTGGTTTGCCTATGTGAATACTTATGTTAATTGCTAACTGCTATATTTGTTGTAATTGCTATTGATTGTGTTTAAATTATGTTAATTGTGATTGTGTTTGATTGGTTGGCTTGTGATGAATTGGTTGATGACTGAGTTGTTTGGGCCAGGAGCTGTGTTGGATTGGATGGGCTTGAGGCCGTGGTTGGTATATTGAGTTCTAGTATTGTATAAAGTATCTGACCGATTCAGTATAGACTTAATGAACCTATGCTTGGAATGGGATGGTCATTTATACCGCGTAGGTGACTGCTTTCATGGTTGTGGTATAGAAAAGTATGAAAAATCAAACTCTTACAGCATAGACTTAATTGAACTTATTTTTAGGACATGTTGGTCATTCATACTGTCTAAGAAAAACTTTTCAGATTTTACAAGAAAGGAAAAAGGTTTTGTTTTAAATTATTTGAGAAATTTACCAAGTCTTCAAAGAGGGATTTTCTAGATTTCGAATGTGTTCTCAAGGTCTTTGGAAAGACTCATAAGACAAGCAATGATCACTGTATCCTAAAAATAGTTTTATTTTACGTATTTTGTTATAAGGGATTGTATCTGGTTTGTATGTACATGTATGTTTAGGCTTTCACAAAAAAATGTTTTTGAAAGGTCACACGGTTTAAGTTTTAAACAGGCTCATATTTTAGTAATAAATATTATAAGAGTCATCGTAATACTCGAGCTATCAGAGTGGCGCAGCCGGAAGCATGACATTTTGATAGTTAGGGTGTTACAGTTAGCTACCAAGATTTGTCGGGTTAGCTTTATAACCGACAGATGAGACTCATCAGGCAATAAGACAAGCATGCATCATATGCATCTATGTTTGTTTGGAATGCCTAATTGATTGTATAACTACTTACTACTTGTTTATCTGCTGTAAATGCCTTCTACCTGTGATTTCTTTGTATGTAATAAATGTATTTGTAACTGTTTCCAGTGGCGGTTGGGAGGTTCGGAAGAGTTGGATTGGGGAGTATTAGATAGTCTGAAGACCTTAGCTTGTTGCCTAATTTGTTTTATGGTTTAGTTATATTATAAGATTAAATTATATGTCGGAAGTTCTAGGATTGCCTTCCGCTTTCCCAGAACATTAGATGTTAGATATGTGGGCACTGTTACCATGCTGAGAACCTCACTCCATGCGGATTTTGTGGTTTTCAGATGCAGGAGGTGAGGCTCCTCGCTGAGCCTGCTGGGAGCTTCTGATTGCGAAGATCTTCGAGCCTTTCGGATTTTATTTTGATTATATGTATTTATATATAGATACTTATTATCTCCACTGCTTATATATATATGATGTATTAACTTCTTCTTAGAGGGTATTTTGGAGAAACAGGTTCTGTAACTCTGTATTTTGGGGTTCTTTTGGGTTCTTAAATATATGTATATACACTTATGTGCTCTGGCCGGTTTAGTCTTCGCAAGCCGAGTCTTGAGCTTTGATATGTGTACCTTGGAACTCTCTTTTGTTTATATTCATGTTAGCTTACTTTCACGTTGCTTCATTTGCTTTATCACTTCATGAGTGTTACACTTTTCGATTTAACGATTTTGCTTTACCCTTTTCTTTAAAGGCTTCTAGTTATAAATTTTTTCACTATATTATATATATAATTTTACTTCTAGAGGTCGTAATACCTCACCACCTCTGTCTTATGACTTAAGCATAAGGTTCTGTGTGGTAGGGTGCTACACTGCAATTATATTAACAGTTTTTGCAATCATGTAACACTTTAACTTTGTGCAGGCATAATAAAGTGACAAACATAATTTCTCGATAGGAGAATACCTTGTCTCTATGTCAGTTAACACCCTACTAAGATAATAAATAGCCCTCTCATGTCCTTCCTCATTATCTAGGGCCAACATACATCCAATAGTTTTAATAGATGTAGTGACGTACAATTTTAAAAGCTTGTGAGGATGAAAAATTGCCATCATTGGTGCCATTGATAAATAAGCTTTGATCAAATCAAAAGCTTTTTGATGTTCTACTATCCACTTGTACTATGTTTCATCTTTTAACTTCACCAAGGGTGCAAATATTCGAGTTCGCCCAAAAAGGTTTGAAATAAACCGTCGAAGGTAATTGACTCTTCCAAGAAAAGATTGCACTTCCTTTTTCGATTTAGGGGGAGACAAATTTAAGATTGCATTAGCCTTGTTTTTATCAATGGCAATCCATTTTTTATGAACAACAAACCCTAAGAAATTTCCTGCAGATACATCAAATGCATACTTCAAAGGATTCATCTTTAATCCTTTTCTTCGCATTGTCTTAAATGCCTGCCGTAAATGATCAAGATGTTGATTCACCGAATTCGATTTAACCATAAACTTTCCAATAAATTCATGGAAAATGGTATTCATTGCATGTTGATATGTTGTACCAGCATTTTTTAAACCGAATCGCATTACCACCCATTCATATGTTCCCAATGCCCCAGGACATCGAAAAGCAGTTTTAGACACATCATCTTCTGTAATAAAAATCTGATTGTATCTTGAGTAACCATTCATAAAACTCAAAATTTCATTACCCATTGCAGAATCAATCAACATATCTGCTATAGGCATAAAATATTCATCCTTTGGAGTAGCATTGTTTAAATCCCGAAAATCACTACATACTCGTAACTTTCTATTCTTTTTCATCACGGAAACAATATTCGATACCCATTCCACATAACGTGCCGTTCGAATAATTTTACTTTAATCAAACATTCAATTTCTTCTTTAATCTTTTGATTAATTTCAGGAGCAAAGCATCGAGGTGTTTGCTTCACTGGTCGAGCAAATGGTTTTAATGCTAATCGATGTTCCACAAGAGAACGATTGAGACCAGGCATCTCATGATAATTCCAAGCAAAACAATATTTAAATTTATGTAAAAGACTAAGTAATTATGTTTGAAATGGTTCCACAAGGTTCTTACAAACGTAAGTAATTCGAACATCATCAGCAGATCCCAAATTAACTTCTTCTAGAGGATCTTGCGACTCAAAACCTTTTATAACATCATCATCTTTTACTAAATATTTCTCAAAATCCAAAGGCTCTAAATCATAGATGCAATCAAAAGATGAATCAATAGATTCATTTGAACTAAAACATACTTTATTATCAACCAAGTAATCAATAGCAACCTGGTTGATAACGTCATTAAAACCAGAGAAACAAAACAAATTTAAACCATGACTAAATTCGATTGAAGAAATCAAATTTGTACTACAAACTAAAAAAAGCTAAAATTAAATTCCGACGTGATTCAACTTCATCAGAAGAACTACTTTTATTTTTAACAGAAGATAAATTACTTAAATAATTACTTAGAGTTACCAGGTAATTCGAGACATCTTTATCATCAGTCATGGGAAGATGTCTTCAAACTACTGCCTATGTAGAGTAATCCTAACCAGTCGGAGAAAAGTCAAGCTGTGGATAACGGAGCTTCACATTCAGTCCCTCTGAAGTCAAAAAACAACCCTCACAATTGAAAGAATTGAGTACCATGTCAACATTCAAAGGCTTTAATTTATTATTATACACCTTGAAATCAACGTGCAACTACTCAACATATAAACTCGAATTAGCCTTTATGACTTCAGGCATTCCTTCATCTGTCCACAGAAGGACACTTTGATGCACAGTCAATGGAACTGCTCCAACACCATGTATCCAATCACGCCCTAGCAATGTGGTGCGGAATTTATAACCACAAACTAACCGGCAAGTGCACCGGGTCGTACCAAGTAATACCTCAGGTGAGTGAGGGTCGATCTCACGAGGATTGATGGATCAAGCAACAATAATTGAATGATAGGCTTAGTTAGACAAACAGAAAGTAGTGTTTGAGAGTACAAAAAGCATTAAACAGTAAATTCAGAGTTCAAACATAGGTAAGTAAATAAGTTGGGAATAAAATATGGAGAAGGCAGTTAAGGTTTCAGAGTTATCTATTTTTTCTGATTGATCTTTCTTACTAAATATTTTAATTATGCAAGATTTAATTCATGGCAAACTGTATGTGACTAGACCCTAATTCTTTAGACCTTTCTAGTCTCCTCTAATTCTCGTTAACTGCCAATTCCTTGGTCAATTAATTCCAATTAGAGGGTGAAGTTTAATTCTAGTTATTATGCCACAAAAACTCTAATTACTCAAATATAAAAGGATTATATGTCACGTATCCTGTTAAATCCAGATAATTAAAAGTTTAGGAGAATTTGTTTTTAAACTGTTGTTCAAGTAAAGAGCTTTTCCAAGTTATACAAGAACTCAATTAGAACGAGGGTCATACTTCCGTTCCACCCAATTTCATAAGATAAAGAACGAAAATAATTCTTAAATTATAAATCAATACATAAATTAAAATAGAAAAAGTAATAGAATCAATCCATACAAATAGACAGAGCTCCTAACCTTAACAATGGAGGATTAGTTGCTCATGGTTCAGAGTGAAAAACTAGGATTGTAAATTGGGCTGAGTTGGAATGAAAAGTTAACTAATCTGCGAATCCTCCTTAGGGAAGTTTCTTTTATATCAAATCCTAATAAATTTTAAAATCTAATTTCTAAAATTAAAATAATATCTTTTCCTAAAATAAAATTTAAATTTAAATCAGAATTAATTAAATAATCAGCAAGTCTTCAATTGATGGATGGGGACTACTTGTTTCGTCCATTCTGCAGCTTCTAATATGTGTTTTCTGGGCTGAAAAATGAGACAAAAACAGCCCAGAAATTGCCCCCAGTGTTTTCTGCATTTTCTGCACGTGGCGCATGTCACGCGTACGCGTCAGTCACGTGTACGCGTCTATGGTCTTCTTTTCGTGTCACGCGTACGCGCCAGGCACGCGCACGCGTCACTGAGCAACTTCGTTTTTCACGCGTACGCGTCAGGTACGCGCACGCGTTGCCATGGAAATCTTCAAATCACGTGCACGTGTGAGGTGCGCGCACGCGTCGCTCCTCGCTGCCATCTCCTTTAATTCTTGTGCTGCAGAAACTCCATCAAATTCAGCCGAATGCTACCTAAAATAAATAGAATTGCAAAAGACTCAAAGTAGCATCCATAGTGGCTAAAGATAATTAATTCTTTATTAAACTCAACAAATTAGAAAAAGATAGGAAAGATGCTCAAACTTGAATTGTTGCTTGTCCTTAAGCAACCAAAACTAATATAAGCTTCGGATGTGAATTTGCATGAGAATGAGAGTTCGATTAAGCTCATGTCTCTTCTTATAGTGGGGTTTACAGCTGCAATCCTGAATAGTTTTAGCATCTCACTCTCTTTTGAATCAGAAGGATGTCACTGTCATTCGGAATTAGAATCCGGATCATATTATTAATTCTCTGGTTTTTTTTTTTTTTGTAACTCAATTTAATCCTTGAACACAGCAATTTTTTTCTTTGATTCTTTTTTTCTTTGGTGCTTTGCACCTTGAGCCTAGTCGTGACTTTAAATATTTTGTCTCAAGCTTCACTTGACACAGAAACACCATAAGCACTTAACTGGGGAACTCTCTTTAAGTTATGATTTTCCTTTCAGTTACTCCCAGACAGTGGTGCTCAAAGCCTTTGGCATACTCTGTTAATTGCAATTGATCTCGACTCTAAATGTTTTGTCTCAAGGATTAACTTGACACAAGAACACCACAAGCATATGACTAGGGAAACAACTCTTTGAGCTTTTAATCATGTCTGACCTTTCTAGTCATTGATGCTCAGAGCCTTGGACCTTGCCCCTTTTTTTTTGCTGTTTCTTTTGCTTCAAGGATTAAACTTTTACTTATTGCAGAGACGTCATAATAGTTCTCTAAATTCCTATTCCTTGTACATCAACATTCTTTGATTCAAATTTAAATATGCACTGTTCATATCATGCATTCAAAGTCACAGAAAATACCACCACATTTGAATAAATGAGACTATTCTAGAAATTAAACTCAATTTCTCATGCATTACATCCCCTTTTCTTCTTTCTTTTTGATTTCAAGCTCAGTGGGCAATACTTGAGGCATCTTTTAGAATTAAAGCAAATTAACAGAAAACTAAAATAGAACCTAGGAATCTAACTAATAAAGGATCATGTAATAAACAAAGCAAAATAGTAGAAAACCGGAACATAACATAGTAAAAGCGAGAAGGAATAAAAAATGAAAGGAACTCAACCACCTTAGTTATCCTAGCGGTCGTTTTATTCTTTAGGTTGTGCTCCTCCGTGAAGATGATTCGCCACCCTTTGGTACCATAAAATTAGACAGTAAAGAAGAATAGAAGGATAAAAGAACAAGAGAGAATTAGGATTTGGAAGGGAGAGAGAATGAAAAGTAAAAACTGGACGGCACATGCGACGCGTACGCGTAAGGCACGCGTACGCGTGGATCGCGCGAATTTCAAGTGACGCGTACACGTCAGGCACGCGTACGCGTGGACGGCCAGGATGGTAAAACGATGCGAACGCGTCAGGGATGCGTCTGCGTGGTGGGGTGATTTAGAGAGAATTGTCGTGTCGGTATAGAATTTCACACAAAATGAGTGAATTCTCGTTGCAAGTATAGTTCTACACCAACAAACAATTCTCCTAATCAAAAATTTTGGTTGTCACAAGTACAAACCCCAATGAATTTATAACCGAAGTATTTAGACTCCGGGTCGTCTCATAAGGAATTGCAATGAAGTGTTTAATTATTGCCTACAAAGGGGGTACGGGGTTTTGATTTGATAATTGGCAAGAAAATAAATGGCAAGAAAGTAAATGAACAATTAACTCATAAAAGAAAGGAAAATATACTCTTGGATAGACCTAGGTAATTGAGATCACCATCCTTGTCTACAAACTAAATGTTGATAATTATGAGAGGCCAACCTATTAAGTCTACTTCCAAAGCCTTAAGTACGTAATATCTACTCCTAGGCTTGAAGTACGTCAAATAGGCTTGATCACATCAACCCATAAGTCCCAACCTACCTACTAATTAGATTAGTAGTGGGTTGGTGTTAATGAGTATCAAATTGATCACCAAGGGTTCTCAAATCACCAAATCATTGAGACCCAATGACTCAAGGTCACTCAATTCCCTTAGCCTAGGCCAAGAGTAAAGAAAACTACTCAAAAACTAGTGTAAACATTTTGTCAAACACCTAGAGTGCAATAAAAGTAAACATCACAAAATGCTAGAATTAGTGAAACCCATGACTACCACAAGCAAGAATTCAACAATAACAACAAAGATAAACATAAAAGAGCATGGAAACATAAGATTGCATTCAAATAAATCAAGATCCAACAATGTTCATCAACATAAAAGAGAGTAAAATAAGAAATTAACAAGAGAAACTAAGAAGATTAAGACAATAGAACACTAAAACATAAAGAGAATTGAAATCAAAACAAGAATTAAAAGAGAAAATTAAGAGAGATTAACCTAAACTACCCTAAATTCTAGAGAGAAGGGAGAGCTTCTCTCTCTAAAATTCTACCCTAAAACATGATGAAAACTAAACTATGACTACTTGGTTTATTCCCCCTTCAATCCTTGGGTTCAATAGCATCAGAAATGAGTTGGATTGGGCCCAAAATGAGCTAGAAATCGCTGGCCACGATTTAACTTTTAATGGGCCATGTGCAGCATCGGCGCGCACGCGTACATGGCGCATGTGCGCCCCTATATGCGAAGCAACATATGGCAAATTTTATATCATTTTGAATCCCCGGATGTTAACTTTCCAACGCAACTGAAACTGTCTCATTTGGACCTCTGTAGCTCAAGTTATGGTCATTTGAGTGCGAAGAGGTCAGGCTTGACAGCTTTACGGTTCCTTCATTTCTTCATGAGTTCTTCCACTTTGCATGCTTTTTTTCCTCACTCCTTCCATCCAATACTTGCCTTCTAAACCTGAAATCACTTAACAAACATATCAAGGCATCGAATGGAATTAAAGTGAATTAAATTTAGCTATTTTAAGGCCTAAAAAGCATGTTTTCACATATAAGCACAAATCAAGGGAGAATTGCAAAACCATGCTATTTCATTGAATAAATGTGAGAAAAGGTGATAAAATCCCCCAAATTAAGCACAAGATAAACCACAAAATCGGAATTTATCATGGGGCTTGTGCGCCCAGCATAGTTCCAGCGCCACACCAGCATAACTCTCTGGCCAAACACCTTTTACGCCGATTTTACTCATCCACGCGTGCACGTGCTTGATACGTACGCGTGGAGTGCCAAAATCGCAAATGACGCGCACGCATCATGGACGCTGGCGCACGAAATTACAATCACACTTTTCACAACTCCGCACAACTGACCAGCAAGTGCACTGGGTCGTCCAAGTAATACCTTACGTGAGTAAGGGTCGATCCCACAGAGATTGTTGGCTTGAAGCAAGCTATGGTCATCCTGTAAATCTTAGTCAGGCGGATGCTACTCGGAATACCACAGAGAAGGTTTAGACTTTCCGGATCTCAGCAATGCTGCCAATTGGTTCTAGCCTATACCACGAAGGTTCTAATCTCAGATTCGGATGCTCTGTTGTCAGGAGAGACGATGCGAATCGCGGATCAGAGACCCAAGAGAATATACTCCGGCTGTTGTCCAATGACTACGTTGAACATCATGTAGACCGCTTGTGGTTCTCAGGTACGCGGATCTTGGCTAAGCGAGTAACGAAGATAGTGGATGATTGTCACAGGTCACCCCTTCATTCTAACTTAACTGAATTAAGTACAAGAGTATATCTTGGAGAAGAAGTAGGCGTGAATTGAAAGAAAAACAATAGTACTTGCATTAAGTTATGAAGAACAGCAGAGCTCCTCACCTTAATCTATGAGGTGTAGAAACTCCACCGTAGAAAATACATAAGAAGAAGAAGGTCTAGGCATGGCCGAATGGCCAGCCTCCCAAAGAGGTTCCAAGGTGTTCAAAATATCCGAATACAATAGTAAAAAGTGCTATTTATACTAAACTATCTACTAGGGTTTACAGAAAATAAGTAACTAAGTGCAGATAGTGCAGAAATCCACTCCCGGGGCCCACTTGGTGTGTGCTTGGGCTGAGCATTGAAGCTTTCACGTGCATAAGTCATTTTTGGAGTTAAACACCAGCTTGGGTGCCAATTTGGGCATTTAACTCCAGTTTTGGTGCCAGTTCTGGCGTTTTACGCCAGAAAAGGGTCTCTGACTGGCGTTTTACGCCAGTTTGGGCCATCAAATCTCGAGCAAAGTATGGACTATTATATATTGCTGGAAAGTCTAAGATGTCTACTTTCCAACGCAATTGAGAGCGCGCCAATTGGGCTTCTGTAGCTTCAGAAAATCTACTTCGAGTGCAGAAGGGTCAGAGTCCAACAACAGCTGTAGTCCTTTCTTAGCCCCTGAATCAGACTTTTGCTCAGGTCCCTCAATTTCAGCCAAAAAATACCTGAAATTATAGAAAAACACACAAACTCATAGTAAAGTCCAAAAATATGATTTTTGCAAAAAAACTAATAAAAATATAATAAAAAGTAACTAAAACATATTAAAAACTATATAAAAACAATGCCAAAAAGGGTATAAATTATCCGCTCATCACAACACCAAACTTAAATTGTTGCTTGTCCCCAAGGAACTAAAAATAAAATAGGATAAAAAGAAGAGAATATGCAATAAATTTCAAAAATGTCAATGAAGATTAGTTTCAATTAGATGAGCAGAACTAGTAGCTTTTTGTTTCTGAACAGTTTTGGCATCTCAATTTATCCTTTGAAGTTCAGAATGATTGGCATCCATAGGAACTCCGAATTCAGATAGTGTTATTGATTCTCCTAGTTCAGTATGTTGATTCTTGAACACAGCTACTTTATGAGTCTTGGCCGTGACCCTAAGCATTTTGTTTTCCAGTATTACCACCGGATACATAAATGCCACAGACACATAACTGAGTGAACCTTTTCAGATTGTGACTCAGCTTTGCTAGAGTCCCCAGTTAGAGGTGCCTAGATTTCTTAAGCACACTCTTTTTGCTTTGGACCATGACTTTAACCACCCAGTCTCAAGCTTTTCACTTGACACCTTCACGTCACAAGCACATGGTTAGGGACAGCTTGATTTAGCCGCTTAGGCCAGGATTTTATTCCTTTGGGCCGTCCTATCCATTAATGCTCAAAGCCTTGGATCCTTTTTACCCTTGCCTTTTAGTTTAATGGGTTATTGGCTTTTTGCTCTTGCCTTTTGGTTTAAAGAGCTATTGGCTTTTTCTGCTTGCTTTTTCTTTTTCTTTCTTTTTCTTTTATTTTTTGCCAATTTTTTTTCGCAAGCTTTGTGTTTTTCACTGCTTTTTCTTGCTTCAAGAATTAATTTTATGATTTTTCAGATTCTCAATAACATTTCTCTTTTTTCATTATCCTTTCAAGAGCTAACAATTTTAACATTCATAAACTTCACTATAAAAAATATGTACTGTTCAAGCATTCATTCAGAAAACAAAAAGTATTGTCACCACATCAAAATAATTAAGCTAATTTCAAGATGATTTTCGAAATTATGCACTTCTTGTTCTTTTGCAAATAAAAACATTTTTTATTTAAGAAAGGTGAGGGACTCATGGAATCATTCATAGCTTTAAGACATAGACTCTAAACACTAATGATCATGTAATGAAGACACAAACATAGACAAAACATAAAGCATAAAAACCGAAAAATAGAAAAATAAGAACAAGAAAATTAAAGAACAGGTCCACCTTAGTGACGGCGGCTAGTTCTTCCTCTTGAAGAACCAATGGAGTTTTTGAGCTCCTTTATGTCTCTTCCTTGCCTTTGTTGCTCCTCTCTCATGGCCTTTTGGTCCTCTCTAATTTTATGGAGGATGGTGGAGTGCTCTTGGTGCTCCACTCTCAGTTGCTCTATGTTAGAACTCAAATCTCCTAAAGAGGTGTTGAGGTGCTCCCAATAGTTGTGTGGAGGGAAATGCATCCCTTGAGGCATCTCAGGGATTTCTTGATGAGGGGCTTCCTCATGCTCTTGTTGAGGTCCATGAGTGGGCTCTCTTGTTTGCTCCATCCTCTTCTTAGTGATGGGCTTGTCCCCTTCAATGAGGATGTCTTCCTCTATGACAACTCCAGCTGAATTGCATAGGTGACAGATGAGATGAGGGAAGGCTAACCTTGCCAAAGTAGAGGGCTTGTCAGCCACCTTGTATAGTTCTAGAGATATGATCTCATGAACTTCTACTTCATCTCCAATCATGATACTATGGATCATGATTGCCCGGTCCACTGTTACTTCGGACAGGTTGCTAGTAGGAATGATAGAGCGTTAGATGAACTCCAACCATCCCCTAGCCACGGGTTTGAGGTCAAGCCTTCTCAGTTGAACCAGCTTGCCTTTGGAGTCTCTCTTCCATTACACTCCTTCCACACAGATGTCCGTGAGGACTTGGTCCAACCTTTGATCAAAGTTGACTCTTCTAGTGAAAGGATGAGGATCACCTCTCATGATTGGCAAGTTGAATGCCAACCTTACAGTTTCCGGACTGAAATCCAAGTATTTCCCCCGAACCATTGTGAGCCAATTCTTTGGGTTCGGGTTCACACTTTGATCATGGTTCTTAGTGATCCATGCATTAGCATAGAACTCTTGAACCATTAAGATTTCGACTTGGTGGATGGGGTTGGTGAGAGTTTCCCAACCTCTATTTTGAACCTCATGTCGGATCTCCGGATATTCACTCTTTTTGAGCATGAAGGGGACCTCAGGGATCACCTTTTTCTTGGCCACAACTTCATAGAAGTGGCCTTGATGGACTTTTGAGATGAATCTCTCCATCTTCCATGACTCGGAGGTGAAAGCAATTGCCTTCCCTTTCCTCTTTCTAGAGGTTTTTTCGGCCTTAGGTGCCATTAATGGTTATGGAAAAATAAAAAGCAGAGTTTTTTCCGACACCAAACTTAAAAGGTTTGCTCATCCTCGAGCAAAAGAAGAAAGAAAGAAGGAGAAAAAGAAGAAATGGAGGAGATAGAAGGAGTGTTGGATTCGGCCAAGGTGGAGGTGTGAAGTGTTTATGATGTGTGAAAGTGATGGTTGTAAGGAGGGGTATTTATAGGGTGAGAGAGAGAGGAAAGTCGTGTATGAAGGGGTTGGGTTTGGGAGGGAAATATTTTTGAATTTGAATGGTGAGGTAGGTGGGGTTGGTGGGTTTTGGGAAATAGTAGATGGATATAAATGGTGAAGAGATTATGGGGAAGAGGGTAGGATTTGATAGGTGAATGGTGTTTGGAGAAGAGTGTTATGGAAAGGTGTGAAGAGGAGAGAAAGAGAGGTGGGGTAGGTGGGGATCCTGTGGGGTCCACAGATCCTGAGGTGCCAAGGGATTCTGCTCCCTGCACCTTTCTGGCATTTAAACGCCCTCTATGTGCCATTTCTGGCGTTTAACGCGAACTCTGCTACCTTTTCTGGCGTTAAACGCCAGGCTGATGCCCTTTGCTGGCATTTAACGCCAACCAGACACCAAACACCCTTTTCTGGCGTTAAACGCCAGTCTGTCTACCAATTCTGGCGTTTAACGCCCAGAATGCTGCCAGACTGGGCGTTAAACGCCCATTCTGCTATTCTTACTGGCGTTTGAACGCCAGTAAGCCTGTCCTCTAGGGTGTGCTGTTTTTGATTCCGCTTTAATTCTGCAGCTGTTTTTATGACTCCACATGATCATCAACCTAAAGAAAACATAAAATAACAATGGAAAACAAATAAATATAATTAAATAATATTGGGTTGTCTCCCAATAAGCGCTTCTTTAATGCCAATAGCTTGACAGTGAGTTCTTAGAGAGCTTTACAGAGACTCAGAGCTTAATGGTGGCCTCCCAACACCAAACATAAAAGTTAAGTATGGGGGCTCTGTCTGACTCTGTATTGAGAGAAGCTTTTCATGCTTCCTCTCCATGGTTATAGAAGAAGATCCTTGAGCCTTAAACACAAGGTAGTCCTCATTCAATTGAAGGACTAACTCTCCTCTGTCCACATCAATCACAGCTTTTGCTGTGGCTAGGAAGGGTCTTCCAAGGATAATGGATTCATCCTCATCCTTTCCAGTATCTAGGATTATGAAATCAGCAGGGATGTACAGGCCTTCAACCTTCACTAAGACATCCTCTACAAGTCCATAAGCCTGTTTCCTTGATTTGTCTACCATTTCTAGTAAGATTCTTGCAACTTGTACCTCAAAAATCCCTAGTTTCTCCATTACAGAGAGTGGAATGAGGTTTATACCTGACCCCAGGTCACACAGAGTCTTCTCAAAGGTCATAGTGCCTATGGTACAAGGAATTAAAAACTTTCCAGGATTCGGTTTCTTCTGAGGTAATTTCAGTTAAACCAAAGCATTCAGTTCATTGATGAGCATTAGAGGTTCATCCTCCCAAGTCTCATTACCAAATAACTTGGTATTCAACTTCATGATTGCTCCTAGATACCGAGCTACTTACTCTTCAACAATATCTTCATCCTCATCAGAGGAAAAATCTTCATTAGAGCTCATGAACTGCAGCATTAAGTTCCATGGAATCTCTATGGTCTCTGTCTGAGCCTCAGATTCCTTTGGTTCCTCATTGGGGAACTCCTTAGTGGTCAGTGGACATCCATTGAGGTCTTCCTCACTGGAATTCACTGCCTTTCTTCCTTTATAGTTCAGCCATTTTGGGTATATTGACGGCCTTGCACTCTATCTTTGGATTCTCTTCTGTATTGCTTGGGAGAGTACTTGGAGGGATTTCAGTAACTCTTTTACTCAGCTGACACACTTGTGCCTCCAAATTTTTGATGGAGGACCTTGTTTCAGTCATGAAACTGAGAGTGATCTTAGATAGATCAGAGACTATGGTTGCTAAGTCAGAGATGCTCTGCTTAGAATTCTCTGTCTGTTGCTGAGATGATGATGGAAAAGGTTTGCTATTGCCAAACCGAATTCTCCCACCATTATTACTATTGAAGCCTTGATTAGGCTTCTGCTGATCCTTTCATGAGAAATTGGGATGATTCTTCCATGAAGGATTGTAAGTGTTTCCATAGGATTCTCCCATGTAATTCACTTCTTCCATTCCAGGATTCTCAGGGTCATAAGCTTCTCCTTCAGAGGAGGCTTCTTTAGTACTGCTGGATGCAGCTTGCAATCCAGTCAGATTCTGAAAAATCATATTGACTTGCTGAGTCAATATTTTGTTCTGAGCCAATATGGCATTCAGAGTATTAATCTCAAGAACACCTTTCTTCTGAGTTATCCCATTATTCACAGAATTTCTTTCAGAAGTGTACATGAACTGGTTATTTGCAACCATCTCAATGAGTTTCTGGGCTTCTGCAGGCATTTTCTTCAGATGAAGAGATCCACCAGCAGAGTGGTCCAATGATATCTTAGACAATTCAGACAGACCATCATAGAATATACATAAGATGCTCTATTCTGAAAGCATGTCAGAAGGACACCTTCTGATCAATTGCTTATATCTTTCCCAAGCTTCAAAGAGGGATTCACCTTCCTTCTGTTTGAAGGTTTGGACTTCCACTCTAAGCTTTCTCATCTTTGAGGTGGAAAGAACTTGGCCAAGAAAGCATTGACCAAATTTTCTCAGGAGTTCAGGCTTTCTTTAGGTTGTGAGTCTAACCATATCCTAGCTCTGTCTCTTACAGCAAAGGGGAAAAGCATAAGTCTGTAGACCTTGGGATTAACCCCATTGGTCTTAATAGTGTCACAAATTTGCAAGAATTCAGCTAAGAACTGATGAGGATCTTCCAATGGAAGTCCATGAAACTTGTAATTCTGCCGCATTAGAGAAACTAATCGAGGTTTAAACTCAAAGTTGTTTGCTCCAATTGCAGGAATTGAGATGCTTCTTCCATAGAAGTCGGAAGTTGGTGCAGTAAAGTCACCAAGCATCTTCCTTGCATCTCCACCATTATTATTGGGTTCGGCTGCCATGTTTACTTCTTTTTCGAAAATTTCTGTAAGGTCCTCTCCAGGGTGTTGTGCTTTAGCTTCTCTTAGCTTCCTCTTCAGAGTCCTTTCAGGTTCAGGATAAGCATCAACAAGAATGTCTTTATCCCTGTTCCTGCTCATATGAAAAAGAAGAGAATAGAAAAGAAGAAGAATCCTCTATGTCACAGTATAGAGATTCATTTATGTGAGTAGAAGAATAGAAAAATAGAAGAATGAGGTAGAGAGAGAATAAGAAGAGTTCGAATACAGAAAGAGGGAGAGGGTTCGAATTATTAGTAGAAGAGAAGTGTTAGTAATTAAATATAATAAATAGAAAGAGATGAGAGAGAGAAGAAATTTGAAAGTTAATTAAAAGAAAAGAAAAATATTTTTATTTTTATTTTAATTATAAGTTAGAATTCGAAATTATTAAAAAAAATATAATTAAATTAAAATTTAAAACAATTAGTTAATTAAAAAGAATTTTGAAAAAGTTATTAGTGGTTTTCGAAAATTAGAGAGAGAAAAGTAGTTAGGTGGTTTTGAAAAAGATAAGAAATAGTAAACTTTTTTTTTAAATCAAACAAAAAGTCAAGTAGTTAATTGAAAAAGATTTGAAAATAAATTTTGAAAAGATAAGAAGTGAGAAAAAGATTTTGAAATTAAGTTTTGAAAAAGATATGATTGACATTTATGTTGAAAAAGATTGAAAAGAAAATTAAAAAGATTTGATTTTTGAAATTAAAGTTGATGACTTGACTAACAAGAAACTAAAAGATATGATTCTAGAATTTAAAGATTGAACTTTTCTTAACAAGAAAGTAGCAAACTTTAAATTTTTTAATCAAATATTAAATGCTAGCAAAGATTTCGAAAATTATGAAATAAAATTAAGAAAAAGATTTTAAAAATTTGTTTAAATATTTTCGAAAACATTAAAAGAAAAATGAAAAAGATTTTGAAAAATTTTAAGAAAGAATTCAAAAATATTAAAAGAAAAATGAAAAAGATTTGATTTTGAAAAAGATTTGAAAAGATAGAATTTTTAAATTGAAATTTTGACTTAACTAATAAGAAACAACTAAATTTTGAAAATCTTTGACTAAGTCAACCCAAAATTTCGAAATTTATGAGTAAAATAAGGAAGAGATATTATTTTTTATTTTTTGAATTAATGAAGAAAGAGAAAAACAACAAAATGACACAAGACATAAAAATTTAAGATAAAAACAAATAATGCATGCAAGAACACTTTGAATGTCAAGATGAACACCAAGAACACTTTGAAGATCATGATGAACATCAAGAACATATTTTTGAAAATTTTTAAGAAAAGAAATACATGAAAGACACCAAACTTAAAATTTTTTTACTTTTAAACACAATGAATTCGAAAATGCACAAGAAAAGAAAGAAAAGACACAAAACAAGAAAATTTAAAGATCAAACAAAGAAAATCATCAAGAACAACTTGAAGATCAATGAAGAACACAATGCATATATTTTCGAAAGTTAAAGAAAAATTAAAACATGCAATTGACACCAAACTTAAAATTTGACACTAGACTCAAACAAGAAACACAAAAATTTTTTGATTTTTATGATTTTATTAATTTTTTTTGTATATTTTTCGAAATTTTTTTTTGGAAAAAGAAAATAAAGAAATTCAAAATTTTTAATAAGAATTCCAGGATTCATGCAATGTTAGTCTAAAGCTTCGGTCCAAAAGAATTAGACATGGCCAAATGGCCAGCCAAGCTTTAGCACAGAATTTTAAATGAGAATCCAAAGCCTCATGCAATGTTATCCAAAAGCTTCGGTCCAAAAGAATTAGACATGGCCAAATGGCCAGCCAAGCTTTAACATAACACATACAAACATGTCCTTTCTACAATGAAAAGTGGAAACCTTAGTCCAAAAGATTAGACACGGCTTAACAGCCATCCAGGCTTCAACACATCTCATGAAGCTCTAGAATTCATTCTTAAAAATTTTTGAATGATTTTTTTCGAAAACTAAATAATTTTTTTCGAAAGTAAAAATAAAAAGCTTAAACATAAAATAAAATTATCCAATCTAAGCAACAAGATGAACTGTCAGTTGTTCAAACTCGAACAATCCCTGGCAACGGCGCCAAAAACTTGGTGCATGAAATTGCAATCACACTTTTCACAACTCCGCACAATTAACCGGCAAGTGCACTGGGTCGTCCAAGTAATACCTTACGTGAGTAAAGGTCGATCCCACGGAGATTGTCGGCTTGAAGCAAGCTATGGTCATCCTGTAAATCTTAGTCAGGTGGATTCAAATGGTTATGAGGTTTTGATAATTAAAAGATAAATAAAACATAAAATAAAATAAAGACAGTTATGTAATTCATTGGTGGGAGTTTCAGATAAGCGTTTGGAGATGCTTTGTTGCTTCTGAACCTTTGCTTTCTTATTGTCTTCTTCCAATCATGCGTGCTCCCTTCCATGGAAAGCTATATGATCCTCTCGGATGAAAAATACCAGGTACGATCTCTGTACGGCTAATCAACTGTCGGATTTCTCGTCTCGGATGAAAAATATAAGGTACAGCTACCGCACGGCTAATCATTTGTCGGTTCTCACTAGTGTCGGAATAGGATCTCTATATCCTTTTGCACACTGTCACTGCGCCCAACATTCGCAAGTTTGAAGCTCGTCACAGTCATCCCTTCCCAGATCCTACTCAGAATACCACAGACAAGGTTTAGACTTTTCGAATCTCAGGAATGCTACCAATTGGTTCTGGCCTATACCACGAAGGTTCTAATATCATATTCGGATGCTCTGTTGTCAGGAGAGACGATGCGAATCGCGGATCAGAGACCCAAGAGAATATACTCCGGCTGTCGTCCAATAACTACGTTGAACATCATGTAGACCGCTTGTGGTTGTCAAGCACGCGGATCTTGGCTAAGCGAGTAACGAAGATAGTGGGTGATTGTCACGGGTCACCCCTTCATTCTGACTTAACTGAATTAAGTACAAGAGTATATCTTGGAGAAGAAGTAGGCGTGAATTGAAAGAAAACCAATAGTACTTGCATTAAGTTATGAAGAACAGCAGAGCTCCTCACCTTAATCTATGAGGTGTAGAAACTCCACCGTAGAAAATACATAAGAAGAAGAAGGTCTAGGCATGGCCGAATGGCCAGCCTCCCAAAGAGGTTCCAAGGTGTTCAAAAGATCCGAATACAATAGTAAAAAGTGCTATTTATACTAAACTAGTTATTAGGGTTTACAGAAAATAAGTAACTAAGTGCAGATAGTACAGAAATCCACTCCCGGGGCCCACTTGGTGTGTGCTTGGGCTGAGCATTGAAGCTTTCACGTGCATAGGCCATTCTTGGAGTTAAACGCCAGCTTGGGTGCCAATTTCACTACTAGAAAACTAGTTATTATAGACGGATATTTCTGATGGATTTTATCCTACGGAAATACAGACAGAATTTCAAAGGGATTTTTTTGTCGGAAAACAAAAAAAAATGAATTAGCATAAATTACAGACAGAAACAAAATCCGTCGATAATTCTGTCAGTAAAATTAATTTTTTTTTGTGGGAAATAGTTACAGACGGAAAATCCGTCTGTAATTCAATAGACAAAACGCTACATTTTTTTAAATTATTACAGACAGAAAATTCATCTGTAATTTAAAATTTTTTGTCGGAAATATTGAATTAACCCTAATTTTATCCCTACCCTCTCGATCTATTCACGGTTCACACTCCACACAAATCAAATGAGTCTCTCCGTCACCATGTTGCTTCTTCTCTCCGTCGCACCAGCTTCTTCCGCCACTGTCGCCGCCGCTCGCGTCGCAGGATCTCTCTCTGTCATCCCTTGCGCCGCACGGGCTCCCTCTGCCACCGCTCTCGTCGCGTCTGCAGCGATTTGTGAAACTCATCTCAACTTGGTGGAAACTCGGTGGTTATTGTTGAATGGCGAAGCTTGAAGCGAAGCTCGGAATGATAGTTGACTCCGTTGGTAACTTCTTCTCCGGCAAAGACCAGCTTCTCCACTAACCGAATCAAATCGAATCAAACACTTTATATATAGGATTGCATAGATCTTCAATCTTTTGATCTATTCGCACTCCACTAACCAGGTTAGCCCTAACTCCATCCCTTGTTTCTCTCGCTAATTTTTCATTCCAAACGTGTTATTGTGCAGTGTTTTGCTCTGGTCTCGAAATTCGGTTTGAAACAGTGCCGATTAGTGGTTAATTGCTATCAATTTTGTATAGTTGAACATATCTCGATTCTGCTTTCTGCTTCAAATTCGAGTGATCAATTAATCGATCCTCTGTTTTTGTTTTTTTCACCCTCTAGGTTGGAATTGAAATGCAGAGAAAAGCTGCATTGCCGTTGAGGGACGCAAAAAGCGGCAATGCGAACAAGATGAAGGCTCTGTGCGGCAAGGAAGCTTTGGTGAAGCTTCTGCGATGGCATTTTGGTGAAGCTTCTGTGCTGTTCTCTCAGGTTCATTTTTGCAAAAATCTCTCCTTTTTCTTATTTTTTGGTTTCCGTTACTGTTTGGTTGCTGAGAAATCATAGGAAATTGAATTCTGCATTTTTTTATAGGTCTCACTTTTCAGTTTGATTGGTTAAATTAGCTTGACACTTTTCTTTTAACAATGTTTTGGTTGCGAATATAGAAAGAAGAAAGTAAAGAACATGAAGCAAGTTTTATATCAGTGTCATACTCTGATAAACGGTTTGGATATGAAAGAAAAGAAATTAAAAAAGGATCTGAAATTATGAACTCATGTTCTTTGAATTTGGTAAATGGATAAGTTGGGATTTTCATTTTTTGATGGAATGCCAATTACCTTCCCACCCCTCTTTTGGTGCAGGAAGAGATTGTTTTTGTCTTATGCCTACTGGAGGAGGCAAGTCGATGTGTTATCAGATTCCTGCACTGGCCAAAATAGGAATTGTGCTTGTTGTTTGTCCTTCAATAGGTGAATCATGTTCATATTTCCTAATATATACAGTTATGCATCTTATTTGAAGTTTTTGAGTGATAGAATTATCCCAACTCTGGTGAATGCTTTACATAAGGTAATCCGTATACAAGTTTATCTGTTCTTAGATGCATCTATATGGAATTCATTAGATTTTTACAGCATGAGTAAGTTGTTATTATGATCTGAACCCTTAAGGGGTTGTTGATCAGTCTCTAAATATCATATAAGCTGAGGTGTTCCTTTGTGTGTGCAGTATGGACTTTTTTGTTAGTTTAGGAGACCTAGTCTAGGCATGGATTTGATCACCAAGCTTAATATAGGTTATATTGGGTGGACTTTGCCTGGCCAGGCTCTACAACGGCATTTGTGGTGCTGAAGTTCTCCCTCTTCTGTTTGCTTGCAGGAACCAGATACACAAATTTGTGCAAGCATGTTGGATTCATTGAATGAATGCTTACAGGTTAGTATCATTAGATGATAAATATTATACAAAATTAGGGGGTGTTACACTCAAAGTTTGATACTTAACATTCTAGTTGGAAATAAAATCTAGGTTCGCATATATTAACTAACATCATAAGTGATGCTAATAAAGCCAAAACTAAAAGGTTTTGTTTATTTCATGTTTCATAATTGATCTAGAATTCTAGATTAGGATATATTTGTTGAATTGGTTATTAATCTGTTCAACCATTGCCCCTCATTTCCACGTGATAGCAAGTCTGCTCCACTTTGTAATTGTTGTGGTTTTTGTAGTCTTGTTTTTAAAAATAATCATATATTATTATGCAAGAATTTTCACTCCCCTTCACTATTAAGGTGGATGCCTATTGCTTACTTCCTTTTGAAGACCCTTTTTGTTGTCACTTATTTATTTTATAATCAAATTATTTTATAATCACGTGATAGCTTTTAGTTGTTATTACTCTTTTCCAATTGATTTTAGGAAATTGAAGTGTTACGGATTCGACAAGAAAGGGAACCGGTGGAAGGAGAGAACCGCAAGTACCATCAAGTTCCCGAAGAACAAGGTTACTAGCAAGGTTTGGCTTCTCATCTGAACAAAATTCATTTGTGCTTCTTTGTTTATGTTGCTTATTCTCTGATTCTTCAGTTCATAAGTCAGTGAAATTCACTTGTGTATATTTCAGCATGAAGTGTTTACATTTGGGAATATGTTTACAAGTCTATGACCATGACTGCAGGATCTTGCCATGGCATTGGTATTTGTAATAGGATATGTAGGCATCATATTTGAGGAATCTCTAGCTTTCAACAAAAGTGGAGTAGGACTTTTGATGGCTGTAAGCTTGTGGACTATAAAAAGTATTGGGGTAAATATCGATCACTTAGCTTTTTTTACTTTTGACATTATCAGTGAATTCCTTATGCATCTGTTCCTTGTTGTGCTTCCGAGATTTAGGTAGCTCATACAAGCTTTTGTTTTGCAATGAATAGGACAGAAACACTCAATACACATTGACCTGAAGTTGATGTACCTATTCAAATTAGTTCATGTCTCATTCCTCTTTATTTGATTTTCCACTGCTGTTTGCTTTATCTTTTATGGAATGTATGTACTGTATAGGCTCCATCAACTGGTGTAGCTGTTTCTGAGCTAACGCTTGCGTCTGCAGAAGTCAGTGAAATAGTGTTTTTCTTCTTGGAGCTATGACTATTGTGGAAATAGTTGATGCTCATCAAGGATTTAAGCTAGTTACTGACAATATAACAACTCGAAAGCCACGACTTCTCCTTTGGGTGGTAAATTCAATTGCTTTATCTCTAATATATTTTTGGCCATTCTAAAGATTTCTCGGAAGATACCGTGCAAATTAAGACTTTTGATATTTGATTAAATTAGTTGAAATTTTCATTCTATGGTCAAATATGTTATTATCATCCAGGTTGAACATCAATAAAAGGAGTTTTTCAACAATATTTCAATTCAAACACCCCCCCCAAATACCCACCACCTCTCTCTCGTCTCTCTTCCAACCAAAATATTCTAAATCTTCAGTGAATTATTTTAATGAATATTTAGAAATAAATATAAATGATAGTTGGACTGCTAATTATCCAAGAGAGTGTGCTTATAGGCCTTTATGTTGGATTCAGAGTATAAAGCTCATGTTTTAGATTTTGGGACTGCTAAGTTTTTCAAGCATGGTTCATATATATAGTTGGACAACATTTGCTGGTACTTTTGGCTATGCTGCTCCAGGTTACACCTTTTCCCTTATAATTTTGAAATGATAGTGATCACATCATTTTTCACTTGTTTTGTTGATTTAGTTTATATTTCATTTTTCTCTATTAAGA
The DNA here is from genome assembly GCF_000816755.2 of Arachis ipaensis. NCBI lineage: Eukaryota > Viridiplantae > Streptophyta > Magnoliopsida > Fabales > Fabaceae > Arachis > Arachis ipaensis. The sequence goes on from NC_029790.2 coordinate 43,860,867, forward strand.
TAATAAGATCTTTATATGGTAAATCTTTAAAATGGATTAAGCTTATGCAATATCTACTGTCTATTCTATATCAATGCTCTACACAGTGGAATAAAACTTGATTGTGCTTGTTCATATTGCATCAAATCAATAATTTTTAAATATATTACCTTTTTCATTAGGACATTATGCGTGACTGAAACTTAATGCTCTATGATCACTGACGGAAATGCAACATCATTTTCAGCTATCAAGAAGAGGATGGAGAAGGATATTGATAAAGTTAGAAAGATTGCACATAGTGTCAAAACAAAAATAGAAGCTATAAACAGAGATGTAATGAGACAAAGATAATGACTTGATGTTTTAGTCGATTTTAGTCCTGAAATTTCAAACATGAGGAATTTTTTATATGGTCTTGTTATTTGCATAACTTAGTATAGTTGAACAATACATTGAGTTTATGTTTTGAATTATAGTTGATGTATCAACACACTTTGATGTATGTTTTTACTTATTATTATAGTTGATGATCAATACATTTTGTTTATGTTTTGAATTATATTGACTTGCTTGTTTATAATATTTTTCTTTTAGTTTGATAATACGATGAATTTGTTTATTTTTTGAAATATTATAAATATTTGAATACAAATTAGATAAAAATTTATATTAAATTTATATTTATTTTGTATGAAAACAAGCTTATTTTGTAATTAGAAAAATAAAAAAAAATTCTATTTTACCTTAATGACGGATTTACAGATGAATTTTCTGTCTGTAATCAGAATGTGAGATTATTTTTCAAAGTTCAAATTACAAGCAAAAAATTCGTCGAAAAATCCGTCTGTAATTACAGACGAAAAATCCGTCTGAAAATCCGTCTGTAATTACAGACGAAAAATCCGTCAAAAAGTTCGTCGCCTTCGGAAAATGGATGGAGAATTTACAGAGAAAAAATTCGTTGGTAACTAGTAAAAATTCGTCGGTAATTTCTGATGGAAAAAACCCGTCGGTAAATAATTTCCGACGGGGCTTTTACAGAGGGACAAAATCCGTCGGTAACCAAAAATCTGACTGTAATAAAGACTAAATTTTTCTGTAAATTTGTCTGTATTAAGCCATTTTCTAGTTGTGTTTGAGCGTTTAACTCCAGTTTTGGTGCCAGTTCTAGCGTTTTACGCCAGAAAAGGGTCTCTGGCTGGCGTTTTACGCCAGTTTGGGCCATCAAATCTCAGGAAAAGTGTGAACTATTATATATTTCTGGAAAGCCCAAGATGTCTACTTTCCAACGCAATTGAGAGCGCGCCAATTGGGCTTCTGTATCTCTAGAAAATTTACTTCGAGTGCAGGAGGGTCAGAGTCCAACAGCATCTGCAGTCCTTTCTCAGCCTCTGAATCAGACTTTTGCTCAGGTCCCTCAATTTCAGCCAGAAAATACCTAAAATTACAAAAAAACACACAAACTCATAGTAAAGTATAGAAATGTGATTTTTGCATAAAAACTAATAAAAATATAATAAAAAGTAATTAAAACATATTAAAAACTATATAAAAACAATGCCAAAAAGGGTATAAATTATCCGCTCATCAGACACGTACGCGTGAGCATATTTGTGCGCAAGGCACACTTCCTGCGCCACTCCCGCGCAAATCTCTGTTCACTTTTATTTTTCACGCACACACATATGACGCGTATGCGTCAGCGACGCTTGCGCGTTGTGTGCTCTCTTTTTTTTTTTTTTAAATATCCGGTTCCTGTTCTAAAATACTTGCATGATCAGAGAAATAGTAAAAACTCAATAAAAATCAAATAAGTAAGAAAACTACTACTATGAAAAGTAACTAAGGATACGAAATTATCGGGTTGCCTCCTGACAAGCGCTTCTTTAACGTCACTAGCTTGACACTTGATTATTGAAGTTTCTTCCTCTTCTTCAAGTTGGTTAAAAGAAATGTCTCCAAGGGGGGAGAGGTGAAAATTAGTGCCCCCTGATATAAATTCCTCCTAACGAGCTTTCTTTTATTGTGATTAGCTTGATTCACCTTGCTTGTTGGGGTAGAGGTTGGATTGTTTTTTGCTGACCTTCTCTTTTTCATGGATATTTTCTTCTGTTTCTTGGTCACAATCCCCTTTTCAGTGCTTTCCTTGGTTGCCTTCACTTCTTTGATTTCAAAATGTGGGTGTTGTGTGATGGTTAGAGTATACCCTTCATCAAGAACTTCTTGAATTGGTGGTTCAATAAACTCATCCTCTATGCCACTCTCTGCTTTATTGGATTGTAGATTCCCGTAATTGTTTTCATCCCTTACAACATCTTTTGTTTGTGTATCTTCCTCCTTTGTTTTTGCATCTCCCTCTTCTTCCATGCGTAAGGGTGGAAATTTCTCTAATTCATTGGAGTATGAACTCCTTTGATTGATTTTCTCACTTTCTTCTATAGGATCTTGCATTATATCTCTTGGGAAGAAATTTGCTTGTTTCTCTTCCTGTGACTTGATAATCGACTGCGCATGTTTCTCTATATTTTTGACACTCGTCTTTATATTACGTATGAATTCTTTCATGAGAAGATTAAGGTCTGATGGTATTTGAGATAAATAAGGAGATGGTGGCTCTTGATATGAATAAAAAGGAGATGATGATTCTTGATAAGAGTAAAAAGATGATGGTTCTTGGTATGGATAGGGAGATAGTGGCTCTTGATATGGGTAGAAAGATGTTGGTTCTTGATATGGATAGAGAGGTGGTGGTTCTTGGTATGAATATGGAGATGATGGTTCTTGATATGAATATGGAGATGGTGGTTGTTGATAGTTGGAACATGGAGCACTGAAGTTTCTATGGTTTTGACCTTGCCAACCAAAATTTGGGTAGTTCTCCCATTCATAATGATATGAATCACTCCTTGGGTGTGAGTAGTAACCCATGTGATCTATCTCCATTATTGTTCCTTAGCACAAAACACCAAACAAAATTAAACGCACCATGTGGTAAACAGGAAAGCAAAGAAGAAATAACAGAATTTTTTTATATATAAAATTTAAATAAAATTAAAACTAAAATGCCTAATCTAAGCAATCAAACAACTAACAGTTGTCAATCACAATCAATCCCCGGCAACGGCGCCAAAAACTTGGTGCGGAATTTATAACCACAAACTAACCGGCAAGTGCACCGGGTCGTACCAAGTAATACCTCAGGTGAGTGAGGGTCGATCCCATGAGGATTGATGGATCAAAAAACAATAATTGAATGATAGGCTTAGTTAGACAAACATAAAGTAGTGTTTGAGAGTCCAAAAAGCATTAAACAGTAAATTCAGAGTTCAAAGATAGGCAAGTAAATAAGTTGGGAATAAAATATGGAGAAGGTAGTTAAGGTTTCAGACTTATCTATTTTTCCAGATTGATCTTTCTTACTAAATATTTTAATTATGCAAGATTTAATTCATGGCAAACTGTATGTGACTAGACTCTAATTCCTTAGACCTTTCTAGTCTCCTCTAATTCTCATTAACTGCCAATTCCTTGGTCAATTAATTCCAATTAGAGGGTGAAGTTTAATTCTGGTTATTATGCCACAAAAACTCTAATTACTCAAATATAAAAGAATTATATGTCACGTATCCCGTTAAATCCAGATAATTAGAAGTTTAGGAGAATTTGTTTTCAAGTTGTTGTTCAAGTAAAGAGCTTTTCCAAGTTATACAAGAACTCAATTAGAAAGAGGGTCATACTTTCGTTCCACCCAATTTCATAAGATAAAGAACAAAAGCAATTCTTAAATTATAAATCAATACATAAATTAAAATAGAAAAAGCAAAAGAATCAATCCATACAAATAGATAGAGCTCCTAATCTTAACAATGGAGAATTAGTTGCTCATGGTTCAGAGTGAAAAACTAGGATTGTAAATTGGGCTGAGTTGGAATGAAAAGTTAACTAATCTGCGAATCCTCCTCAGGGAAGTTTCTTTTATATCTAATCCTAATAAATTTTAAAATCTAATTTCTAAAATTAAAATAATATCCTTTCCTAAAATAAAATTTAAATTTAAATCAGAATTAATTAAATAATCAGCAAGTCTTCAATTGATGGATGGGGACCACTTGTTTCGTCCATTCTGCAGCTTCTAACATGTGTTTTCTGGGCTGAAAATTGAGTCAAAAACAGCCCAGAAATTGCCCCCAGCGTTTTCTGCGTTTTCTACACGTAGCACATGTTACGCGTACGCGTCAGTCACGCATACGCGTCGATAGTCTTCTTCGCGAGTCACGCGTACGCGTTGCCATGGAAATCTTCAAATCACGCGCACGTGTGAGGTGCGCGCGCGCGTCGCTCCTCGCTGCCATCTCCTTTAATTCCTGTGCTGCAGAAACTCCATCAAATTCAGCCGAATGCTACCTAAAATAAACAGAATTGCAAAAGACTCAAAGTAGCATCCATAGTGGCTAAAGATAATTAATTTTTTATTAAACTCAACAAATTAAATGCAAATTCACTAGGAAAAGATTGGAAAGATTCTCACGCATTACAATGCATTATAACTTGCCTTCGATGATACCACCACGAAGACCATGTTTCGATCAGAAGACCCAACTTGTACCCTAAGGGTTACCAACCCTTTTGCAGGAGTGAACACTCCACTATAGTTAGTCACAGAAATAATAGTAGGGATTAAATCATCCAGATGTTTCCCTACTTTCATTAACATCCTCTTAGGCAACAAACTTACTGCTGCTCCTCCATTGATTAAAACTTTATTCACCTTGATTCCACCCATGGAAGCTGTGATTTGTAAGGGATGAAGATGAGATTTTTGTTTTTTAGTACGCCTCTGAAAATAGCCTGGTTGATCCTCATATCGAATGAATGAAAAAACCTCCTCATCTTCTACATCTTAGTCTTCACCAGGATTTCCCTCATATTCTCCTAGATATTCAGTTGGAATTATCGAAATGTGCTCACCATTTCATCATCACCCTCTTCAAAGTACTCCTCATCCAAATCAACATCTTTCTCTTTAATAACCTCTGTGGCTATTATTATAGCCTTGCCTTTATATAGTTAAACAGGGGATGGAATTTCCTTTGAATTTGTTTCTCCAACAGCAGGGAATACCACCCTCGAAGGAATAGAAGGAGTTGCCCCCTTGACTTTTTCACTCTGAGATGCCCCTAGAACTTGACGTCTACCCCTTCCTCTTTGATATCCTCTTGCTTGACCTCGAAAACAAGGATAACGATTGATTAGCAGATATTTTATACGCTTTTTAGCATCATTTTCATATAGTTTTTATTATGTTTTGTTTAAGTTTTATTATCTTTTCATAGGTTTTAGTGAAAAATTCAAATTTTTGGATTCTACATTGAGCTGTTGTGTTTTATGATGATTTCAGGTAAATTCTGGCTGAAATTGAGAAGCTTTGGGAAAATCTGAGTCAGAGACAGAGAAAGGACTGTAGATGTTGTCATATTCTGACCTCCGTGCACTCAAAGGAGCATTTTTGGAGCTACAGAAATCCAAATGGCACGCTCTCAATGGCATTGGAAAGCTAACATCCAGGGTTTTCCAACAATATATAATAGTTTATGCTTTCCTCTGGAAATGAATGTCCAAAACTGGCGTTCAACGCTAGTACTTCACCCTCTTCTTGGCGTTGGATGCCCAAAAGGGAGCAGCTGGCGTCCAATGCCCAAAAAGGAGTCCAAAGATGGCGTTCAACACCCAAGAAGGGTACTAGCTCAAGGAGCCACCCTTAGCTTAGCCCAAACACTCACCAAGTAGGTCCTAGAAGTGGATTTTTGCACTATCAACCTAGTTTATTCTATTTCCATAATCCTTAGTTGCTAGACTAGTATATATAGAACAAAGATCACCCTTGTTAGAGATCTTTGCCCATTCAAATCTTTCATTACTTTTCTATAAGCTATGAGTCACTAACCTTCTAGGTTAAGGTTAGGATCTCTACTGATTCTTATAGATTAATAATATTACTATTCTATTTCAATCTATGCTTGATTCCATTCTAAGATGTATCTTCGTTCTTCATCCTAATGAATTGGAAGTGTAACTTGACCGTCATCCCTATTCTACATGGGTTCTTGCGAGTCCTTGACGGGATAGTACTGAACCACAAGCTTGATTATACATCTCTTAGACGGCTAATTCATGACATCATTGGGGACTTGGAGACATCAGTTCAACCAAGGTACAGGGGCGATTAGGGCCTTTGTGGTATAAGCTAGGATCAATGGAGCAGTATTTTCTGATTCGGAAGATCCGACCTTGTCTGTGGTGATTTGAGTAGGATCACCAAGGGAATGGACTGCTAGAGCTTCACCCTCGTTCAAATTGGATGACCACTGACCTGGCGTTCGATCTGAGGCAGAGGAGATTAATGACCACTGACCTGGCATTAGTCACTTATAGCCTGCCATGGAATGAATCATCAGAAGTTGAAGTAGACGGTGAGAAAAGTTGATCCAGAAGGAAGGAGTATCTCTGAAGCCTCAACCGCTCTCTTATCATTGATTTCACACCACTTAAGTAATTCTATCTTTATCTTATTTTTATGCGTTTTCCACAACAACTATATCGCCTGACTAAGACCTACAAGATAGCCATTGTTTGTTCAAACCAACAATCTCCGTGGGATCGACCCTCACTCACCTGAGGTATTACTTGGACGAGCCGGTGCACTTGCCAGTCTATCTGTGCGAATATTGCGGAGTCAATTTCGTGCACCAACCGTTGCTGGGGATTGTTCGAGTTTGACAAATTACCAGATTATCTTATTGCTTAGATTTGGTACCTTTAATTGTGTCTTTTGTTTTCTTTTTCAAAAACTTTTTCAAAATCCATCTTTTCTTTGTCTTTTGTTTGAGTCTAGTGTTAATTTTTAAGTTTGGTGTCCCTTGTGTGTTTATCTTTTCTTTAAATTTTCGAAAATTGTTCTTGAGTGTTCTTCTTGGTATTCAACTTGTTCTTGTTTCTTTTCTTTGCTTGATATAAAAATTTTAAGTTTGGTGTCTTTTGGTTGTTTTTCTCTTTCTTCATTAATTCGAAAAAAAATATTTCTTTTATCTTTATTCAAATTTTTGAAAATCTTGTTTCTTTTCTTATCTTGATTTAAAAATTTTTAAGTTTAATGTTTTCTTGTTAGTAAAGTCAAATTTCAAATTTCAAACCTTATCTTTTTCAAATCTTTTCTTTTAATTTGATTTTCTCCTATCTTATCTTTCTTTTTAAAGTTTAAAATTCAAATCTTTTTAAATATTTACTATCTTTTCAAATTTGATTTTCAAAATCTTTTTAATTTTAAATCTTATCTTTCTTAACTTCCTTTTAAATCTTTATCTAATATTTCTCTTTTTAATTTTAAAACTTACCTAACTTATCTTATTTTTAATTTTAAACTTTTCAATTTCAAATCTTTCCTTCTTTTTTCGAAAATAACCTTTCAATTTTCAATTCCTTTTAGTTAATTTATTTTTAATTTCCTTCTTGTTTTTGAATTAAATAAATAAATAAAATAAAAACAAAAATATTTTAATTCTAGTTTCTCTTTTTATCTCTTAAAATTCGAATTCTTCCACCCCCTCTATTCGAATTCTTCTTCTCACTCCTCTACCCTCATTCTTCTTTCTTCTTCACATCTCACTGGGAGTTCTCTATACTTTGGCATAAAAACTTCCATTCTCTTTCTTTTTGTTTTTCTTTTTCTTGTTTATGAGTAGGAATAGAGATAAAAAATCTCTCTTTGATCCTGATCCTGAACCTGAGAGGACCATAAGGAGGCGTTTACAACAATTTAAAGCACAACACTCCAGAGGAAACCTCACAGAAATTTTTGAACAAGAAGCTGAAATTACAAACATGGTAGCCGATCCGAATGATACAGGAGATGCAAGGATGGTTCTTGGTGAGTTCACTGCACCCACTTCTGACTTTTATGGAAGAAGCATCTCCATACCTGCCATTAGAGCAAATAACTTTGAGCTTAAGCCTCAATTAGTCTCTCTAATACAACAGAATTGCAAATTTCATGGACTTCCACAGGAAGATCCACATCAATTCCTATCTGAATTCTTGGAAATCTATGATACTGTTAAGACCAATGGAGTGGATCCTGAAATCTACAGGCTTATGCTTTTCCCTTTTTCTGTTAGAGATAGAGCTAGGATATGGTTAGATTCTCAGCCAAAAGAAAGCCTAGACTCTTGGGAAAAGTTAGTCAATGCATGCTTGGCCAAGTTCTTTCCACCTCAGAAGATGAGCAAGCTCAGGGTGGAAGTTCAAACATTCAGATAAAAAGAGGGTGAATCCCTCTAGGAAGCTTGGAAAAGATACAAGCAACTGATTAGGAAATGTCCTCCTGACATGCTCTCAGAATGGTCTATCCTAGGTATCTTCTATGATGGTCTATCTGAGATGTCCAAGATGTCCTTGGATCATTCTGCTGGTGTATCACTCCACTTGAAGAAAATGCCTGAAGAGGCACAGGAACTCATTGAAATAGTTGCAAACAACCAGTTCATGTACACTTTTGAGAGAAACCCTATGAACAATAGGGTAGCTCAGAAGAGAGGAGTCTTGAAGGTTGACACTCTGAATGCCATATTGGCTCAGAATAAGATCTTGACCCAACAAGTCAATATGATCTCTCAGCATTTGACTGGAATGCAAGCTGCAGATGGCAGCATTCAAGACACCACCTATAAAGGAGAAGCTTATGATCCAGATCAACCCATAATGGAGGAGGTGAATTATATAGGAGAACCTTACGGAAACACCTACAACTCCTCATGGAGGAATCATCCTAACTTATCATGGAAGGATCAACAGAAGCCCCAGCAAGGCTTCAACAATAATCAAGGTGGAAGAAACCAGAATAGGTTTAACAGTAATAAACCATTCCCATCTTCTCAGCAACATATGGAGACTTCTAAGCAGAGCCTCTATGACTTAGCAACCATAATCTCTAAAACTAGGTCTTCCATCAGAAATCTGGAGGTACAAGTTGGTCAGCTGAGTAAGAGAATCCCTAAGACCCCTCCTAACACTCTCCCAAGTTAACATTG
>NC_029790.2:43870041-43915145 GCF_000816755.2 Arachis ipaensis
GAAAGAGTGCAAGGCCATCACTATAGAAATGGAGGCCGAATTTGAAGGGGATGCTTTGGCGTTGAACGCCAGTAAGGGAGTCCTTACTGGGCATTCAACGCCCAAAGAAGAGCCATTCCTGGCGTTGAACGCCAGTAAGGGAGTTCCTACTGGGCGTTCAACGCCCAAAGAGGAGTTATCCCTGGCGTTGGACGCTAGTAAGGGAGGGAGTCCTTACTGGGCATTCAATGCCCAAAGTGGCACAACAGCTGGCATTGAACGCCAATAATGGGGCTGCTGGGCATTCAACACCCACTAAAAATTCCCTATTGATGCATTGAAGGCAACTAAGGCTCATGAAGAGACTATAAAAGTTCCATTGAATTCCTTGTTACAAATTATGGATTATGAAGATCACTCCTCCTCTAATGAGGAAGAGGAATCTAGGGAAGAGCAAGTTGCTTGTTACCTAGGAGTCCTCATAAAGCTAAATACCAAGTTATTTAGAACAGAGACATTGGAGGAAGAACCTCCAGTGCCTTGGTTCAAAAGAAACTATCTTAGAAGCTGCCGGATCCCGGACGCTTCCTAATTCCTTGGACCATAGGCACCATTACCTTTGAGAAGGGTTTGTGTGATCTAGGGTCAAGCATAAACCTCATGCCACTCTCTGTAATGGAGAGACTGAGAATCTTTGAGGTACAAGCTACAAGAATCTTAATGAATCCAAATTTTACGATGTATTTTGGTTTGATTTGAGTTGATTTCATCACTTAAACCCACATTTATTCATTCAAATAGCATACTTTTGTGTTCTCTCCCTTAATTGAGCCTAATTGTGAAAACATGCTTTTTTGTGCTTAATTTAATCAATTTTATTCCATTTACATTCCATTCGATACCTTGATATTGTTTGTGAGTAATTTCAGATGTAGAAGGTAGGAATGGCTTGGTAAAGATGGCAGAAGAGCATGCAAGAGGGAGAAAACATGAAGAAAACAAATGAGAAGCACACATTGGAGTGTGCGTGCGAACAAACCACTAGGCGTACGCACAAGAACCACAAAGCCATGTGTGCGTATGCATAACATCCTGTGCGTGCGCACAAGAAGAAAATCAGCATGTGTGCGTACGCACACACCTATGCGTACGCACAAGTCCCAGCATGTGACTCATTTATTGCAAATCGCTGGGGGCGATTTTTGGGCCTCCAGAGCCCAGTTTTGGGACTTTCTAAAGCTGATTCTTCCTATATCAAAGGGGGCCTCACTCCATGTGAAGGGAGAAGAAATTAGGGTTAGTTTAGCATCATGTAAGTCATTTTCTAGAGAGAAAAGCTCCCCCTTCTCTCTAGAACTTGGGTTTCTTAGTTTAATTTCCTTGTAATTTCTCTTTCTAATTCTTGTTTTCATCTATTTTCTTTTACCTGTCTTTGTTCTATTCTTTTAATTTCCCTAGTTTATCTGGTTAATTTCTCATTTTGCTTACTTTTTATGTTTATGAGCACTGTTGTTATTTTGATTTCCATTTAATGCAATTTATGTTTCATGCTCTTTTATTGTTTAATTGAGTTGTTATTATGATTTTCTCAATTTTGGTAGTTGTAGATTTTATTATTTCAAGTTATTTTATCATGCTTTCTTTTCATGCCCACCAAGTGTTTGATAAAATACTTGGTTGGATTTTTGCCTAGTTTTTCACATCTTGGTTGGAAATTTGGGTAATTGGGTGAACTTGAGTGGTGGATGTCCATTCCACATTGTGTGAGGATTGTTAATTGATTTGGTTTTCACTAACACTAAGCCTTCCATTAATAGAGTTGGTAAGGACTTGTGGATTGAAATCAATTATGCCCTTTTGACTAATTCTCGATGTTAGGATTGACTAATTGGGATTAATTCCACACAATTACCATGTTTGTGGTCTATAACTAGGATAGGAATCCCTAATTCGCCAATTCTTGCCAAGAGCCCTTTTTGCCATTTAATTTCCATTTTCATTGCTTTACTTGCTTTCCATTTAATTACTTGCCATTTTAATTCTTGCCTCTTACAATCAAAACCCCAAAATCTCCCATAGCCAATGATTGAGCATTTAATTGCAACTCCTAGGGAAGACGACCCGGGAGTTCAAATACTCTCGGTTTATAATTTGATTTGAATTGTGACTATTTTTAGAATTAAAATTTGATTGTGAGAATTCATTGTTGGTTTGGACTATGCTACTAACGAAGTGATCTTTGTTTTGATTAATCCTAAACCGACAATAATTCTCTCTTACATCAAATTTTTTGCGCCGTTGCCGGGGAAGTTGCAATGGTGTTATATTGTTAGCTATTGTGCATATTGTGAATGTTGTGAATAGCTTATTTTTGGTTGATTGTGCATATGTTGCTTGCTTATTTTTGGCTATCGTGAATATTGATAATATGTGAATATGTGAATAATTTGTTTTTGATTGATTGCTTGTTTTTGTTAGTTTTAGGAGTTCATTTTATTTGTTCTTATTGCCTTTGGTTTTTATTTTCTTTTTATCCTATGAATTCTCACCCCTTGCACTTTGAGTTTGGTTGCTATTGTGTTATAGAGATTGAGAATTTCAAGTGTTTGTCACCAAGAAGGAATGAAGAAAAATCAATGAGATTGGGTGTACAAGCTTTGGAATCTCAAAAGCCTTGGAGAATGCAAGCTTGGGTGAGAGCTTCTCAATAAAGTCCAACTTAAGGACTCTAAATAGAAGTGCTAGGTGGGAGACACCCCACCATGGTAACATTGTTCTTACCTTCTCTTTTTGTTTATAATTTGATTTTATCGTATTTTGCTTATTTTAGTTAGCTTAGAATTAGTTTAATTTTGAGCTTAGATAGGTAAATTTTATTTTGGATCATGAATTTATGGGTTTTTTCATGTTTTAGGGTTGAATTTTGGTTGAGTTAAGGCTTAAAGCCTTAGATTTTGAAGAAAAAAGTTTTTTGGAAAAAATAGGGCATGTGCGTGCGCACACCCTTGTGCGAACGCACATAACATAAAAAATTTGCATCCTGTGCATACGCACACCAGCCTGTATGCCTTCTGTTGGGAGTGCTCGCACGTCTTGTGCGCGTGCATTCCCCTATGTTTTGCACTTTATGCGTTCGCACGCCTTTGTGCGTACGCATGCCACCTTCCCTTTGCGCAATCTATGCGTACGCACCAATATGTGAGTACGCACACTCCCTTACACCCATTCTGTTGGGAGCACTGGCACAGCTTGTGCGCATGAACCCATACCCCTTTTTTCCCTTGTGCGTGTGCGCGGATCTGTGTGCGCACGCACACATGATCCTTTCCTAAAAAAAAGTGTTTTGTGCGTACATACAAGCGCACAAGCTTGTGCTTATGCACACTTCTTGATCCCCTCTTTGCTCGGAGCATTCGCACATGTTGTGCGAGTGCACACATCCCCTGTTCTGCCTTGCATGCGTACGCACACATGCTTGTGCGTTCGCACAAGTGCTGTTTTGGGCAAAATTTTTATTTGCACTTTTTCTTAAGCCCTAACATACTTCCACCCCATCCATCCCTCTTTTCTCTTACTTTTTCTCTATTTTCTACTTATTCTTGTTAGTTTTATTTGCATCTCATTTTTATTTTAGTAATTATATTAGTTTTGCTTTAGTTTTTTGTTAATTAAATAAATTACAAGTGTTTGATTGATGATTGATTGGGTTGCTTCTTGCTTAAAATTTGGTTTAATTTTTGATGAATATGTGCACTGAGCATTAAGTCTTTGTTTGATTGCCTAATTAAATTTTGAGTTTGATTCATATGTTGTCGCGACCATGTGGGTTAAACTATATCCTTGTTTGGCATCTTGAAGTATGCACTTGTACTTAAGTGAATTGAGTTGAAAGTACTTGTTCATCATGATTTCCATATCGAATTCTTCACATTACAAGGCACTTGTTTGTTTTTAATGCTTTGCATTTGTTTGAGTGATTTAACTTGATTCTTATCAAGCTTGTCGCTTTTTGCAACAAGTACCTTTACCATGTGAGTATTTCATTATGTTTAAGGATAAACAAGTAGTTTTCTTTTCATCATGGAATTGGTTATTATTGATTGTGCCATTTTACATTCATCTTGCGCTTTCACTTGCACAATTTCAATTTCCAATATCAAATACTCAATTCACTTTAATTGTGGTTACCTAGGGTTGATTGTGCCTTAAGTTTTGCTTATTCTTTACTTGTAACCTAGGCCACTTAATCGAGGAACACATGCTATTTCTTCTGATTATGTGGTTACCTTTTTAACTGACCAATGTGTTGTGTTCTAAACTGCGCACACTTAGAATATACGCATTGTCTTCTATCATACCCCACACATCTTACTTTTCCTCAATTCTTGTTTATTTGATTTATCTAGCAACCCTGAGCCCCAGTGCTTACCAGCTGAAAGTGAAGCCCCATAGTTCTTCACCCCCGGATTGAGTACATGCACGGAAGACCGTGCAACATTTAAGTGTGGGGGAGGATCCGCAATTTTTGGGGCATAAATTTCTCTTTCTCAACACTTTGCATTAATTTCTAGTTCCTAGTTATTAGGTATTTTGTTAATATTTGTTTATCATTTCATTACATTGCACTTTGCTTAGTTGCTTGTATATATCTTAGCTTGCTTATAGCTTTATAGTATAAATATTTGCATGTTACCTAGTATAGGAAATAAGTTTGGTAGAACAATAAAGAATATTCAAGAAATCTCTTTTAGGGAATTCCATTGATTAGATTTGAAAAAACTTGTTTTTGAACTTGCTTGAAGTATTTTTATGGAACATAGAAAAGAGCTTGAACAAAAGACCAGTGAGACTTGAGCTTTAATTGTATGGTTGTATATTTTCAACCATAAATTTTATTCTTGTGTGTTATACTCCTTTTATGATTGTGATCTTAGATTTGCTTGAGTTTTTATGTCCTACATTTAATGTTTTGATTGCATTTAGTATGATTGAGGCCATTTTTGAAATTGAACTCACAAACCTATATGGCCAACCCTTACATCTACCTTTGTAAACCACTTTTGAGCCTTTAATTCCTCTTTGTTCTAATTTTAAGCACATTGGTGCACGAATTGTAAACCACACATTTCACAACTCGTACCACTAACCAGCAAGTGCACTGGGTCGTCCAAGTAATACCTTACGTGAGTAAGGGTCGATCCCATGGAGATTGTCGGCTTGAAGCAAGCTATGGTTATTTTGTAATTCTTAGTCAGGAGATCGATGATAAGAGTGATTATATTTATGAAGAGTAAAAAGCATAAATTAAATAGTACTTGTTATGCAGTAATGGAAAATAGATTGAGGTTTTGGAGATGCTCTGTCTTCTGAATCTCTGCTTTCCTCCTGTCTTCTTCTTCACGCACGCAGGTCTCCTTCCATAGCAAGCTGTATGTTGGTGGATCACTGTTGTCAATGGCTACCATCCGTCCTCTCAGTGAAAATGGTCCAAATGCGCTGTCACCGCACGGCTAATCATCTGTCGGTTCTCACTAATGTTGGAATAGAATCCATTGATCCTTTTGCGTCTGTCACTATGCCCAGCACTCGTGAGTTTGAAGCTCGTCATAGTCATCCCCTCCCAGATCCTACTCGGAATACCACAGACAAGGTTTAGACTTTTCGGATCTCAGGAATGGCCGCTAATAATCCTAGCCTATACCACGAAGACTCTGATCATGAACCAAGAGGCTAAGAGATACACACTCAATCTAAGGTAGAATGGGAGTGGTTGTCAGGTACGAGTTCATAGGTTGAGAATGATGATGAGTGTCACGGATCATCACATTCATCACGGTTAAGTACAAGTGAGTATCTTAGAATAGAAACAAGCGTGATTGAATAGAAAACAGAAGTAATTGCATTAATTCATCGAGACACAACAGAGCTCCTCACCCCCAATCACGGAGTTTAGAGACTCATGCCATAGAGATACAATGTAAAACATGAAAATTTCATGAGGTGTAAAATAAATCTCTAAAACTTGTTTAAATACTAAACTAGTAACCTAGGTTTACAAAAAATGAGTAAACTATGATAGATAGTGCATAAATCCACTTCCGGGGCCCACTTGGTGTGTGCTGGGGCTGAGACTTGAGCTTTACACGTGCCTAGGCTGTTTCTGGAGTTAAACGCCAGGTTGTAACCTGTTTTGGGCGTTTAACTCTAACTTGTAACATGTTTATGGCGTTTAACGCCAGAATAGGGCAGAGAACTGGCGTTGAACGCCAGTTTGCGTCATCTAAACTCGATCAAAGTATAAACTATTATATATTGCTGGAAAGCCCTGGATGTCTACTTTCCAACACAATTGAGAGTGCGCCATTTAGACTCCTACGGCTCCAGAAAATCCATTTCGAGTGTAGGGAGGTCAGAATCCAACAGCATCTGCAGTCCTTTTTTAGCCTCTGAATCAGAATTTGCTCAGGTCCCTCAATTTCAGCCAAAAAATACCTAAAATCACAGAGAAACACACAAAATCATAGTAAAGTCCAGAAATGTAATTTTTATTTAAAAACTAATAAAAATATACTAAAAACTAACTAAATTATACTAAAAATCATCTAAAAACAATGCCAAAAAGCGTATAAATTATCCGCTCATCACAACACCAAACTTAAATTGTTACTTGTCCCCAAGAAACTAAAAATCAAACTAGGATAAAAAAGAAGAGAATATACTATAAATTCCAAAATATCAATGAAGCTTAGCTCCAATCAGATGAGCGGGACTAGTAGCTTTTTGCCTCTGAACAGTTTTGGCATCTCACTTTATCCTTTGAAGTTCAGAATGATTGGCATCTATAGGAACTCAGAATTCAGATAGTGTTATTGATTCTCCTAGTTTAGTATGTTGATTCTTAAACACAGCTACTTTGTGAGTCTTGGCTGTGGCCCTAAGCACTTTGTTTTCCAGTATTACCACCGGATACATAAATGCCACAGACACATAACTGGGTGAACCTTTTCAGATTGTGACTCAGCTTTGCTAGAGTTCCCAATTAGAGATGTCCAGGGTTCTTAAGCACACTCTTCTTTTTGCTTTGGACCTCGACTTTAACCGCTCAGTCTCAAGTTTTCACTTGACACCTTCACGCCACAAGCACATGGTTAGGGACAGCTTGGTTTAGCCGCTTAGGCCAGGATTTTATTCCTTTTGGGCCCTCCTATCCACTGATGCTCAAAGCCTTGGATCCTTTTTATTACCCTTGCATTTTGGTTTTAAGGGCTATTGGCTTTTTGCTCTTGCCTTTTGGTTTAAAGAGCTTTTGGCTTTTTCTGCTTGCTTTTTTTTCTTTTCCCTTTTTTTTATATTTCGCAAGCTTTTGTATTCACTGCTTTTTCTTGCTTCAAGAATCAATTTTATGATTTTTCAGATTATCAACAACATTTCTCCTTTTCATCATTCTTTCAAGAGCCAACAATTTTAACATTCATACACAACAAATTCAAAAGACATATGCACTGTTCAAGCATTCATTCAGAAAACAAAAAGTATTGTCACCACATCAAAATAATTAAACGAGTTTCAAGGATGAATTCGAAATCATGTACTTCTTGTTCTTTTGTAATTAAAACATTTTTCATTTAAGAAAGGTGATGGATTCATAGGACATTCATAGCTTTAAGACATAGACACTAGATACTAATGATCATGTAATGAAGACACAAACATAAATAAAGCATAGAGAATGAAAACAGAAAAAATAAATAGACAAGGAGATTAAGGAACGGGTCCACCTTAGTGAGGATGGCGTCTTCTTCCTTTTGAAGAACCAATAGTGCTCTTGAGCTCCTCTATGTCTCTTCCTTGCCTTTGTTGCTCCTCCCTCATAGCTCTTTGATCTTCTCTAATTTCATGGAGGAGGATGGAATGCTCTTGGTGCTCCACCCTCAGTTGTCCCATGTTGGAACTTAATTCTCCTAGGGAGGTGTTAATCTGCTCCCAATAGTTTTGTGGAGGAAAGTGCATCCCTTGAGGCATTAGTGGTTATGGAAAAACAAAAAAAACAATGCTTTTTCCACACCAAACCTAAAATGTTTGTTCATCCTCGAGCAAAAGAATGAGGAAAGGAGGAGATGGAGATGTGTGGTGGGTTCTGCCAAGGGTGGGGGAAGTGTGTATGAAAAGGTGTGGCAGGTGGGGATCCTGTGGGGTCCACAGATCCTGAGGGGTCAAAGACTTATCATCCCTGCTCCATTGAGGCATGCAAAAACGCCCTTAGTGTGCAATCCTTGCGTTTAACGCCAGACTGCTGCTTGTTTCTGGCGTTAAACGCCAGCTTTTCTCCCTTTCTTGGCGTTAAACGCCAGTCTGGTGCTTGTTTCTGGCGTTTAACGCCAGCTTGATGCTTCTTTCTGGCGTTAAACGATAGTCTGATGCTTCTTACTGGCGTTTAAATGCCAGTAAGCTCTTCCTCCAGGGTAAGCTATTTTTAATGCTGTTTTTCATTCTGTTTTTGATTTTTCAGTTGTTTTTGTGACTTCACATGATCATCAACCTAAAGAAAACATAAAATAGCAATGGAAAATAAATAGATATAATTAAATAACATTGGGTTGCCTCCCAACAAGCGCTTCTTTAATGTCAATAGCTTGACAATGAGCTCTCATGGAGCCTCACAGATAATCAGAGCAGGGTTGGGGCCTCTCAACACCAAAAAATTTAGAGTTTGAATGTGGGGGTTTTGTTTAACTCTGTATTGAGAGAAGCTTTTCATGCTTCCTCTCCATGGTTACAGAAGGAGAACCTTGAGTTTTATAGTTTGCAATGTCTACAAACCATAGAGCTTCCTGAATAGTAAACAATTGCTCATTCGGAAAGGTTTCAGAGATCTCAGTAGGAGGGAGGGATGCTCCTGCTACTGGTTCTATCCTGGACAGGTGATCAGCTACTTGATTCTCTGTCCGTTTTCTGTCTCTTATTTCTATATCAAACTCTTGCAGAAGCAACACCCATCTTATGAGCCTAGGCTTTGAATCCTGCTTTGTGAGTAGATATTTAAGAGCAGCATGGTCAGTGTACACAATCACTTTTGATCCTACTAAGTATGATCTAAACTTGTCAATGGCCTAAACCACTGCAAGCAGCTCTTTTTCTATGGTTGTGTAATTTTTCTGGGCATCATTTAAAACATGGCTAGCATAATAAATGACATGCAGAAGCTTGTTATGCCTCTGTCCCAATACTGCACCAATGGCATGGTCACTGGCATCACACATTAGTTCCAAAGGTAATGTCCAATCTGGTGCAGAAATAACTGGTGCTGTGACCAGCTTAGCTTTCAGAGTTTCAAATGCCTGCAGACACTCTATGTCAAACACAAATGGCGTGTCAGCAGCTAGCAGATTGCTCAGAGGTTTTGCGATTTTTGAAAAATCCTTTATAAACCTCCTATAGAATCCTGCATGCCCTAGAAAGCTTCTGATTGCCTTAACATTGGTGGGTGGTGGTAATTTTTCAATTACCTCTACCTTAGCTTGATCCACCTCTATTCCCTTGTTCGAAATTTTATGCCCAAGGACAATTCCTTCAGTCACCATAAAGTGACATTTTTCCCAATTTAAAACCAGGTTAGTCTCTTGGCATCTTTTCAGAACAAGTGCTAGATGGTTAAGACAGGAGCTAAATAAGTCTCCAAATACTGAGAAGTCATCCATGAAGACTTCCAGAAATTTTTCTACCATATCAGAGAAGATAGAGAGCATGTACCTCTGAAAGGTTGCAGGTGCATTGCATATACCAAAAGGCATTCTTCTGTATGCAAATACTCCAGATGGACATGTGAATGCTGTTTTCTCTTGGTCCTGAGGATCTACTGCAATTTGGTTGTAACCTGAATAGCCATCCAAAAAGCAGTAGTATTCATGACCTGCTAGTCTTTCTAGCATCTGGTCTATGAATGGTAAAGGGAAGTGATCCTTTCTGGTGGCTGTATTGAGCCTTCTGTAGTCAATACAAATACGCCACCCTGTAACTGTTCTTGTAGGAACCAGTTCATTTTTTTTATTATGAACCACTGTCATACCTCCCTTCTTAGGGACAACATGGGCAGGGCTCACCTAGGGGCTATCAGAAATAGGATAAATAATCCCAGCCTCTAGTAACTTAGTGACCTCTTTCTGCACCACCTCCTTCATTGTGGGATTTAGCTGCCTCTGTGGTTGAACCACTGGCTTAGCATCATCCTCCAATAGGATCTTGTGCATGCATCTGGCTGGGCTAATTCCCTTAAGATCACTTATGGACCATCTAAGAGCTGTCTTGTGTGTCCTTAGCACCTGAATTAGTGCTTTCTCTTCCTGTGGCTCTAAAGCAGAGCTTATGATTACAGAAAAAGTGTCACCTTCTCCCAGAAATGCATATTTCAAGGATGGTGGTAGTGGTTTGAGCTCAAATTTAGGAGGTTTCTCCTCTTCTTGAGGAGTTTTCAGAGGTTCTTTTATTTCCTCTGGTTCCTCCAGATCAGGCTGAACATCTTTAAAAATGTCCTCTAGCTCTGATTCGAGACTCCCAGTCATATTGACCTCTTCCACCAGGGAGTCAATAATATCAACGCTCAGGCAGTCTTCTGGTGTGTCTGGATGTTGCATAGCTTTGACAACATTCAACTTAAACTCATCCTCATTGACTCTCAGGGTTAACTCCCCTTTTTGGACGTCAATGAGGGTTCGTCCAGTTGCTAGGAATGGTCTTCCTAGAATGAGAGTTGCACTCTTGTGCTCCTCTATTTCCAGCACTACAAAGTCAGTAGGGAAGGCAAATGGCCTAACCTTGACAATCATGTCCTCAATTATGCCTGATGGGTATTTAATGGAGCCATTAGCAAGTTGGAGACATATCCGGGTTGGTTTGACTTCTTCAGTTAACCAAGCTTTCTTATAGTGGATGCAGGTATTAGGTTGATGCTTGCCCTAAGATCACATAAAGCTGTCTTGGTGCAATTTCCCTCTAATATACATGGTATTATAAAGCTCCCGAGATCTTTAAGCTTTTCTGGGAAGCTTTTCAGAATGACTGCACTGCATTCTTCAGTGAGGAGAACTCTTTCAGTTTCTCTCCAATCCTTCTTATGACTCAAGATCTCCTTCATGAACTTGGCATAAGAGAGTATTTGCTCAAGTACCTCTGCAAATGGAATCTTTATTTCAAGAGTCCTGAGATAGTCTGCAAAGCGGGCAAATTACTTATCCTGCTCCGCTTGGCAGAGTTTCTGAGGATAAGGCATTTTAGCTTTATATTCTTCAACCTTAGTTGCTGCAGGTTTATTTCCTACAGAGGCAGGTTGAGAAGCCTTCTTGAGGGAGTTATTATCAGCACTTGTAGGTGTCTGATCCCTCACTAGCGTTTGAACACCAGAACTAAACATGGATTGGGCATTGAACGCCAGATTCTTACCCTTTTCTGGCGTTTGAATGCCAAACTTATTCCTCTATGGGCTCTTACTATCCTCAGAGGGATTTTGGGTAGCAGGTTGCTCATCCTCTGTCAGCTGTTCTTTTCATGGCTTTCTACTACTTTGAGTTGAGGTATTTAATGTTTTTCCACTTCTCAATTGAACTGCTTGGCACTCCTCTGTTATCTGTTTTTCTAATTGCTGTTTTGTCTGATTCAATTGTGATTCCATATCCTTGTTAGCATTTTTGGTTTCTTGTAGCATCTCCTGAACTTCTGCTAACTTCTTGTTATAGAAGATAGTTGCTGATTGAGTTCAGCAACTTGTTCCTGAGGACTAAAGTCAGTTGATACTTCCTTGCCTTCTTTTTTCATGGAGGACTCATTACTTATGTACAGATGCTGATTTGTAGCAACTATATCGATAAGCTCTTGAGCCTCTTCAATAGTCTTTCTCATGTGTATAGATCCACCAGCTGAGTGGTCTAGAGATACCTGAGCTTTTTCTGTAAGCCCGTAGTAGAAGATATCTAACTGCACCCACTCTGAAAACATTTCAGAGGGGCATTTCCTTAGCATCCCTCTGTACCTCTCCCAGGCGTTATAAAGGGATTCATCATCCTCTTGTTTAAAGCCTTGGATGTCCAGCCTTAGCTGTGTCATCCTTTTTGGAGGGAAATATTGATTCAGGAATTTGTCTGATAACTATTTTCATGTTCTTATGCTTGCTGTGGGTTGGTTATTTAACCACCTCTTAGCTTGATCTTTTACAGCAAACGGAAATAGCAACAGCCTGTATACGTCCTGATCTACCTCCTTGTCACGCACTATGTCAATAATTTGCAAGAACTGCGCCAGAAACTCAATAGGTTCTTCCTGTGGAAGACCGGAATACTGACAATTTTTCTGCACCATGACAATGAGCTGAGGATTTAGCTCAAAACTGCTTGCTTTGATGGGAGGTATACAGATGTTACTCCCATATGCAGCAGTAATGGGGTTAGTATATGACCCCAGAGTCCTTCTGGACTGTTCATTTCCACTTAGGTCCATGATGGAGAAGGGGAGATGATGCGGATTGCAAATAAAATATATTTTTTTTTGAAAACCGAAATTACAATAAAATAAAATAAAATAAAATAAATGAAAAATTGACTATAATTTCAAAAATTTGAAGAAAAAGAAATAAAAGAAAATTGAAAATTAAATTAATTAATTAAAAAGATTTAAAAAAAGATGTGGGTGAGGATTTTTCGAAAAAAAATGAAGAGAGAGAAATTGGTTAGGAAGTTTTGAAAAAGATATGTCTTAAAATTAAAGATACTTGTAAGAAAATAAAATAAAAAAAGAAAAGATATGAAAAAGATTTGATTTTAAGATTTGAGATTAGAAAAGATAAGATAAGCTGGGTAAGAGAAGATA
The DNA here is from genome assembly GCF_000816755.2 of Arachis ipaensis. Lineage (NCBI taxonomy): Eukaryota > Viridiplantae > Streptophyta > Magnoliopsida > Fabales > Fabaceae > Arachis > Arachis ipaensis. The sequence goes on from NC_029790.2 coordinate 43,882,876, forward strand.
AGGAATTTAAATTAAAAAGTTTTGAAATTTGAATTTTGAAATTTGAAATAAGATAAGATAAGATTTTGAAAAAGATATGATTTTTTTGAAAAAGATTTGAATTTTGAAATTTTAAAACTAAGATAAGATAAAATAAAAAATTTTAAAATAAAATCTGAATTTTTAAAAGGAAAATTTGAAAAATCAATTAAAATAAAGGAAAAAGATATTTTTGAATTCAATGAGGAAAGAAAAAAACAATAAAAAGACACAAAACTTAAAATTTTTAGATCTAATGCTCCTTATTTTCGAAAATTTGGAGGAAAAACACCAAGGAACACTAAACATAAAAATTTTAAGATCAAAACACAAGCAAGACTCAAGAACACCTTGAAGATTCACAAGAACACGAAGAACAAAAATTCAAAGACTCAAAGGACTCAAGAACATAAAAAGGAGGAACACCAAACTTAAAATTTTTAGAAAACCAAAAATAAATTTTTGAAGATTAAATAAGAACTAACAAAAAAACACCAAACTTAAAACTTGACACAAGATTTAATCAAAGAAAGATTATTTTTGAAAAGATTTTAGAAAGAAAGACTCAAAGGAGCAACTATTCACAAGAACATAGACACATTCAACAAATGCAAGGATTAAACAGAGAAAACTATAAATTTTTTTTTATTTTGGATACTAATAATTCGAAAATGCACAAGAAAAACAAGAAAAAATACAAAACAAGAAAAACTAAAGATCAAACAAGGAAAATAAACAAGAACAACTTGAAGATTAAGAAAAAAAACTAAGAACATATAATTCGAAAAATTGAAAGAAAAATAAAATCATGCAATTGACACCAAACTTAAAATATGAAACTAAACTCAAACAGAAGACTAAATCATGAAGTTATTGGTTTTAAAAATTTTTGAAAAAAAAATTTAGAAAAATAAAATAAGGATTTTAAAATTTTAACCAAAAACAATAATAGAAGACTCTAAACCAAAAAGAAAAATTTTTCCTAATCTAAGCAACAAAAATAAACTGTCAGTTGTCCAAACTCGAACAATCCCCAGCAACGGCGCCAAAAACTTGGTGCGCGAATTGTAAATCACACCTTTTCACAACTCGTACCACTAACCAGCAAGTGCACCGGGTCGTCCAAGTAATACCTTACGTGAGTAAGGGTCGATCCCACGGAGATTGTCGGCTTGAAGTAAGCTATGGTTATTTTGTAATTCTTAGTCAGGAGATCGATGATAAGAGTGATTATATTTATGAAGAGTAAAAAGCATAAATTAAATAGTACTTGTTATGCAGTAATGGAAAACAGATTGAGGTTTTGGAGATGCTCTGTCTTCTGAATCTCTGCTTTCCTCCTATCTTCTTCTTCATGCACGCAGGTCTCCTTCCATGGCAAGCTGTATGTTGGTGGATCACCGTTGTCAATGGCTACCATCCGTCCTCTCAGTGAAAATGGTCCAAATGCACTGTCACCGCTAATCATGAAGTTTAGAGACTCATGCCATAGAGATACAATGTAAAACGTGAAAATGTCATGAGGCGTAAAATAAATCTCTAAAAGTTGTTTAAATACTAAACTAGTAACCTAGGTTTACAAAAAATGAGTAAACTATGATAGATAGTGCATAAAATTACTTCCGGAGCCCACTTGGTGTGTGCTGGGGCTGAGACTTGAGCTTTACACGTGCCTAGGCTGTTTCTGGAGTTAAACGCCAGGTTGTAACCTGTTTTGGGCGTTTAACTCCAACTTGTAACCTGTTTCTGGCGTTTAACGCCAGAATAGGGCAGAGAACTGGCATTGAACGCTAGTTTGCGTCATCTAAACTCGGGCAAAGTATGGACTATTATATATTGCTGGAAAGCTCTGGATGTCTACTTTCCAACACAATTAAGAGCAGCCATTTGGACTCCTGTAGCTCCAGAAAATCCATTTCGAGTGTAGGGAGGTCAGAATCCAACAGCATCTGTAGTCCTTTTTCAGCATCTGAATCAGAATTTGCTCAGGTCCCTCAATTTTAGCCAGAAAATACCTGAAATCACAGAAAAACACACAAACTCATAGTAAAGTCTAGAAATGTAATTTTTATTTAAAAACTAATAAAAATATACTAAAAACTAACTAAATTATACTAAAAATCATCTAAAAAAATGCCAAAAAGCATATAAATTATCCGCTCATCACACATCTTTTGCCCTAAGCAAAAAACCATTATGTCCATGAATTTTATCTTTGATTAGCTTGGGTTTGAGGAGTGTGTGCTAAGCAAGTGTGGGGGAGGGGGAATATGTGGGAAACATTGGTAGAAGGTTACTCTGGGTATTCATTGTGAAAATATGAAAAAGTGGGTAAACACTCATGCATTTATACTTAAAACATATGCATTTCTTTTTAATGATAAAAGAAAAGAAAAATTTTGGTGTATATACCTTTTGAAAAAAAAAGGAAGAAAAAAAAGAAAAAAAAAGAAAATGAATGAATGATAATAAGAATGTAAATAAAGGATGCATATGTGTGTGAATTAGAAAGAAGATGCATGAGTGAATGTGAGAAAAGAGGTGAATGGGAAGTTAGGTTGGTTTCTTTTGTGTACATAGGTTGATATAGGCTTAGATGGGATACTTGAGCTAATCAAAGATCCAATCTATGAGGCCAGTTAACCATATTAATCCTACCTTAACCATAGCCCCATTACAACCTTCCAAAGACCTCATAATATTTGCATTTATTCATCAAGTATTAGTTGATTGTTAGATGACTAGCAAATCCTAGAAAACATGATTAAAGGAGCATTGAGTGATTAAGTCCTAAACACTAAGCGACTAGAGTGTATACACATCCGGTGAGGGGTTCGATTGCTCAATTCTATGATTCCATCTCTCATGTTGTATCTTCTTGCAAGTTGCTTGTTAGTTTTTTAAAAATTTCAAATCAAATCTTTGGACATTGAGCATATTGCTATATTTTCTTACCTTGGCCCTAAGACTTGTTTTGGATTGATTGAGATTCTATTGTTTCTTTTTGCCAAACTCAATAGGAATTATAGTATGGATATAGATAGATAGTATTTAGTATAGTTGCATGCATATAAGTAGATGCATTGAATAAATTGCTTGCCCTTCTTTCCTTCTCCTTTAATGGTGATTAGCATGAGGACATGCTATTGTTTAAGTGTGGGAGAATTGATGAATCCATATTTGACAATGTATTTTGGTTTGATTTGAGTGGATTTCATCACTTAAACCCACATTTATTCATCCAAATAGCATACTTTTGTGTTCTCTCCCTTAATTGAGCCTAATTGTGAAAACATGCTCTTTTGTGCTTAATTTAATCAATTTTATTCCATTTACATTCTATTCGATACCTTGATGTTGTTTGTGAGTGATTTCAGATGTAGAAGGTAGGAATGGCTTGGTAAAGATGGCAGAAGAGCATGCAAGAGAGAGAAAACATGAAGAAAACAAAGGAGAAGCACACATTGGAGTGTGCGTGCGCACAAACCACTGTGTGTACGCACAAGTCCCAGCACGTGACTCATTTATTACAAATCGTTGCGGGTAATTTCTGGGCCTCCAGAGCCCAATTTTGGGACTTTCTAAAGCTGATTCTTCCTATATCAAAGGGGGCCTCACTCCATGTGAAGGGGGGAGAAATTAGGGTTAGTTTAGCATCATGTAGGTCATTTTCTAGAGAGAGAAGCTCCCCCTTCTCTCTAGAACTAGGGTTTCTTAGTTTAATTTCCTTGTAATTTCTCTTTTTAATTCTTGTTTTCATCTATTTTTTTCTACCTTTCTTTGTTCTATTATTTTAATTTCCTTAGTTTATCTTGATAATTTCTCATTTTGCTTACTTTTTATGTTTATGAGCACTCTTGTTATTTTGATTTCCATTTAATGCAATTTATGTTTCATGCTCTTTTATTGTTTAATTGAGTTGTTATTATGATTTCCTTACTTTTGGTAGTTGTAGATTTATTATTTCTAGTTATTTTATCATGATTTCTTTTTATGCCCACCAAGTGTTTGATAAAATGCTTGGTTGGATTTTTGCCTAGTTTTTCACACTCTTGGTTGGAAAATTGGGTAATTGGGTGAACTTGAGTGGTGGATGTCCATTTCACGTTGTGTGAGGATTGTTAATTGATTTGGTTTTCACTAACACTAAGCCTTCCATTAATAGAGTTGGTAAGGACTTGTGGATTGAAATCAATTATGCCCTTTTGACTAATTCTCGATGTTAGGATTGACTAATTGGGATTAATTCCACACAATTACCATGTTTGTGGTCCATAACTAAGATAGGAATCCCTATTTCCCCAATTCTTGCCAGGAGCCCTTTTTGCCATTTAATTTCCATTTTCATTGCTTTACTTGCTTTCCATTTAATTACTTGCCATTTTAATTCTTACCTCTTATAATCAAAACCCCGAAATCCCCCATAGCCAATGATTGAGAATTTAATTGCAACTCCTAGGGAAGACGACTCGGGAGTTTAAATACTCTCGATTTATAATTTGATTTGAATTGTGACAATTTTTAGAATTAAAATTTGATTGTGAGAATTCATTGTTGGTTTGGACTATGCTACTAACAAAGTGATCCTTGTTTTGATTAATTATAAACCGACAATAATTCTCTCTTACATCAAATCTCACTAGAGATAGCAGACAGGTCAATGAAAAAAGCTTATGGTCTGGTAGAGGATGTCTTAGTAAAGGTTGAGAACCTTTACATCCCTGCAGAGTTTATAACCTTGGAGAATGGGGAAAAAGAGGATGAATCCATCATCTTTGGAAGACCCTTCCTAGCCACTGCCAACGTCATCATTTATGTAGCAAGGGGAGAGCTAGTCCTGCAGTTACATGAAGACTGTATCTTATTTAAGAAACCTAGACCTACCTCTCCCTCTGACAAAAGAGAGACAATTATACAACACTTAGTGTTCCAACCCTCTCTCTCGGTGCAAAGCTATACAGAGTCCCCAGACACCAAATCAAAGTTTGGTGTTGGGCAGCCATCATCAAGCCCTGAGAATAAAGGTACTAAGAAGAAAGTACCTAAAGGCTAGAGGGACAAGAAAATCCCCACTGAAGGCCTCTCACCTGGCATGAGAGTTGTCTTCACTAACAACTGGTGCACAAAATTGTGATCTCAGGCAACGGCGCCAAAAACTCAGTACGCACATCTTAACAAATCGTTGTTCATTCACAACTTCGATACAACTAACCAGCAAGTGCACTGGGTCATCCAAGTAATAAAACCTTACATGAGTAAGGGTCGATCCCACGGAGATTGTTGGTATGAAGCAAGCTATGGTCATCTTGTAAATCTCAGTCAGGCGGATATCAAATGGTTATGGAGTTTTCTAATAATAATAATAAATAAACAGAAAATAAAGATAGAAATACTTATGTAAATCATTGGTGAGAATTTCAGATAAGCGTATAGAGATGCTTTCGTTCCTCTGAACCTCTGCTTTCCTACTGTCTTCATCCAATCATTCCTACTCTTTTCCATGGCAAGCTTTCTGTAAGGCATCACCGTTGTCAATGGCTACATCCCATCCTCTATGTGAAAAAGGCCCAAATGCTCTGTCACGGCACGGCTAATCATATGGAGGTTCTCGATCATACTGGAATAGGATTCACCCTCCTTTTGCGTCTGTCACTACGCCCAGCACTCGCGAGTTTGAAGTTCGTCACAGCCATCCCTTCCCAGATCCTACTCGGAATACCACAGACAAGGTTTAGAATTTTCGGATCTCAGGGATGGCCATCCATGGGTTCTAACTTATACCACGAAGATTCTAATATCTCGGACTCGGTCCTCTATATTAGATATCTAAGAGATACTCATTCTAGCTTGTTTGCATGTAGAACGGAAGTGTTTGTCAGGCACGCATTCATAAGTGAGAATGATGATGAGTGTCACATAATCATCACATTCATCATGTTCTTGGGTGCGAATGGATATCTTAGAAGCGGAATAAGTTGAATTGAATAGAAAAACAGTAGTACTTTGCATTAAATCATAAGGAACAGCAGAGCTCCACACCTTAATCTATGGAGTGCAGAAACTCTACCGTTGAAAATACATAAGTGATGAAGGTCCAGGCATGGCCGAATGGCCAGCCCCCAAACGTGATCAATATGATCCGATCCAAAGTTTTTTTCTAAAAATCATAAGATTCCCTATTTATACTAAACTAGTTACTAGGGTTTACAGAATTGAGTAAATGATGTAGAAATCCACTTCCGGGGCCCACTTGGTGTGTGCTTGGGCTGAGATTGAAGTTTACACGTGGAGAGGTCATTCTTGGAGTTGAACGCCAGTTTGTAACGTGTTTCTGGCGTTGAACTCCACTTTGCAACTTGTTTCTGGCGCTGGACGCCAGACTGCAGCATGAAACTGGCGTTGAACACCAGTTTACGTCGTCAATCCTAATTCAAAGTATGGACTATTATATATTTCTGGAAAGCCCTGGATGTCTACTTTCCAACAGCATCTGCAGTCCTTCTGCAACCTCTGAATCTGATTTTTGCTCAGGTCCCTCAATTTCATCCAGAAAATACCTGAAATCACAGAAAAACACACAAACTCATAATAAAGTCCAGAAATGTGAATTTAACATAAAAACTAATAAAAACACCCCTAAAAGTAACTAGATCCTACTAAAAACATACTAAAAATAATGCCAAAAAGCGTATAAATTATCCGCTCAACACAACACCAAACTTAAATTGTTGCTTGTCCCCAAGCAACTGAAAATCAAATTGGATAAAAAGAAGAGAATATACTATAAATTCCAAAATATCAATGAAACATAGCCCCAATCAGATGAGCAGGACTTGTAGCTTTTTGCCTCTTGAATAGTTTTGGCATCTCACTTTATCCATTGAAGTTCATAATGATTGGCATCTATAGGAACTCAGAGTTCAGATGGTGTTATTGATTCTCCTAGTTCATTATGTTGATTCTTGAACACAGCTATTTTATGAGTATTGGCCGTGGCCCTAAGCACTTTGTTTTCCAGTATTACCACCGGATACATAAATGCCACAGACACATAACTGGGTGAACCTTTTCAGATTGTGACTCAGCTTTGCTAAAGTCCCCAATTAGAGGTGTCCAGGGTTCTTAAGCACACTCTTATTTTTTCTTTGGACCTTGACTTTAACTGCTCAGTCTCAAGTTTTCACTTGACACCTTCACGCCACAAGCACATGGTTAGGGACAGCTTGGTTTAGCTGCTTAGGCCAGGATTTTATTCCTTTAGGCCCTCCTATCCACTGATGCTCAAAGCCTTGGATCCTTTTTATTACCCTTGCCTTTTGGTTTTAAGGGCTATTGGCTTTTTTTGCTTGCTTTTTCTTTTTCTCTTTTTATTTTCGCCATTTTTTTCCTCTTTTTTTTTTGCATTTTTTTTTCCTGCATGCTTTGTATTCACTGCTTTTTCTTGCTTCAAGAATCATTTTTATGATTTTTCAGATTATCAAATAACATGTCTCCTTGTCATCATTCTTTCAAGAGCCAACATATTTAACATTCATAAACAACAACTTCAAAAGACATATGCACTGTCCAAGCATTCATTCAGAAAACAAAAAGTATTGTCACCACATCAATATAATTAAACTAAGTTCAAGGATAAATTCGAAACTCATGTACTTCTTGTTCTTTTGAATTAAAAACATTTTTCATTTAAGAGCGGTGATGGATTCATAGGACATTCATAACTTTAAGACAAAGTTACTAAATACTAATGATCATGTAATAAGACACTAACATAGATAAGCACTTAACATAAAGAAAACGAAAAACAGAAAATTTGAGAACAAGGAATGAGTCTACCTTAGTAATGGTGGCGTTTTCTTCTTAAGGAACCAATGATGTCCTTGAGCTCTTCTATGTCTCTTCCTTGTCTTTGTTGCTCCTCCTTCATTGCTTTTTGATCTTCTCTAATTTCATGGAGGATGATGGAGCGCTCTTGATGTTCCACCCTTAATTGTCCCATGTTGGAACTTAATTCTCCTAGGGCTCCACTTCCTCCCCAATCATGATGCTATAGATCATGATGGCCCGGTCTATTGTAACTTCAGACCGGTTGCTAGTGGGAATGATTGAGCGTTGAATGAACTCCAACCATCCTCTAGCTACAGGCTTAAGGTCCAGTCTTCTCAGTTGAACCGGTTTGCCTTTTGAGTCAATCTTCCATTGAGCTCCTTCCACACATATATCCATGAGGACTTGGTCCAACCTTTGATCAAAGTTGACTCTTCTTGTGTAGGGGCGTGCGTTCTCTTCCATCATTGGCAAGTTGAACGCCAACCTCATATTTTCCGGACTAAAATCTAAGTATTTCCCCCGAACCATGGTGAGAAAATTCTTTGGGTTCGGGTTCTTACTTCGATCATGGTTCCTAGTGATCCATGCATTAGCATAGAACTCTTGAACCATTAGAATTCTGACTTGTTGGATGGGGTTTGTTAGAACTTGCCAACCTCTTCTTTGGATCTCATGTCGGATCTCCGGATACTCATTTTTCTTGAGTTTGAAAGGGACCTCAGGGATCACCTTCTTCTTGGCCACAACATCATAGAAGTGGTCTTGATGGGCTTTGGAGATGAATCTTTCCATCTCCCATGACTCGGAGGTGGAAGCTTTTGTCTTCCCTTTCCCTTTTCGAGAGGATTCTCCGGTCTTAGGTGCCATCAATGGTAATGGAAAAACAAAAAGCTTATGCTTTTACCATACCAAACATAGAATATTGCTCGCCCTCGAGCAAGAGAAGAAAGAAAAGAAGAAGAAGAAGAAGAAGATATGGAAGAGAGGGAGAGAGGGTTGTGTTTCGGCCAAGAAGGGGATGAGAGGGTTGTGTTGTGTGAGAATGAAGAAGAATGGAGAGGTTTATATAGTGGAGGGAGAGGGGTTAAGGTTCGGCCATATGGGGTGGGTTTGGGTGGGAAAGTGATTTTGAATTTTGAAGGTAGGTGGGGTTTATGAGGTAGGTTTATGGGGAAGAGTGGATGGATGTGAGTGGTGAATGGGTAATAGGGAAGAGAGAGAGATTGAGGTGATTGGTGAAGGGTTTTGGGAAAAGGTGTTTATTGGGAAGAGAGGATGAATGAGAAGAGGGGAGAGTATGAGTGGAGGTAGGTGGGGATCCTGTGGGGTCCACAGATGCTGAGATGATCCTGTGGAGTCCACAGATCCTGAGGTGTCAAGGATTTACATCCTTGCACCATTGAGGCATGTAAAATGCCTTTGCATGCAATTCTGGCGTTTAAACGCCGAATTGATGCTTGTTCTGGGCGTTCAACTCCCAGATGCAGCATGTTTCTGGCGTTGAACGCCAGTTCTATGCTTGTTTCTGGCGTTCAGCGCCAGCTTTTCTCAGTGTGCATTCCTGGCGTCTGAACGCCAAGATGCTGCTTGTTTCTGGCGTTCAACGCCAGATCCATGCTCTGTTCTGGCGTTGAACGCCAGCCAGATGCTCCTTACTGGCGTTTAAACACCAGTAAGCCCTTCCTCCAGGGTGTGATTTTTTTTCTGCTGTTTTTTATTCTGTTTTTAATTTTTCTATTTATTTTGTGACTCCACATGATCATGAACCTAAGAAAACATGAAAGAACAATAAGAATGAAAATAAAATTAGATAAATAAAAATTGGGTTGCCTCCCAACAAGCGCTTCTTTAATGTCAATAGCTTGACAGTGGGCTCTCATGGAGCCTCACAGATGTTCAGAGCATTGTTGAGACTTCCCAACACCAAACTTAGAGTTTGGATATGGGAGTTCAACACCAAACTTAGAGTTTGGTTGTGGCCTCCCAACACCAAACTTAGAGTTTGACTGTGGGGGCTCTGGTTGACTCTGTAGTGAGAGAAGCTTTTCATGCTTCCTCTCCATGGTTATAGAGAGAGATCCTTGAGTTTTAAATACAAGGTTGTCCTTATTTAGTTGAAGGATCAATTCTCCTCTGTCCACATCAATCACAGCTCTTGCTGTGGCTAGGAAGGGTCTTCCAAGGATGATGGATTCAGCCTCATCCTTCCCAGTATCTAGGATTATGAAATCAGCAGGGATGTAAAGGCCTTCAACCTTTACTAACATGTCCTCTACTTGTCCATAAGCCTGTTTTCTGGAATTGTCTGCCATCTCTAATGAGATTCTAGCAGCTTGTACCTCAAAGATTCTAAGTTTCTCCATTACAGAGAGTGGCATGAGGTTTATTCCTGACCCAAGGTCACATATAGCCTTCTCAAAGGTCATGGTGCCTATGGTACAAGGTATTAGGAATTTTCCAAAATCCTGTTTCTTCTTAGGCAATCTCAGTTGATCCAATGCATTTAGTTCATTGGTGAACAGGGGAGGTTCATCTCCCCAAGTCTCATTACCAAATAACTTGGCATTTAGCTTTATGATTGCACCAAGGAACTTGGCAACTTGCTCTTCAGTAACATCCTCATTCTCTTCAGAAGAGGAATACTCATCAGAGCTCATGAAGGGCATAAGGAGGTTTAATGGAATCTCTATGATCTCTAGATGAGCCTCAGATTCTTTTGGTTCCTCAAAGGGGAACTCCTTGTTGATCACTAGATGTCCCAGGAGGTCTTCCTCACTGGGATTCACGTCCTCCCCTTTCTCCTTGGATTCGGCCATGATGGTTATATCAATGACCTTGCAATCTCTCTTTGGATTCTCTTCTGTATTGCTTGGGAGAGTACTAGGAGGGATTTCAGTGATTTTCTTACTCAGCTGGCCCACTTGTGCCTCCAAATTTCTAATGGATGACCTTGTTTCATTCATGAAAATCAGAGTGGCCTTAGATAGATCAGAGACTAAATTTGCTAAGCTAGATGGATTCTGCTCAGAATTCTCTGTCTGTTGCTGAGTGGATGATGGAAAAGGTTTACTACTGTTAAACCTGTTTCTTCCACCATTATTAAAGCCTTGTTGATGATTTTGTTGATCCTTCCATGAGAAATTTGGGTGATTTCTCCATGAGGGGTTATAGGTGTTTCCATAAGGTTCACCCATATAATTTACCTCTACTATTGCAGGGTTCTCAAGATCATAAGCTTCTTCTTCAGAAGATGCCTCTTGAGTACTGTTGGATGCAGCTTGCATTCCATTCAGATTCTAAGAAATCATATTGACTTGCTGAGTCAATATTTTATTCTGAGCCAATATGGCATTCAGAGTATCAATTTCAAGAACTCCCTTCTTCTGAGGCATCCCATTACTCACAGGATTCCTCTCAGAAGTGTACATGAACTGGTTATTAGTAACCATGTCAATGAGTTCTTGAGCTTCTGCAGGTGTTTTCTTTAGGTGAATGGATCCACCTGCAGAAGTATCCAATGACATCTTAGCTAATTCAGACAGACCATCATAGAATATATCCAGGATGGTCCATTCTGAAAGCATGTCAGAAGGACACTTTTTGGTCAGTTGCTTATATCTCTCCCAAGCTTCATAGAGGGATTCACCTTCTTTCTGTCTGAAGGTTTGAACATCCACTCTAAGCTTACTCAGCTTTTGAGGAGGAAAGAACTTGGCTAAGAAAGCCGTGACCAGCTTATCCCAAGAGTCAGGCTATCCTTGGGTTGAGAGTCCAACCATATTCTAGCTCTGTCTCTTACAGCAAAAGGGAAAAGCATGAGCCTGTAGAATTCAGGGTCAACCCCATTGGTCTTAACAGTATCACAGATCTGCAAGAACTCAGTTAAGAACTGAAAAGGATCTTCAGATGGAAGTCCATGAAACTTGTAGTTCTGTTGGATCAGAGAAACTAATTGAGGTTTCAGCTCAAAATTGTTTGCTCCAATGGCAGGAATGGAGATGCTTCTTCCATGTAAATTGGAATTAGGTACAGTAAAGTCACCAAACATCCTCCTTGCATTATTATTATTTTTGGCTGCCGTCTCCTCTTCCTGTTCAAAAATTCCTGTAAGGTTGTCTCTGGATTGTTGTATTTTAGCTTCTCTTAGTTTCCTTTTTAGAGTCCTTTCAGGTTCAGGATCTGCTTCAACAAGAATGTTCTTGTCCTTGCTCCTGCTCATATGAAAAAGAAGAAAATAGAAAATAATAGGGATCCTCTTTGCCTCAGTAGAGAGAGGTTCCTTTGTGTGAGTAGAAGAAAAAAAGAATGTAATGTAAAGAAGAGAAGAGGAAAAACTCGAACACAGAGAGGGAGGTGGTGTTCAAATTTTTGGATGGGAGAGAAGTATTAGTAGATGAATAAATAAATAGAAGGAGATGAGAGAGAGAATTTCGAAATTTAATTAAGATAAAAATTAAAATTGAAAGTTAGATTTCGAAAATAGTTTTTGAAAAAGGTTAGTAATTTTTAAAAATTAGGAATGAAATAAAATTAAAATTAAAAATTGAAATAATTAGTTAATTAAAAGAATTTTGAAAAAGAGGAAGGTAATTTTCGAAAATTAGAGAGAGAAGATTAGTTAGGTGATTTTGAAAAAGATAAGAAACAAACAAAAAAACTCAATTAGTTAGTTGAAAAAAGATTTGAAAATCAATTTTGAAAAGATAAGAAGATAAGAAGTTAGAAAAGATATTTTAAAATCAATTTTTTGAAAAAGATATGATATGAAATTAGTTTTGAAAAAGATTTGATTTTTAAAATCACAATTAATGACTTGATTCACAAGAAATCACAAGATATGATTTTAGAACTTAACGTTTGAATCTTTCCTAACAAGAAAGCAACAAACTTGAAATTTTTGAATCAAAACATTAATTGTTGATGATATTTTCGAAAATATGATATAAAATTAAGAAAAAGATTTTTGAAAAATATTTTTAGAATTTTCAAAAATAAATAAGAAAATTGAAAAAAGATATGATTTTTGAAAAAGCTTTTGAAAAAGATAAGATTTTTAAATTGAAAATTTGATTTGACTCATAAGAAACAACTAAATTTTAAAAAGATTTGAAAAAGTCAACTCAAATTTTCGAATTTATGAGAAGAAAAGGGGGAAGATGTTTTTTTTATTTTTTTGAATTTTTAATGAAGAAAGAGAAAAACATGAAAAAGACTCAATGCATGAGAATTTTAGATTAAAACAATGAATGCATGCAAGAATACTATGAATGTCAAGATGAACACCAAGAACACTTTGAAGATCAAGATGAACATCAAGACTTATTTTTGAAAATTTCTAAGAAAAGAAAAACATGCAAGACACCAAACTTAGAAATTTGCAAACTTCAGACACTAACAAATTGAAAATGCATATGAAAAACAAGAAAAGACACAAAACAAGAAAATTTGAAGATCAAACAAGAAGACTTACCAAGAACAACTTGAAGATCATGAAGAACACTATGAATGCATGAATTTTCGAAAATTTTTAGGAAAAAAAAATATGCAATTGACACCAAACTTAAAAATTGACTCAAGACTCAAACAAACAACATAAAATATTTTTTATTTTTATGATTTTATTAATTTTTTTGAATTTTTGTATATTTTTATTTTTTTGAAAACATATAGGGAAAAAGAAGCAATGAATTCAAAGTCCTCAATCAAGATTCCAGGAATCATACCAGGTTAGTCTAAAGCTTGATGGCTAGCCATACTTCAGCATACCCTTTTTTTTTTAGAAGAAAACAAAAAGAAAGTTACCTAATCTAAGCAACAAGATGAACCGTCAGTTGTCCAAACTCAAACAATCCCCGGCAACGGCGCCAAAAACTTGGTGCACAAAATTGTGATCTCAGGCAACGGCGCCAAAAACTCAGTACGCACGTCTTAACAAATCATTTTTCATTCACAACTTCGATACAACTAACCAGCAAGTGCACTGGGTCGTCCAAGTAATAAAACCTTACGTGAGTAAGGGTCGATCCCACGGAGATTGTTGGTATGAAGCAAGCTATGGTCATCTTGTAAATCTCAGTCAGGCGGATAACAAATGGTTATGGAGTTTTCGAATAATAATAATAAATAAACAGAAAATAAAGATAGAAATACTTATGTAAATCATTGGTGAGAATTTCAGATAAGCGTATAGAGATGTTTTCGTTCCTCTGAACCTCTGCTTTCCTGCTGTCTTCATCCAATCATTCCTACTCCTTTCCATGGCAAGCTTTCTGTAAGGCATCACCGTTGTCAATGGCTACATCCCATCCTCTATGTGAAAAAGGTCCAAATGCTCTGTCACGGCACGGCTAATCATCTGGAGGTTCTCGATCATACTGAAATAGGATTCACCCTCCTTTTTCGTCTGTCACTATGCCCAGCACTCGCGAGTTTGAAGTTCGTCACAACCATCCCTTCCCAGATCCTACTCGGAATACCACAGACAAGGTTTAGACTTTCCGGATCTCAGGAATGGCCATCCATGGGTTCTAACTTATACCATGAAGATTCTAATATCTTAGACTCGGTCCTCTGTATTAGATATCTAAAAGATACTCATTCTAGCTTGTTTGCATGTAGAACGGAAAGTGTTTGTCAGGCACGCGTTCATAAGTGAGAATGATGATGAGCGTCACATAATCATCACATTCATCATGTTCTTGGGTGCGAATGGATATCTTAGAAGTGGAATAAGTTGAATTGAATAGAAAAACAGTAGTACTTTGCATTAAATCATGAGGAACAGCAGAGCTCCACACCTTAATCTATGGAGTGCAAAAACTCTACCGTTGAAAATACATAAGTGATGAAGGTCCAGGCATGGCCGAATGGCCAGCCCCCAAACGTGATCAATATGATCCAAAGTTTTTTTCTAAAAATCATAAGATTCCCTATTTATACTAAACTAGTTACTAGGGTTTACAGAATTGAGTAAATGATGTAGAAATCCACTTCCAGGGCCCACTTGGTGTGTGCTTGGGCTGAGATTGAAGTTTACACGTGGAGAGGTCATTCTTGGAGTTGAACGCCAGTTTGTGACGTGTTTCTGGCGTTTAACTCCACTTTGCAACTTGTTTCTGGCGCTGGACGCCAGACTGCAGCATGAAACTAGCGTTGAACGCCAGTTTACGTCGTCAATCCTTATTCAAAGTATGGACTATTATATATTTCTGGAAATCCCTGGATGTCTACTTTCCAAAGCAATTGAGAGCGCTCCATTTGAAGTTCTTTAGCTCCAGAAAATCCACTTTGAGTGCAGAGAGGTCAGAATCCAACAGCATCTGCAGTCCTTCTGCAACCTCTGAATCTGATTTTTGCTCAGGCCCCTCAATTTCAGCCAGAAAATACCTGAAATCACATAAAAATACACAAACTCATAGTAAAGTCCAGAAATGTGAATTTAACATAAAAACTAATAAAAACATCCCTAAAAGTAACTAGATCCTACTAAAAACATACTAAAAACAATACCAAAAAGCGTATAAATTATCCGCTCATCAACAACCCAATCATTCCACATACTGTGAATAAGATCCTGTGTTTAGAAATTGTGGAACTCATCCATGAAAGCACAGGCAAGAAGCTCACTATAAATTGCAAAATTCTGAGCCCCTATTTCACTCCGTAAAGGAGCTCACCGTCAAGCTAGTGACGTTAAAGAAGTGCTTGTTGGGAGGCAACCCATCAATAATTAGAGTTTTCTTGTTTTTCTTTAAGTTTATTTAAGTTATATCAGTTACTTTACAAAATTATTTCTTTATGTTTACGATCATGAGCAGTAGTTAGAACAGAAACAAAAACAGTCAGAACTAGAAACAGAACACCCTAGAGCAGGTACCTTGCTGGCGCTGAACGCCAGACAAGGGGGCAAGAATGGGCGTTCAACGCCCAAAGAGAGTAGCCAAGATGGCATTGAACAGCACACAGGGTATCCCAAATGGGCATTCAACGCCCAAGAAGAGCAGCATTACTGGGCGTTCAATGCCCCAATGGAGGCAAGACCTGGTGTTGAACGCCAGGAAGGAGGTCTTCTATGGGCGTCCAATGCCCTATGAGGAGCATGAAGCTGGGGTTGAACGCTAGCAAGGAGCAGGAGCTGGGAGTTCAACGCCCACAAGGGAGCAGGGAATTCGAATACCCTAGCCCCTCAGGACTAGTGGGTCCCACAGAATCTCCACCTTCTTCTTTCTCTTACTTTCACTTTTCCCTACATACCCTTCCTCCAACCCTTCATACACACACTTCATACACACAAGCCCCCACTTGGCCTCCCCATAAACCCTCAACCAATCACATCCATATCTCTTCCTAAAACCATCATAACTACCACCAACCCCCACCACTTAAAATTCAAAAATTTGCCACCCAATTCCCTCTCACATGCGAGCCCATCTCTCCCTCCCTCTCCACCTATTCAATTCTTCTTCTACTCTTTTCTTCCATTTTTTTGCTCGAGGACGAGCAAAGATTTTAAGTTTGGTATTGAAAAAGCCTTGCTTTTTTCTTTCCATTAACACTGATGGCACCCAAAGTCGGAGAATCCTCTAGAAAGAGGAAAGGGAAAGCTATTGCTTCTACCTCCAAACCTTGGAAGATGGAAAGATTCATCACCAAAGCTCATCAAGACTACTTCTATGAAGTAGTGGCAAAGAAGAGGGTGATTCCTGAAGTCCCCTTTAGGCTCAAAAATAATGAGTACCCAAAGCTCCGATAAGAAATCCGGAGGAGAGGTTGGGATGTTCTAAGCAATCCTATCCCGGAAGTTGGAATCTTGATGGTATAAGAGTTCTATGCTAATGCATGGGTCATTAAACATCATGATACAAGCGTGAACCCAACCACCAAAAATTGAGCACCATGGTCCGACGAAGCCTCTTGGATTTCAGCCTAGAAAGTGTAAGGTTGGCGCTCTATTTGCCAGTAATACAAGGAGACCCACATCCTTACACTAGAAGAGTAAATTTTAATCAAAGGATGGACCAATTTCTATCAGACATTTGTGTGGAAGGAGCACAATGGAGAAAGGATGCTTATGGCAAGCCTATCCAACTAAGAAGGCTTGACCTTAAGCCAGTAGCTAGAGGATAGCTGGAATTCATCCAATGCTCTATCATCCCTATTAGCAATCGGTCAGAAGTGACCATTGATCGAGCCATCATGATTCACTGTATCATGCTTGGGGATGAAGTGGAGGTGTATGAGGTAATACCTCAAGAATTGTACAAGGTGGCAGAAAAGACCTCCACTCAAGCCAAGTTGGCATTCCCTCACCTTATATGTCACTTATGCAATTTAGCTGGAATTGACATAGAAGGAGACATCCCCATTGAGGAAGACAAGTCCATCACTAAAAGAAGGATGGAGCATGTTAGAGAGCCGGCACATGAACCACAGCAAGAGCATGTGGAGCTGCCTCAACAAGAAATTCCTGAGATGCCTCAAGGGATGCATTTTCCTTCCCAAGGCTATTGGAATCAACTGAATACTTTTCTAGGAGAATTAAGCTCCAACATGGATCAGCTGAGGATGGGATACCAAGAGCACTCTACCATCCTCCATGAAATAAGAGAATATCAAAGAGCTATGAGAGAAGAGCAACAGAGACAAGGGCGTGACATAGAAAAAATCAAGCGCTCCATTGGATTCTCTAGAGGAAGCAGTAGCCGCCGTCACTAAGGTGGATCTGTTCCCTTAATCCCCTGTTACCTATGTTATTTTTTCTGTTTTCCATGTATTTTATCTTATTGTCTATTTCTAGTGCATGATCATCTTTATTCATGTCTTAAAGCTATGAAATATTCCACATATCTCTCACCTTGCTTGAAAGAAAATTTTATTTGAAAAAGAATAGGGAGATACATGAATTTCGAGTTATATCATAAGAATAGTTCAATTATCTTGATGTGGTGGCATTGCTTTTACTTTCTGAATGTATGAATGAATAGTGCATATTTGATGTTGGAGTTAAGAATGTTGGCTCTTGAAAGAATGATGAAAAAAGAGAAGTATTATTGGTAATCTGAAAAATCCAAAAAATTGATTCTTGAAGCAAAAAAAAGGAGCAAAAGGAAAGAAGCGAAAAAAAAAAGCAGAAAAAAAAAAGAAAAAGAAAAAGCCAATAGCTCTTTAAACCAAAAGGCAAGAGCAAGGATCCAAGGCTTTGAGCAACAATGGTTAGGAGAGCCTAAAAGAAACAAAATCTTAGCCTAAACAGTTCAAATGAGTTGCTCCCCTAACTATATGCTTGTGGTGTGAAGGTGTCAAGTGAAAAGCTTGAGACTGAGCAGTTAAAGTCGTGATCCAAAGCAAAAGAGTGTACTTAAGAACTATGGACACCACTGGCTGGGGATTCTAGCAAAGCTGAATCACAATCCTAAAGGGTTCACCCAATTAAGTGTCTATGGCGTTTATGTATCCGGTGGTAATACTGAAAAACAAAGCGCTTAGGGTCACGGCCAAGACTCAAAAGAAGTTGTGTCCAAGAATCAAAGAACTAAACTAGGAGAGTCAATAATATCATCTGGATTCTAAGTTCCTAAAAATGCCAATTATTCTGAGCTTTAGAGGAAAGTAAGATGCCAAAACTATTTAGAAGTGAATAGTTACTAGTCCTGCTCATCTAATTGAAGCTGAGCTTTATTGAAAACTCTGAGATTTATTGTATCCTTCTCTTCTTTTAATCCTACTTGTTTTTGGTTGCTTGGGGACAAGCAACAGTTTAAGTTTGGTATTCTGATTAGCGGATATTTTATATGCTTTTTGGCATCATTTTCATATAATTTTTATTATGTTTTATTTAAGTTTTATTATATTTTCATAGGGTTTAGTGCAAAATTCAAATTTTTGGATTCTACTTTGAGTTGTTGTGTTTTCTGATGATTTTAGGTAAATTCTGGCTGAAATTGAGAAGCTTTGGAAACGTCTGAGTCAGAGACAAAGAAAGGACGGCAGATGCTGTCAGATTCTGACCTCTGTGCACTCGAAGGAGCATTTTTGGAGCTACAGAAGTCCAAATGGCACGTTCTCAACAACATTGGAAAGCTAACATCAAGGCTTTTCAGAAATATATAATAGTCTATACTTTGCTCTGTACATGAAGGTCCAAAACTGGCGTTCAACACCAGTACTTCACCCTCTTGCTAGCATTGGACACCCAAAAGGGAGCAGCTGGCATCCAACGCCCAAAAAGGAGTCCAAAGCTGGCGTTCAATGCTCAAATAGGGTACTAGCTCGTGGAGTCACCCTTAGCTCAGCCCAAACACTCACCAAGTAGGCCCCAGAAGTGGATTTTTGCACTATCAACCTAGTTTACCTATTTCTGTAATCCTTAGTTGCTAGACTAGTATATATAGAACAAAGATCACCCTTGTTAGAGATCTTTGCCCATTCGAATCTTTCATTACTTTTCTGTAAGCTATGTGTCACTAACCTCCTAGGTTAAGGTTAGGAGCTCTACTGATTCTTATGGATTAATAATATCACTATTCTATTTCAATCTATGCTTGATTCTATTCTAAGATGTATCTTCTTTCTTCATCCTAATGAATTGGGAATGTAACTTGATTGTCATCCCCATTCTACATGGGTTCTTGCGAGTCGTTGACGGGATAGCACTGAACCACAAGCTTGATTATACATCTCTTAGACGGCTAATCCATGACTTCGTTGAGGACTTGGAGACATCAGTTAAGCCGAGGTACGGGGCGATTAGGGCCTTTGTGGTATAGGCTAGAATCAATGGAGCAGCATTCTCTGATCTGGAAGATCCAACCTTGTCTGTGGCACTTTGAGTAGGATCCCCAAGGGAATGGACTGCTAGAGCTTCACCCCCGTTCAGATTGGATGACCATTGACCTGGCATTTGATCTGAAGCAAAAAAGATTAATGACCACTGACCTGGCGTTAGTCACTTACAGCCTGCCATGGAATGAATCATTAGAAGTTGAACTAGACGGTGAAAAAAGTTGATCCAGAAGGAAGAAGTATTTCCGAAGCCTCAACTGCTCTCTTATCATTGATTTCACACCACTTAAGTAATTCTATCTTTATCCTATTTTTATGCGTTTTCCACAACAACTATATTTTCTATCCACCTGACTAAGACCTACAAGATAGCCATTGCTTGTTCAAACTAACAATCTCCGTGGGATCGACCCTCACTCACCTGAGGTATTACTTGGACGACCCAGTGCACTTGCTGGTCTATCTGTGCGAATATTGTAGAGTCAATTTCGTGCACCAACGACCACGAGGAGGACCTCGATGGCCCCATTGTGGATTTCGCCTGTATTGGGCATCCCTATTATGAAATTCTTTGTAATTTCGTATCCATTGGACACCTAACGCCTGTGAACGGCTCAGAGGTGCAGCATGACTTCTTCGAGGGCCACCAGAACTCCATCCCTCTATTCTTCGATTTGGTTGCCTTTGTCTAACCTATTCTTCTTTGTGGGTGAATTCTTTCTTCATTTTTTCCTTCTCGAATATTGTTACAGCCTCAGCGTTAAAAACTGCATTACATCAAAGACGCAGAGATACATTCCGATCTTTCAATTTTTGTTGTATTAAGAATTCCAACAGCCCATCACCCACTCTAGGGTAAACCGCTCGAACATTAGACTCAAAGTCTCCCAAGGCAGTTTCTAAATCATAAGTAAAGCCAACCATATTTACGCCAAAGCATGGTTTAGCAAAACTGACCCCATCATCAAAGGGATCAGAATCAACCTTCATCTCTTTCTTTCCATCATCAAATTTCAACCGCCCTGCCATGATTGCTTCTTGTATCAAGTCCCTAAAATAGACATAATTATTAGTCGAATGGCTAGTTGCTTGATGAAACATACAGTAAGGTTTCCCGTTTAAATCTTTTATCGAAAGCAAAGTTCTACCTTCAAGTAAAACTAGCTGTTTATCTTTAAGCAACACATTGAATATTTGATCCGATTTTGAAATATCAAAACTATATTTTTTCCCACTCTTATGTTTTGAGTCACTCGATCTATCACTATTTGGGATCTTCCTAAGTAAAGAACAAGCATAAGGCGGTTCTTTCTGTAGTTTAACCAAATCGACTTATGCTTCTAAATCAGATTTCTCACTCGAGGATTCCATTGCTACATATGATACCTTCTCTTTTCGAGAAAAAACTTACTTTTCATCTTTCTCTCATCATTCTTATATTTTTTTTCTAACTATTTCTACCTGACGCACCCTTTCATCCAAATGAGCCAAATCAGGTATATGAACATTAAGCAACTTTCGACGCATATAAAAACCTAGTCCTATAGTTGCTATTTTCACTACTTCACTCTCAGGAAGAGACACATAACATAAAACTTCAAGCGTTTTTGAAACAAATCATGTAATCATCAATTGACTCTCCATCATCACGTTTCAAAGCCACTAGATCGGTAACCGCTACATTTAACTCTCCTCTATAAAAGTGAGCATGGAAAGCACTCTCTAACTGTGTCCAAGTCGTCATCGAATTAGGCCTAAGATTTGAAAACCAAGTAAATGCATTCTTCGTTAGCAAAGAAGGAAAAAACTTCATTTTCAAATTCTAGTCATTAAACAGATTTTTTATTTCGACTAAAAATCTGGCAATATACTCAGTAATTGATTCGCCAACTTCTCCTGCAAATTTTGTAATTATCTTAGGATTAAACACTCCTCATGGTTTCCTCCTACATTTTGTCTCTCACCCTCATCATAATCAACAATTTGAGCAATCCGCTCTACTTGCCTAGCAAGACACTCAAACTTCATCTCATGATCTGCCATCAAAGGATTCAAGATTGTAGTCATTTGTTGGGTTAACAAGTTAACCAAATCATAATGACTTTCTTCTACAAGTTGTCGAAATACTGCCATTGAATTAGAAACATTCGATGTATAACCCAAATTATAATCCCGAGAATACTCAGGATGTGGTTGTGACAATCAAACATTATTCACCCCAACTGTACCTCCAAATCAAATTAGAGGAGCAAAACCACCTACTGGTGGTGTATACCCTAGAGGAAGGCCATAAGGAGGCCAACCAGTGGTTACCAGGGGTTGAGTTTGTAATGTGTTACCATGTGGGCATGTATTACGTCCATTAATCCCTGTTTGAAAACTAGTAACCACTATACTTTCACTCACTATATTTCCTTCCAGACGTGAAGTCACGTCCGAAGATTGTGCAAATATAGGTGCACTATCAATTATGGATGAACCACCATTAACATTCGAAACCTCGTCTGTCATGTGTACGATTCTTCCACTTCTCAATTGCATACACTATGACAACATATAACCATTTGACACACTTGAATTTTTAAACTGTCCCACTGGGCATGCCAATTTGTTTTGTCAATTTTTAACAAATCGAAAGTGGTTCGATATCTAAGGTCTAGGAGTGAAACCTACTCCTCTTTGTGAGTACCAATTATCTAAAAGTGTATAAAAGGACCTTTCGATTGATTAAAATAAAAAGGAAATCTGAAGGATAAACAAAGCAATTTTGAAAATAAATTGACTAGAACTGGAATAAATTGCATTGAATTTAAATGAAAGCAATAAAGTGCCTTCGATCAAATCAAAGGGCTTTTGAAATTGAAATTAAAGTACTGAAATGTATAATTGAACACGGAAATTAAACGTTGCTTTGAAAAGTAAATTTGCAAAGAAAAAAGACAACAGAAAATGTAAATGAAAATGTAAAAACAATGGAACGAACCCTACAAAGAGTAACTCGAGGCACACTACAAGAAAAAAGGTCTGTCGGCACACTTTTTTTTGCCACGCTTTTGCGAGGGTGGCCACTGATTTGTGATTTGGCCACACTTTTTTTTTCACGCTTGAAAAGCATGGCCATAGAGGGAAATCAGCACGCTTTTACGAGGGTGGCCACTTATTTGAAATTTGGCCACGCTTTTTTATTGCCACACTTAAAAAGGGTGGCCATAGAGGAAAATCGGCACGCTTTTACGACGGTGGCCACTGATTTAAAATTTGGCCACACTTTTTTGTCACACTTGATAGAGGGAAATTGGCACGCTTTAAAAGCGTGGCTATACTGTGTTTATTTTGGCACCGTAAAAAAACGTGCCGATAGAGTTCCCTCTCCTAAAATTTAGTTTCCCACTTATTCTTTTTCACACTTAACTTTTTTTCTAAGTTTTCAAATTTTAACCCTAAAGATGATAACAACAACACACTAGTTTCTTATTATTACCAAATTCACTTTTAACCCTAAAATTCACTTTCAAACCCTAAACATACAGTGACATCACTTCATCTTCACTCTCGAACCCAGCAGCCTTCATCGCCATCATCGTTGAGCTTCCTTCGTCGTTCATCGTTGAACCCAGCAGCCTTCACTCTCGAACACTAGTTTCATATAGCTTCCTTCCTCGTTCATCGTCATCTTCATCACTGCCCTTCATCTCACCTAGCCTTCATCGCCTTCGTCTCACCCAGCCTTTATCACCGTACCCAGAAAACCCTAACCTCCATCATGCCGCCATCTATCTCACCGTCGCCACCCTTCGAGCTCAAGATCACAACCAGGTTCGTCCTTGAATGCCATTTCTCTTGCTGTTTTGCTTGTCGTCCCTCTCGCCGTTCTGCTCGGAAAGCTGCTCGCCTCTGTCTGGGTTCGCCACACCTCTCTTTGCTCTCTGTTTTTCTGTTTTTTTCTTTGTTATCTCTCAGTCCGTTGCTTCTCCCTGTTACTCTCCGTTCGGTCTCCTTCGTTCCTTTTCAGCCTCATCCATGGGAGACTACAGCAATGATCCTCTCATGCGCAACCAAAACGCTGCCGTTCAGGCCCGCACCAAAGCCCAGAACCGCGCCAACGTTCTTCAGCTCAAGCTGGTAAACTCTTCCATCAAGATTTACCTTCATCACACATAATAACTCCATTATTTCTTTGCCTTGATTTTTTATGTTGAAGACATTTCTAGAGATAATAAAATTTGTTTCCTCAATGCCCTAGATTTCAACATGTGACTAAGTCTGTATACGATTTCTCGGTTGCAGAAATTTTTTTTGTACCATTTTTAAGTTTTAACTATTTCTTTATTGAGCAGATTGGACAGAGTCGCCCAACTGGTCTCACAGTGAATATATTGAATCGTTTTGAGCCTAGGCCTCCTTTAGAGTATAAGCCTCCTCCGGAGAAAAGAAAATGTCCACCATTAACTGGTGCTTAATCTTTCTTTGGTAGCATGTGTTTGATATTTATGGGGTAGTTTTTATTTTACTTTATTTTATTTTTCACAAGGGATGGCACAATTTGTGAGTAAGTTTGCAGAGCTTGCCGATCCGGAATATGCTCCTCCTAAACCAGTAGTCGAGACTCCTGTAATGTTCTGTTCTATTGAACTAATGAATTCTGATTAATATTATTGTGTTGTACATAATTTCATGTTCTTGGGTGGTTGTTGCACCTGGTATGTATGGACGGTTTTATGCAATGAGTTTCTTTTTAGTTTTCTTTAATTACTGGTGTGTTTGAAGTTGATTTCTGTTTTGTGTTAGTTTGCCTTGCCAAGAAGTATTGTCTAATGCTCGAGACAATCTCTTCTGTTACTATTATTTTGTAACTAATATGTATCCTGAGTCTTGTTTAATCAATTAATCCACTATTTGGTCATGATCTACAAGTTTTTTAATTTAGGTTATGCAATGCATTTTGCAAGACTTTGAAATATGCTTGTTAGATATATAGTCATTCTTGTGTCTTTACCTAAGAATTTAAGAATTTGGAATAAGTGGTTTTATGATTCATGAGATGATATTATCTTCTATGACCAAATGTCTAAAGTTCAATCCTTATTATCCTAAAAGATTGAATTTCAGCATAAGGCAAAAATGGGCCTATACTAATTCACCCTTTAAATTTAAAAGAGGCTCTTGCGTGAGAGGGCGTATTAAACATATAACTATTCATGTGCTTTGTCCTCTTCTAGTTGTAGCAAATTGGTGTCTTGCATGGTGATGTTCCGAAACAGCATTTGCTTGCATCATAAATGTTAGGAACAAAAATTAGCAAAGCTTGAAGCCTGAAATACTGCAACAACTTAATAACAGAAAGCATACCCTATCAATTTTTGTATTGGCATGCTTCTTTAGTTCATATTTATATATAAACAAGTTAAACTCAATTTGAAGATAAATGTTCTGTTCAAAGCAGTAGGGACCAGATTAAAAGCTTTTAAAATTATAAGCATTTAATTATAAATTGAATGAAATTATAGTAAGTAATTTAACTATATGTTTTTTAACTGTATGTTACTCTTAGAATCTCTTCTACTATTATACTGTCCGTCCTTATAGTTTTCTCAAATTTATAATTAAATTCGGATAGTTTAGGGTATAGAAATTTTGCCATTAAAGCTTAAGTGTTGCTAACTTCAATTTGGATATGAATATTATGTTAATTCTAATGTGAATAATAAAGTGAAAAAATTCTAAGTAAAAATTCTTGCAATATATGTAAGCTTATCAAAGCAAAATTTGACATCACCCTTCAGTGTTTCTACTTTCTTTCTTAAATTAGGCACTGCCATTTTCTTTATTAATGCTATTGTGTTTGCTGTGTTGGAAATGATGGGGTTAAAAAAATTTGATGCTAATCAAAATGATGGGGTTAAACAAATTTGCTATGTGTTTGCTCTTTTTTACTGACTTGTATTTGATGGTTTTAACCTCTCCCTCTAAGATTTTGAGATCTGAAAAGCATAAAAAAATCTCTTAGAAAATTATCTGATTCTTAGTAAAAGATTTTAGCTTCTGTTATACTATATTTTTCAAATTGAGTTTAACCTTCTACCAATTTTCAGGTTGACATTAATAATTTGGAGGAGTATATATCTTTAGTGGTTGATGCAACTGTCAAGACTGGGATCACACGTCAAATGGAAGCATTTAAAGCAGGATTCAACCAGGTTAGATACTGGTCTTCATCAATAGAAAGGAGTTTTAATTTTGATTAATTATGTTTGGTATTAAATTCTCAAAATGAGTTTTGATTGTTATTAGGAAGTGCATAGTATTAAATTGTATTATATTTATTTATTTTAATCATGGCCTATTCTTATCTCCCCCTTTACTAATTTTTTTTAATTATCCCCGAGACATGCTGAAAGAGAACTTGACAGGTTAAATTATATAGGATTAAATATTTTTTCCTCTGCTGCTATTTCTGAACTTTAAGAGTTCACTGATACATAGCATCAATAAGGTAGCATGTCATGAGTTATTTTCTGTACATAGCCTTATCTATGTGTCTTGTCTTGATATTGTTTGTGAATTAAGAGGGTGGTGCTTTACTGCTTGCGTCAACAAGGCAAACAGATGAGTTGGACTATAGTTGGAAAATTCGTTAAGGATTCTTTTTCCAGTTTACTTGAATTCAAAATTTTAACACTTGTCACTTGTTTCTTTCTTCTGGTCATTTCAGGTTTTTAACATATCATTTTCACAAATTTTTATGCTCATCCTGGTCATTTCAAAATTTTTACTTAAGGTTATATTTTATGCTCATCCTGATTGATGCTATTTTCAGTTACTTGAAATTATTAGAAAATTCTTTGTAATGTGGTGTCTGGGTTGACTGCCTGCCTGCCTATCAAAATACTAGTGGCTAGCAATTAACTGACTTTATTGTGATGAAAGTCAAGTGGATTATTTGCTCTAATAACTCATTACATCTTTAGTTTAATGGGTGGCCTAAATATGCTAAGATGGTCTTCTCTTTTAATAACTAAGTACATTTTTAACATATGATTACATGTTTGGGTGCAACTTTCGTCAACTGCAGCCAATGCTTCGTCTAATGAGAATGGGCCTTTGGAATCAGCAGATAATGACTTGCCAAGTGTGATGACATATGCTAATTACCTGAATCTTCCACCTTATTCTACCAAGGTATAATTCATCATATAGATTTGATGATTCATTATCATGCTCATTGAGGTTTCTTTCGGTACTGATTTACAATACCCCATATTTTCTTGGCAGGAAATTATGTCTAACAAGCTACTCTATGCAATCAATGAGGGGGCAGGAATCCTTTGATTTATCATGAGTCTCAGGAACTAACCAAGCTATCCCTGAATATTAATATGATGAATCAGGGCTTTTGAGGCTGAATTAATTTTTGGTTGCATGTACTTCCCCTCTTCTCATCTCAAATAATGGCAGTTGAATCGGATTGGCACATTTTCAAGGTGTAAAGGGATTCGCGGGGCTCATTTTAGCTATTAGTGTATGTTGTATTTTTCAACTAATAAATTTTATTTCTTTTTGACAAATGTGATGAAAGTTCATGTATGTTGGATTAGTTAATTTAAAATTATATAAAAAATTTCTATTGTTTAAATTAGTCATTAAAATTATGATTCAAAATTATATATTAATTTTGCAATGTTTAATTAGGAAAATTCATAAACAAGTATACTCATAAGTATTTTTATCTAAATAGTCATATTTTTTGCTATTGGCACGCTTTTTAAGCGTAGCCATATCTTCTCGTAATCATCAACAGGCACGCTTATCAAGCGTAGCCACATTTTCTCCTATTGGCACGCTTAAAAAGCATAGCCATATCTTTTCCTATCGGTACGCTTTTGAAGTGTAGCCAAAACTACCCACTGGGCACGCTTCCAAAAGCGTGGCGATATGTACACTTATCGATACGCTTCTCAAGCGTACCTATAGGTTAAGATCTATGGCCACGTTTTTTAATCGTGGCAAGAGATGAAAGCATGCCAACCAAAAAAGCGTGCTGATAGATCTTCAAAAGCGTGACCATAGAGCAACCGGCACGCTGGCGGATGTGACCCTTTCAAAAGCGTGCCGATAGCTCAAAAAGCGTGGCGAAAAGCTATCGGCACACTTTTTTGCACTTTTCGGCACGCTTTAAAAGCGTGGCAGAAAGCTTATTTTCTTGTAGTGGCAGACTCAGAAAGTTTCTAAGATGTGAGTGTGCTTGAGTATTTTTTCTGAAAAGATTCCAACCCTTGTTCTTTCGAGTCTTCTCATACTTATAAGAATCTTCAACCAATCAGATTGAAATGTAACTTCCACGTTCATTAGCCTTTAAACAACTGTTCCCGCTCCTTTTGTCTAACACAAATAACTGCTAGAAATAACCTTCGACACTTGAACTCTTCGATTCACGACAACAAAAGCGGAAGATAGCGGCAGATTATTAGTGTCTGTTTTGATAGCCGCTATAATTTTCTAATTTAACGGCGATTCTGGCTGCGGTTTTAAGAAGAGCAGTTGTATGATGTGATTTGCAGTGATTTTGACAACCCACCGCTAACCTGGCTTTTTTAATCCATCAAGGTTCGGGCTCAACTTGCCCTCTTTCTGTTTCATTCAATGTCGCCGCCAGATTTTCACCATCACCGTCCATCACTGGTTATGCTCTTTCTTCCTTTCTTTGTTTGTTTGGGTATTCGCTTTCTTATTTTGTCTTCTTTTTTCTCCTAGGTCATTGATTTTATTTTTTTCATTGCTGGAGCAGTAAAACGAGGTGAATTCTTGAAATTTGTCTAATTATACTAACTAATTGTGTTGTTGCAAGTCCAATTTTTATTTTGGCTAATTGATTTTTGTCTAATTTTACTATGAAATCCATTGCTCCATGAGCCCCCCAAATCTTGTTAACCCTAACCCTTACTCCATGAGCTTTGATTGGCGCTGCTTCTGCTGGTCCTGACCCCGAAGCAGTGCTCCCCTGCTTCCTTTCTTTTGCCAAATCTGCTCTATCCGTGGTTCAAATTTGCTGCAGCTGTACGAGTTTCTTGCCACAGTCGCCTCCGGCCTCTGTTGCCACCACCACCATCTCAGGTTCTTCTCTTTCTTCTTTTTATTTCATTACTGGGGTTTCGTTTTCTTATTTACCTTTTTATTTGGATTCTTGGATTTGTCAATTGATTGAACACCGAAAGTTATATTTTAATTAACAACTTAAAGCAATCAAAGGTGACTTGAGGAGTAATTTTTTTCTCCATATTTTATATCAATAGATTATATATATTGAATTTGTCAGTTGATTTGAATGCTAATTTTGATGAGTTAGATAAAGATGATGAAGTCCTTGTTTTTTTATATGAGATTTTGGGTGCTAAATACTTATTTTTTTAATCTCTATTAAACATGCGGCATTTACACGGTCCAAGAGCCGTGATTATGTTCCTTATGCGAATGCCCCTTACAAGAGCTTAACAGTGGAAAAGGCTGTGCAAAACTGGATACAATATGAAGGAAATGGTTTCAGGTTTTCTGGTGGAGGCACACAGTTTCCCTAAGGAGCTGATGCTTATAATTGATGAATTAGCATCTGTTATTCCACTGGACAATGGCATGGTTAGAACTGCTTTAAATACTGGTTGTGGGATGAGTTGACATTCCTTGTTCTGTTTTATTCTTGCATTTCTCATCTGCATCTTATTGGAATGAAGGAATTCTAAGTTTTCACTTAATAATTAATTATAAGCTTTTATCTTGGTTCCTTCTACTTCTAAATGATTCTTCCATGCAAAATTTTAAACTCCTATACTATATGTGCAGTAGGTGTTATATCCTATCTCATTTGATGGTTATTGGTGATGGTAGGTTGCTAATTGGAAGGAATACCTGTTTAAGAAAAATGTTGTTACAATGTTAATTGCCCAAAGGACTCTCATGAAGCACAAGTGAAATTTGCTTTAGAAAGAGGTGTTCCGGCTATCATTGGCATTCTTGGAACCATCATGTGTGCTACTAACTCTGAATAATTCCATGATAGAGATATCTGTATTTTTTTAGTGTAACTTTTTGTTTCCATCATGAGTCTGCCTTTGATGGTTCATGTAATAAGTACCATGCTATTAGAGGTTCTATTCGTTTGGTGTTTTATGGTTCTCAACTAAACTGTGTTTTGCTTTCTTAGGGATTTATCCTCCTGTAAATGAGATAGTTAAACAATACGAAAAATTTCTTTTGCTTGAACGGCTGTTGGAAAGGTTATTTGCAAGGAAACACAGAGTATGTTCACCAATTATGTGATTGTTTCTCAATACATTATTTTATTTTCTCCAAGTTGTTATGGTTATTTGTGTTTGCCAATTGCTTTCAGGTTTTGATATTCAATCAGTGGACCAAAGTGTTAGACATACTGGATTACTATTTGAGTTAGAAAGGATTTGAAGTTTGTGAAATTTATGGTAATGTTAGACATACTGCATTAGCATGAGCCGTTAATTTGAATTTATTTGTTGCTCTTGTTATAAGTTTTATATACTTCTTTATATTTTTAATCCAAGTTGGACAATTTATTGATATTAATTTATAGCATGGTTGTCTGCAAATTTTATTCTAAGTTGTACTCACATGCTGATCATATAATGGAAACCATCCAGCGGCATTTCAAGAATGAAGAAGTTCAGGTGAGTCTTCATTGCTTGAGTGAGATGTAGACTGTATATAATGTTAATCTTCAAAAACATGTCATAGCTTGGCAAACGCCTGATAAGTATGAGGAATCATGTGGAAGGCTTTGGCTTGAGAAGGCTGTGGCTACCGTGAGTATGGCTTTTTTGTTCTATTTTTTATTTATTTATTATTTTTGTTTTATTGAATTCTTGTAGTCAATTATGTTTTATTGCACTTAAGAGTTGCACTTTCTTGGTATTCTTTTACTATGTTTGGTTTTCCTTCCATTGTTATTCGTGAGACATTTTCACTTAGGATTCTAATGAGATAATGATCAATTTTATAATATTATTTTCTACTAATTTATTATGCAGTAATTTATGGGGACTGGAATAATTAGGTAGCTTCGTGGAGAAATAATTTTTTTAATATAACAGTGAAGATTACGGCGGTTATACACCTCTGCTATTCTTTTAAAAAAAAATGCATGCTGAATTGCAGCGGTTCATAACCGCCACAACTTTTTTTTAAAACCTGTTTTTCAAATAGCGGCAGTTTAAAACCGCCGCAAATAACTCATTCCATTTAGCGGCGGTTATACCAGCAGTTGCTGGAAACCACCGCAAAATACCATCCCCGCGCCCTTAAGGAAGGTGGTTTTTAATCCGCTGGTGTTCTATTTTGCGGCTTTCTTGTCATAAACTTTCTCGAAACAGAAGTTTATTGTTTTTTAAAACACAAACTTACTAAATCTCGAATTTAACATCTCTTCAAAATAGAGTATTTTCGGCTAATAATATCTTATATGAAATGTTTCACCAAAAGTGCGAAAAACTACTCCCTTCTTTAAATAATTATCTCTTTTACTTTTTAGATTTATTACATCATGTAGTTATGCACAAACACCATAGCACATTTTCCCCATTGAGAAATTTCACACACCACCGGCTTTTCTTAATGCAGAATAGCAGCAAATCTTAGTGTCGGTAAGACTTTATCACTTATTTTGGATGGGGTATTTAATTTGTTCAATGATTGAATGCTTTTAGCTAAGCTTTTGTTTTGTTTTGTTTTGTTTTTCAATGCATGCATGTCCTGTGGATGATGTAATAAGCATCCAAAGGCTATATTGAAAATTCATTTCAAATGTTTCTGATTGCGATTACCCTCATCTTGTCTCATCATCATTTAATCAACTTGTTATGTTTGTAGGATTATCCTTTTTCCTCTGCCCTTCAATAATGTTGTCACATAATGTATATTCTTGGATAGATTATCCTTTAATTTCTTCTTATTGCTTTTTAATTTAATTTGTTTTTAACTTCCATCAGAAAAATAAAACAAAATAAAATTGCTTTTTCCATACAAGCATCTCAAATTTTCTTTGCATGTGAGACAAGTAGATATACATAGAAATACAAGATAATAGACACACAAAAAAAAAGACATTTCACTTTGCATGTAACTGAAGCTTTTTATGGCCCCCTCCTTGTTTTTTATTTTCCTATGATGTTTGCTCAGTAAATTAAACGTATCGCTATCAACCTCTTTCAGCAAGAGAAATCATTCATACTAATTAACTTTCTGCCCTTTACGGTTACAATCAGACATAAAGTACTAGGCTACTAGCTATAGCACTATTTGGGAGTAGCGCTAATAACATAGTTAAAGAACACTTACATTGATAGTTACATAAATTTTCGTCCTTAGAACTTTGAATATATCAGCATATTTGTTTTACAGAATATTTGGTAACTAAAAAATATTAGTAAAAAAAAATCATAATTTATCTTTTTTAGTATTTATTAATTGTTACGATAATTAATAAATATTAAATAAGATAAATTTTAACTGTGTTTTTAACATAACAGTTAATAATAATAATACGATGATATATATATATATATTCAGCCCTTTCACAAATATATAGAGGTAATAAATAGTGTAATTTCTAAAATTATCGT
>NC_029790.2:43915392-43916316 GCF_000816755.2 Arachis ipaensis
AAAATGATCTTTGACTTTTAAAAATAGTTAAATTATTGATTCTTAAATTTATAAATTGTTAATCTTTATACTAAAATTTTAGTCATATTATTTTATTGTTGAAAATACTATATCAATACTGTGACATTCTATGTCAGTACTATATTAACAGAAATCGAATTAAAGAAAAAAGAATTTATAATTTATAAATCAGACATCAATTCAATTATTTTTAAAAAACAAGAGTTATTTTAATAAGTGCTGAGAATTTTATACCAATCTGAGCATTACCTCCAAATATATATGATTGGGGTGTAATGTAACAACAATAAATAATGGGAGCTAGGTCTAATAATAATCCATGATGAATGTTATTTCTCATGGACAAATTAAATCCTAACAAGTTGTGCATCAATAACATACACATCTCTGATGATATATAAAACAATCCGTTCTAAATTTCTAATTCAACCTTCTTAGAGTCTTGTGAGTTTTTTATTTTGTCGGGTAAGGGTGGCCCTACACCCAATGTGACCGACAAAATAGTGCACTTCTTTTGAAAAATAAATAATAAGCTCTATGCACAGTGTTTGAAAACTTGAATTCAGTGTATATATATGTATTTCTCTTACCTAGGCTTATTAACACATTAATAATTATATTATATATGTTTGCTTCATCTATCTCTGACTAGCTATATGAGGCTGAATAATTCAATAATAATGGCTCTTCTTGTGTCTTGTGACTTTGTGGTATGCTTTCAGGGAGCCATGCCATTAGTTCATGTACCTTGTTGACAACTCAGAATTAAGAATTCCACATATATTGTTATATCATACAACATAGATGCATGGAGGCACTATGTTGGTCCACAAGATCAAATTTTTTATTTGAGTAAACTACCATTTCTATCTATAAAAGTTGAAAACACTAATATATATATAT
>NC_029790.2:43916625-43922895 GCF_000816755.2 Arachis ipaensis
AAAGTTGAAAACGCTGATATATCTACCCATAGAAGATAAAAATTACCATTTGTATCCATAAAAGTTGATTTTCGCAAGCAAAATTACCCAAACCCTAAATAATTACATAAAATTCCGAAATTATCCTTGGTGAGTCTCATCCTCTTCATCTTCATC
Source organism: Arachis ipaensis (assembly GCF_000816755.2). NCBI lineage: Eukaryota > Viridiplantae > Streptophyta > Magnoliopsida > Fabales > Fabaceae > Arachis > Arachis ipaensis. Next base: position 43,916,782 of record NC_029790.2, read on the forward strand.
TAAATCGTGAACCAGCATTGCTGCAGCACCCTCCCCTTTTCGCACTCTCTCTCTCTTTCTCTCTCTTTCTCTCTCTTTTACTCTATTTTCTTTAATCGTCCCTCTCTCTTTCTCTCCTCCCTCTTCGCGCTTTTCTCCTTCCTCTTCTTTCTCTATTGATGTCTCTCTCATCTCTGTCGTTCTTCTCTCTCTTTTGTGTATTAATGGTGGTTCCTCCTTTTGCTGTCGCGAGCTCCATCTTCTCCTCCCCTCCTCTTTTTCTTCTTCTTCTTTGGGAGGTTTTTGGCTTCAGGAAGTAGCAATTTTGAGTCCTCTATTTTCTGCAACCACAACTTCTTCAACGTTGAGTTCCTTCCTTTTTCAAATGTCGTATCTTCGTCTTCTTCTCTCGGCGTCGCTGCTTCCAACTTGAGTCCTCCTAGCGATGCGTTTTCATCATCTCCTTCCAGCGTCGTCAAAATCGAATTAATGTTCTGTTATTTGCAAAGAAAATAGTGATCTTGAATATGAGAAATTGACAATTTTTGAGAAATATTCTAAGAAATTAGGGTTTTATTTTGAATCTATGCATATTCTATTCTTCAAATTGATCTGAGTTTGTTCTTTTTTGTGATTTTGAATGGATGGGCTATGTTGATGTTCAAGAGGTGAGAGTGGAAAAGTGAGTGAGTGAGAAAGAGAGAGAGATAAAAAGAGAGAGTAGGAAGGGAGATGATGCTACGACAGTGGTGGTTTAGGTGCTGCAGATAGTGAGTGAGGGGTGGGTGCGTGTGTGAGAGAAGAGAAGGGGATAGTTTGGAAACTTTATGTAATTATTTAGGGTTTGGGTAATTTTACTTGCGAAAGTCAACTTTGATGGGTACAAATGATAATTTTTATCTTCTATGGGTAGATATGTTAGCGTTTTCAACTTTTATAGGTAGAAATGGTAGTTTACTCTTTTTATTTTTAATCTTTTGTGTGTCTAGCTCCACAGGAAGACATACAAATTAAAATAAATTGGATCTCAAATTATTGATGGCTGGCCAAGCACAAATTAAAGTCCTTTAGCATTGCATTTTAATTTGATTTTACTATCCAAATTTGCTCAAAATCTTTGTTAGTTGCATGTTTGGGGTTATAGTAATATATGTACTACCATTTATAGCTGAACAAAGTTTGTCTAACATGCCAAATCATGAGTATACCTGAGGAATCATTGACCTAAATATGGAAAATGAAATGTTGCATTAGAGCATGATATATTAAAATAATGAAGCATGCATGTTGCTTAGTGCTATTTATCATCACCAATTATTTGATTGTGTTCTTTTCCATATAGGATATTATATCTAATGTGGTTGGTTGTGATAATTTTGGACTTCTTTATTTAATTGATCAGTGTTAATAATTAAGATAACAAAATATTTGTACAATATAGATAGATTATCACTAGCTGGTAGCAAGGGACATATATTGATGATATACTATATATTATATTCTACGTGTCAATCAACCATTGTTGTGCCCCACTGATTAATGATTATATCAAATCAAAGTATTTGGGGTCCCTTATTGGATGGTTCATGACCCACTCCATTGATGAAGTTCACAGGATCAAGCACACCTTTCCTCTCTTTGATTCATGACACAATTGGCTCTATTAGCACCTGACCCACATTTTTTTTTTTTTGCGATCCTCATCCTATCAATTGAAAAATCGACTTAATCATGTTAAATGTAAATTTTCACGTACTATTATCTTAATTGAGTACAATATACTTGTGAAACGAATAATGCCATGTGTTATACGTAAAGTAGAAAGTGCAGCCCCAGTTGGAAGAGAGAGAACAAACCAGTGAATCTATTTAGAATTATCAATTTAATTATGAAAGTACCTTTTGAATTTGTTAACCACATAAAAATTCTCAATACATTTTAAAATATGACAAATGTATCGAATCATGAAATATGATTAAACAACTATTTTTTAAAGTATAAAAAATATAAAAATCGAATTTCTATTTTTTTATGTATTTTATAAATAATTATCTAAATATTTTAAAAAATAGATCAAATGCACAGACGATTTGCATGCTAAATATAAAATTTAGAGTAAAGTATCATTTTTGTCCCCAACATTATTTAAGGTAAGTCCTAAAGTTGTTCCTAACGTTTCAATCTTTCTATTTAAGTTCCTAACGTTTCAAAATTGATTCAATATTGTCCTGCCGTTAGGGATCCGTTAACAAAATTGATGACAGAACAAAATTGAGACGATTTTGAAACGTTAGGAATTTAAATAGGACGAAAACGTCAGGGACAAAAACGATACATAAAAATAAATTTTATTTTATTTTTATTTTTTAATAATATTAATTTTTTACTGTACATAGTATTCAATTATTTTTTAATTACATCTAAATAAATTACACTTAATCACATTACTTTCATTTTAAATAAATTTATTTTTTTATAATTTTAAAGAATTTTGATACATTAGAGATAAAAGATATAATTTATATTTTACTGTATATATATTATTTTTTTCTACAAGTTTATATACTAGTCATTCTACAAATATTTTATGATAACTAAAAATTTTTAAGAATAAAATTATAAAAAAATAATTTATTTAAAATAAAAGTAATATGATTAAGTGTAATTTACTTAGATGTGATTAAAAAATAATTGAATACTATGTATAGTAAAAATTGATATTATTGAAAGATAAAATTAAAATTTATTTCTATGTATCATTTTTGTCTCCAACGTTTTCGTCCTATTTAAGTCCCTAATGTTTCAAAATCGTCTCAATTTTGTCCCGCCGTCAATTCTGTTAACGAATCCTAACGGCAGGACAACATTGAGTCAGTTTTAAAACGTTAGGGATTTAAATAAGACGATTAAAACGTTAGGGACAACTTTGGGACTTACCCCAAACGTTGGGGATAAAAACGATATTTACTCTAAAATTTATTTGTCACTTATAAAAAAATGTAATTTTTTATATTTTTCTTATATTTTTAAATACTTTTAACATATTTTTATTCTTAAGAAATTTGAAAGATACTTCTAATATATATAGTGACTTGACAATTGAGGGGCACTTATGTTGATTTACTTTATTTGAGAAATAATAAATAAAGTAGTAGGTTATAAACTTTAATTTTTTACATGTTTTATTAATCTGATTAGTATATATGTTATTTTTTAAATGTCGACTATTCATATAAAACATAATAAAGTAGAGAAATAAAATTTGTCTAGTAAATAAGGAGTGTAACATTCTTTATTTAATAAGAAGCATTTAAAATTAAAATGCTTTTGTAAAATCTTATATTAATAAGGCTGATATTATTAATTATAATAAAAATTCACATATGATATGGCCTAGGCTGAATGGTAAGAAGGACAGTGAGAAAGGGAAATGGCAATGGTGAGTAGCACAGAGAAAAAAGATGGGGGTGGTTGAAATTCAGGGTTGAGTCACAAATTTCTGTAGCCTTGAATGAAATTGGAAAGCATAGAGGTACAAGCTATAAAACTTAATTGGTTGGAATAAAAAAAGGCCATGCAAACACAGAAGAAGATGACATAAATAAAGATCCACATTTAAGACACATTCATCTACCCTCTTCTGTATACCATCATCTTTTTCTAACCTTTCCAACCAAGCTAACAGGTTTTCTGTCATAACCAATAAAGAGAGGTGGGGATAAAAAAAAAATGAAAGAAAAAGAAGTAGCAATAACGGCAGAAAATGAAAAACAAATAAATTGAAAATATCCTAAGTTCCCTATGCAATGTGTGAATTAAATGTTACCTGAGAATTAAAAGAAACTTCCATTTTGTATATGATGATTTACAAATCATTATTGCTATGTTTGGTTTATCCAATCTATTTGACCAGTGTCATTTTGAAATTCCACAAGCTTAATATTATGATCTGTTGCATGAGCTTACAAGTGGGTATCCATCTGAAGTAACAGATTTGGTTCACAAGATTTAGGAGCTTTTATCTCGTCTTTGGCTTGTTCACATTGAATGGGTGTCCCGAGAAGCAAATAGAGCTGCGGATTGGATGGCTAAATATGGTGCCAAGAGTAACTCTAATCATGTTATTTGGTCTGAGCCTAGTGTTGATCTCCAACGAATCATCCGCTCGGATTTAGAATAGTTTTTGCTTTGTTTCTTTCCTTGTTTAGTCACCAAAAAAATGTAGACTTTTATGTTAAACGTGGTTATAGAAATTATAAGAAAATAAAACGGCACTTATTCTAGCAATTATAATTTTTTTTATAACTAACTTAGATTATTCTAGTGATTAGCTTATTTATTTGTTAATCAAGTCTTATAAGTTCGAATTTTTTTTATATATGCAGTAATTTATTGACTAATAACTAATATTTAAATAAAATTTAAATTTTAGACAAATTAATCATTGACCTATCAAATTAAGAAAGACAGAAGAAAATAAAATAATAATAACATTTAGGTATATTATTGATCAACGTTTAATTCAACTTAGTCCATCTACAATTACACCATTAATTCTCTTTGAGGGCCCCACTAATTTCTTGTTATTTATACCAAGCTCACTGCCATTACCATAACTCTTATTCCACATACATATATATGCACCATAATTTGAGCAGTTTTCCCTTAACATTTGTCTTACTTAACAGTTAGCACACACCCCTTGCATTGGTACACAACAGAATCACTCTGCTTTCTACTAGACACTTTTGCTCACTGGCCATTGCTTTCTTTGATTCATTCATGGCTCTTTTTGTATTTGCTATTTTAATGTTGATGGCCCCTTCAAGCAATGCTGAGTGGCCACCTTCACCTGGCTACTGGCCAAGTTCCAAATTCAAGACTATGAACTTTTACAAAGGTTTTAGGAACCTTTGGGGCCCCCAGCACCAAAGAATAGAACAAAATGCATTAACAATTTGGCTTGATAGAACCTCAGGTTGTAGTTTCAACACACTTCACTTTATATCATATGCTTAATTATCCAATCTAGTTACTAACTTTTATTATTAGTTCAATGCTTTTCTGTTCTGCTTAAACAGGAAGTGGCTTCAAGTCTGTTGCTCCGTTTCGATCCGGATACTTTGGTGCTTCCATTAAGCTCCAACCTGGCTACACTGCTGGAGTTATAACAGCTTTCTATGTAAGTACATTAAGGAATCCCACTAATCATGTTTATCTAACTCGTTGCTAATTAACATGATTTTAATTTCTTAATCGAAGCTTTCCAACAATGAAGCTCATCCTGGATTCCATGATGAAGTAGACATTGAGTTTCTTGGGACTACGTTTGGAAAGCCTTACACTTTGCAGACCAATGTTTATATCAGAGGAAGTGGAGATGGTCAAATTATAGGCAGAGAGATGAAGTTCCATCTATGGTTTGATCCAACCAAAGATTTTCATCACTATGCTATTCTCTGGACTCCTAAGGAAATAATGTAAGTCACTAATTCTATGTAATACATTGTTCTTCATTACTTCAAATCCTACCATCCATACATTAATATAGGTGGCATATTAAAAAGTTAATGTATCTTCTAAATAAAGATAATTAAGAGAAGTAGATTACTCGATAAAGGGTAAGCATTATTTTAGGATATGTTTGGTTTAGCTTTTAAATCTAAAAATGCACATTTAATTTTTTTTCTGAAAGTCTCAACTTTTTGTTTATCTATTTTTTTTTTCTTTTTTAAGCGCAAATGTAATTCTATATTTTAATTTTCGTTCACCTGAATTAACAAATTGTACCTTTTACTTTCAATTGTTATGGTTAAAGAAGTAATTAATTTTTTTTTATCAATTTTGTCCTTCATTCTTATTAGTAAGAAGAGACACAAAGAATAATCATCATTTTCATGATTATGTTTTACAAGTAAATATTTTAATATTTTTATAATATTATTTTTAGTATTTTCTTTTAAATTTTGATTTTTTTATCAATTTATCATTTATTTTTTTTTTGTTCATACTATGAATGTTGTTTTTTTTGAGCTTTTTTATTAAGAAGACCAAATTAAATAAAAAAATGAAGTACTAAAAAATTATGGCAAAAGAATTATTAAATTTCAACATAATTTTTTTTAATTATAACAA
>NC_029790.2:43922904-43933296 GCF_000816755.2 Arachis ipaensis
ACTTTTAATCAAAATTAAATTTGTAAAATTAATTCGACACAGCGTATTTATAAACATTAATCCAAATCAGACGGTTTAGTTTTCTGCCGAAAGGATATGGAAGAAGATAAAAAGAATCCACAGTATGAACTTGGATTGGACTCTGTGTATGTGGCATCGATTTGATTGGTTCGTTCTGATCATTTTTGCTGTCCCGTTTTAGGAGCGAGCACTGTTTGATATTTTGGAAGATGAAAGAGAAAGGATTCCTCTTTCTCTGAAATTAAGGTAGAAAGCTAAGCAAATGGAAATTTGACAGATTTTTAATACTTAATAATACGTTCTAGTGTCACATAAAAAGCATATATAGAATGAAGATCACATGAATGGCACAAAAATCATCGTAATCATGCAAGTGTGGGGTGAACAAAATCTGATATAACTTGACTAATGGAAAAAAGTTAAAAGTAACATTAACTAATTTATTGATCTAGCTATTCTTTTTGTTGACAGCTACTGAAACTATCAAATTGAGCACAACAATATATAAATCCACATGATTACATAAAGGTGGATGTTATGGTATCAATATATATTTATCTAATTTATTAAAAAAAATAAAAATTAATATTTAATTTAAAAAATATAAAAATAAATCATTTTTAAATATTTAAAGTTTATCATAAAAAACAAGTTAAGTAATTTCGACACTAAATTTATAAGCAAAGAATTTGCCTTGAAAAAATACAATCACCATATAGTAAATGTTAAAAAAGTGACCGTTAATCATTCCTTGCCTGCACATTCATAGAAATGACTAAATGAGAAAATATTTTATGTACTCGTTATGACTCACATAATAAATCATTGTATATGCTTTTAGAACATGTAATTATTGATAGGAATAAATAGGAAAATGATAATGCAATTTTAAATTTTAAAAGTGACATTATTTTATAAAAGTAGCATTATCATCTTTGGAATAAATATTCGTAACTTTGAAATAGAATATGAAAATAAATATAAATAACATTGCATTACTGACACTGAAAATATGTCATCAGATTCTTTGTGGATGATGTGCCAATAAGGAGGTACCCGAGGAAAAGTGCAGAGACATTTCCAATGAGGCCAATGTGGCTTTATGGTTCAATATGGGATGCATCATCATGGGCAACCGAGGATGGCAAGTACAAAGCTGATTATAGGTACCAACCCTTTGTGGCAAGGTACACAAACTTCAAGGCCAGTGGTTGCACGGCGTATGCACCGCGCTGGTGCCACGCCGTCTCAGCCTCGCCCTATAGGTCCGGCGGGTTGAGTAGGCAGCAATATAGTGCCATGAGATGGGTGCAAACGTACCACATGGTTTACAACTATTGTCAAGACTCCAAAAGGGATCATAGGCTAACACCTGAGTGTTGGAGTTAAAATAATAATTAAAAAAAAAGTTAAAAAAAAATTTAACATTCATATATGAAGACATTAGAGTGACATTCGAAGTTGGCCAAATTGAGGTGTTGATAAATTGGTAATGGACTCTTCATTATAGGTTCCAAAGTAACACTGTTGCCTTGTGGTTTTATTTTATCTTTTTCCTATGTTTGAGAAAGTTTGTTTCTTTTTTCATTTTCTTTTCTAAAAGAAAAAAAAATTATGAGGGGTAACTTCGATTTGAGATTGGGCCCCTCACATGACAGCAACATTGATGCAAGTGTACGGGGGTTTGAGCGTCCAAGGCTCTCAAGACAGGAGAAAAATTTGGAAGATTGTGAAGGATTTGTTATTTTCTTATTATATATATATATTTGGTTTCTTTTTTTATAACTCTTCTCAACAATAGAAGAAATTAAGAAGAGTGGAGGAAGAAGAAAGGGAAATAATGAAAAGGAAAGTGGCCAATGTGTATGGATGAATGAATGCGGCACACTCTTCATTTATACGCCATTACGCCTTTTAATTTTGGTATTGCTCTTCGAGTAGTGTTTTTTTAATAATATTGAAATTTGATGTATTTTTTTAGGTGAAAATCATAAATCTGAAAATCAGTAATTTTTAAATTTTCTTTTAAACATGCAAATTTAAAAATTAGATTTATTTTTTATTTAGTTTTTTTTAAATATACAAATCTGACCTTTAGATTTGTATTTTAGTATTAAAAATTTTTTTATATATGTAAATCGAACGATTCAATTTACTTTACAATAAAAAAGATTATTTTAATACAGATCAGACACACTGATTTGTGCACTATAAAATCTGATCTTCAGATTTTTCTATAAATTTTGTTTTTTCTCAAATTTGAGGATTCAATTTGTTATTTAAAATAAAAATAAAAATAAATCTATATAAAAAAATACACCAATTCACCATTACATTAAATTATACACAATTTTCTTTCATTTCTAAAAAAATTAGCCTCATTTATAGTGTTATCGTCACTTATTTGATAATGGCAAGTATGTATGTTATACACTCCAAGTTTGTTGTTAGAAATAAGAGACTAAACTGAAGAAAGTAAAGCGTATTATTGAGTGTAGTCTGAAATAATACAATATATAAAGCTACATATAGATGCTAGAAGAATCAAAGCAATAAAAAAATAATATCCTACAATAAATATACAGATATGCTAAATAATTATAATTGATACTTACTAATTAATTATACTCTAACATTCCCCTCAAACTCAAGTGAGAGCTAAGGATACCATCTTGAGTTTGGCACTAGAGTCCAAAAACGAGTAGGATAATTAGCCTTCGTGAAGATATTAGCAATCTGATCCAGAGTCTCAAGAGTTACGAGACGAACAACATCAATAAGGAGACGTTGTCGGACAAAGTAAAAAATCAATCTTATGTGTTTTGTCAGACAAAAAGTAAAAATCATTCTTATATGTTTGGTGCGTTCATGAAAAACATCATTATGAGCAATTTGAATAGCACTACGGTTGTCACAACAATTATCAGTTGGGGACGACTGAGGGGCACCCAAGTCATCGAGAAGCCAACGAATTGAGAAAACTTAATAGTGGTGTCAGCGAGAGCACAGTATTTAGGTTCAGTGCTTGATCGAGCAGTAAACGTTTGCTTCTTGGCTCGCCAAGAAATGAGAGAGTCACCAAGAAGCAATAACCAGTAATAGAACGATGATTAGTGGGATCACCAGCACAATCAGCATCTGAGTATGCTTGAAGGGTTAAAGATGAATGGCAGAAAAATAAAAGTCATAAAACATAGTGCCTTTGATGCTGCGAAGAATGCGAAGAAATGCCACATAATAAGTAGTACGAGGAGCTGACAAGAACTGACTAAGAACATGAACTGGATAGGTGATGTCTAGTCGTATGATAGTCAAGTAGATGAGACCTTCAACTAACTGTCGATAAAGAGTAGAATTATCCAAAATAGTGTCATCTATAGGAGTAAACCGAATATTAGGCTCAAGAAGAGTAGACTCAGTGTAACTATCGGTAATGTCGGCTCGGGCAAGAAGATCAGAAGAATACCAAGCTTGATAGAGATAGATACTGTCATTAGAGGATATGACTTCAAGGCCAAGAAAATAACTAAGAGAACCAAGATATTTCATCTCAAAAGTGTGGTGAAGGGATGCTTTAAGATCAGTAATACCATCTACATTATCTCCAGTAATGATCATGTAAGTAGAAGAACAACTCCACGTTCACTTTTACGAATAAAGAGAGCATTCTCATGAGCGCTGCAAGTAAAACTGAGATTGCATATAATGGTGCTAAACTTTTCAAACCATTCATGAGGAGCTTGCTTAAAACCATGAAGTGCCTTACGAAGAAGACAGAATTTGCTAGAAGGACAAGGATATCTTGGAGGTGGTTTCATATAGACTTTCTCCATTAAGAAAAGCATTCTTCACATACGTTTGACTCAGAGACCATTTTTTTTACCGCAGCAATAGCAAGGAGAGCATGAACAGAAGTGAGACAAGTGACAGGAGGAAAAGTTTCTTCATAATCAATACCATACTCTTGCGTACATCCTTAAGCAACCAATCGTGCCTTATAACGGTAAATAGAACCATCAGAGTGAGTCTTGATCGTGTATACCCATCTACTTCCTAGAATTTCTTGATTAGAAGGAGGATCAACCAAGTCCCAAGTATTTTCTTTTTCTAGTGCTTGGATTTCTTCCTTCATTGCTTGCTCCCAACTAGGATTGATGGAGGCTTCTCGGAATGACTTAGGTTCATGGTGATAAAGAATAGTAGAAAAATAATGATAATAAAGAAGATAAGCAGGTGGATTCCTTACTCTAGAAGAACGAGTGGAGGGAGGAGGCATGACAGTAGGAGCGAGATCATTGTCCGGTCTGGAGTCATCGGGAGGTGGAGAAGGTAGAAGAGTGAGAGGCTCGAGAGGATGACTTGACACAGAACCTGTATAATCATCGCTAGAAAAAAGATCAATATTGGGGTTAGTGAGAAACGGTGACTGAGTAGAGGGAATGGATTCAAATGAGAAGAAACTAGAGAACATGTGATACTCCCAAAAAACAACATGACGAGATATACGAATACATCGAGAGATAGGATCTCAATAACGATAACCCTTGTGTTCAGAGCCATAACCAAGAAAACAACACATGTGAGCCTGAGGTTCAAGTTTATTATGTTCATGAGGCTGAAGAAGAATAAAACAGACACAACCAAAAAATCGAAGAGAGCTGTAATCTGGAGAAGTATGATAAAGATGCTCAAAGAGAGTAATGTTACCAAGGACAGAAGAAGGAAGTCTATTGATAACATGGACAACAGTGAGAACAGCTTCACCCCAAGTACATTGAGGACACGAAGAAATAAGCAGTACATGAATAGAGTTAAGAATGTGACGGTGTTTGCGTTCAGCCCGTCCATTTTGTTGAGACGTACCAGGGCAAGAAAACTCAGACAAAGTACCATGTTCAGTAAGAAAATTTAAAAGTTTGGAGTCACGGTATTCCATAGCATTATTACATAAAAAACCTTTAATGACCTTGGAAAAATGAGTTTTAATCATAGTGGCAAAGTTAATATAAATCTGAGACAGCTCATGCCGATTAGTCATTAAATAAACCTAAGTAAAACATGAATAATCATCAATAAATGCGACAAATTATTGAGCCCCTCCCATAGAAGCGATGAGAGCGGGGTCCTAAACATCAGAGTGAATAAGATCAAAAGAAGATCAAGCAATAGATGATTATTATGAAAAGATAAAGCCAGTTGTTTTGCTATTTCATAAGAGATGCAATAAAAAAACTTATTATTAACTTGACCAAAAACACCCTTAGACGTAAGAGGACACAATTTTTCTAAGGAGCTGTGGGCAAGACGGTGATACCACAAGTGAAGGGTAGATGAAGAAGAAACAACACAGAGATTTGACATAGAAGGAACATCAAGATTCTCGAGCTCAAACAATCTTCTGACTTTACATCCAGTCCCCATGATCTATCACGTTCGATGATCTTGCACACAACAACCAGAAATAGAAAAATTGACATCAAAAGCGAGATCAACAAGTTAACGAACAGAGATAAAATTAAAGTTTAATTTTGGAATAAAATAAGTATCAGGGAGATTAAGATTTGACTGTGAAATAAAATCCTTATGTGTCGCATGCAAGAGGGAATAATTAGTAGTGTTGACAGAAGTGCATTTGTAGTGGTAGACAAAGACGAGAAAAGATGACGCAAAGAAGACATGTGATTTAAGCAACCAAAATAAAAATACAATACCATTTATAATTACCTGGAGGTATGAAAAGAGCAGCAGGAGTATTACCAGAAAAAGAGAGAAGTTATTTAAGAAGAGATTCAATGTCAGATGGAGAGACAGAAGGTGGATTGAGAGAAGCAGAGTTGGTGGATTCATTAGAAACAACAGTAATAGTAGAAGCAGACACATTCTTAGAGTAGTTGGCATGAGAATGATACTTATTCTGATATGAACATGGTGGGCGAGTAGGACAGGTGGTAATCAAGTGTCCCAAGAACTTGCAATAATGGCAGAACAGTTTTGGACAATTGGAGCCAATATGACTTTTCTGTTTGCATTTTTTAATTCAATAGAAGGAGAGTCTTAGAAAAGGTGCCCAGAACAATTACAGCTTTGACAAAATTTACTTTTTCTGTCTGTAACAGCAAAGACAGTCTCACTCTTAGAATGAGTCAATCCAAGGCATGTTTCTTCCGACTTAAGACGAGGAAGGACATCTTCAAGACTAGGCAAGGGATTTTGATGAAGAAGAGAAGCTCAAACCGGCTCGTAGTCATCAGTAAATGCCATAAGGAATTGTGTGAGATGTGTTCGGTTGCGATAATTCTCATATGCCTTAGCATCAGTTGAATCTTTAAAAACATGCTTATAGGAGGTCAATTGATCCTAAATAATTTCTATCTGAGTAAGAAAATCAAAAACCGCTTGTCCACATTCTTACTTAAGGTTATGAAACTCCTTTAGTAGTTGGTATTGATGGAAGAGGTCAGAAATAGTGTAATATTTTGTCAAATGTTCCCATACCTCTTTAGCGATTTCAAAATACCCAAATTATAAATGAATACCTGGAGTAGAGGTGTTGCAAAACCAAGTGATGATCTGATGATTTTTACTATTCTAATATTCTAATTTCTCCGCAAAGTCTTTCTCAACATCCTCCTTAGATTTGGAGGTCCCATCTTTTGATTTTTCAGTCACAGTTGGCTTAACAGGACAAAAAAGATCACCCGTCACATAGCGCTATAACTTCCGCCCTTTAAGAAATTCTCTCATAGCTTCAACCCAATGAGCATAGTTGGAGCCGTTGAGAATAACAGGAATAGACTGAAAAATATCTTATTTTTTCATAGAGACAAAGAAAGGAAAGAAACTGCAATATCGGAGCAATAAACGAGAAAACGGAGAGAAAAATTGGAAAGAGCTCACAAAAAAACTTTTGGAGGGATCCCAATGTCTGTCATGTCAGCTGACACATCAGCAAAAAGATGACACGTAGTGATAAACCACTATTTTGTGGTTTATTTTGTATTGAATTGAGTGGATTTTATCCATTATTCTCACACTTATTCATATAATTCCCATGTTTTACATTTTCCTTCCTAATTTCTTGCTATGATTGAAAACATGCTTCTTTGACCTTAAATTTGCTAATCTTAATTTTCTATTGTTACCATTCGATGTCGTGATATATTTGTTAAGTGTTTTCAGGATTTATAGGGCAGGAATGGCTTAGAGGATGGAAAAGAATCATGCAAAAGTGGAAGGAACACAAGAAATTAAGGATTTCAGAATCTGGTAGCGACGCGCACGCGTGGCTGACGCCTACGCGTGGCCAGTGAAAACTTCAGCGACGCGTACACATGGCTGACGCATATGCGTGATGAGCGTCACGTGCTACAATTAACAGAAAATGCTAGGGGCGATTTCTGGGCTGCTTTGGACCCAGTTTCAGGCCCGAAAATACTTATTAAAGGCTACAGAGTAAAGCTGGAAGAAGGAATCATTCACTTCTCATTCATTCATATTGTAAGTTTTAGATGTAGGTTTCTAGAGAGAGAGGCTATCTTCTCACTCTAGGATTAGGGTTTCTTCTTTCAATTTCTCTTTAGGTTCATATTCAATCTTCCTTTAATTTAGTTTTTGTCTTACTTTTATTTGTTTAAGCACTTTAGTTCATCTTCTTCTTTTGTTAATTTCCCTTTTTCACTATTTTTATGTTTATGAGCTCTTGTTACATTTGATTTCTTTTAATGCAATTTATGTTTTCCATGTTTATTGTTACTCTCTTTAATTGTTAGTCATTGATGTTTGCAATTGGTTGTTTGGATTTAATATTCCTTGTTAGTTTTCTATGCTTTTATTTTACGCCTTCCAAGTGTTTGATAAAATGCTTGGTTGGATTTTAAATTAGATTTTTGTATTCTTAGCTTGGATTGAGTAAATTGGAGACTCTTGAGTTGTCAAAGTCTCTTGTTGGTTGGTGATTGAAAGTTGCTAGTTGGCTTGAGCTTCACTACCTCTACTCTTTGATTAGGACTTGTGAACTCAAGTTGATTTGTTCACTTGACTTACCTTCAATTGTTAGAGGTTAACTAAGTGAGAGCAATTTAGAATTACCATCATAATTGACAATGATAATGAGGATAGGAATTTCGATTCTCAACCCTTGCTAGGATTTTTCTTAGTTATTAGTTATTTTCTTATTATTTACATTCCTTGCTTATTAAACTCAAAACCCAAAAAGATACAATCTCATAACCAATAATAAATACACTTCCCTACAATTCCTTGAGAAACGACCCGAGGTTTAAATACTTCGGTTAATTTTATTGGGTTTGTATTTATGACAAAAATCTAAACGTTGATTGAGGTTTAATTGTCGGTTTAGAACTATACTTGCAACGCGATAATTTTTGTGAAAGAGGTTTAAAATTGAAATGGATTTGAAGTTTGTTCCGAAATTTTGGTTAAAGTGAAAATGAGTTTTATAGAAGAGAAATATTTTTAAGTGAAGTTGCTTTGGAGGTTCCTAAAAATGCTACAAAAAGTGGTAATGATTTTAAAGGAAAATGATTTGAGAAAAAGTGTTAAATAGTGTGATGTAAGGAAAGTGAGATTTTTGTAAAGGATGAAATTAATATTTAATTTGTTTTCGAAAGAATAATTTGGAAAAGTGATTTTTGACTAGTTTATGTCGTTCGAAGGACGGACGGAAAATAATTTCATAGCAAAAATTATGAAGGTTTGAAAACTGAGCTTTAAAACTGAAACTTCGAAATTTCACAACACATTAGAATTTTTGTTGGTGTGTGCACGCACAGATGTGTGGGTACACACTATATGGGGACATTGGTGAAGCCTGTGTGTACACACGAGATGGTGTGTACTCACGCCAAGAAAATGTCACAAGCTGTGCATATGCACAGGGTGGTGCGTATGCACCCGTCGGGAATTGGCTCTAATCTGTGCGTATGCACAGAGGTGTGTGTGCAAACACGTCCTGTTTTCTTGGAAAGAATTCTGTTTTTTTACTCTTTACCCTTTTCGACAAGTTTGTAATTCCTTGTAAACCCCATATGATGTTTGATAACTTATTTTTAAGCTCTGAAGTGAGTGTGAGTAAATCCAATGGATTGAGTTTCTATCTAGTATGCAAACCCGATTGTGAATTTTAGATTAATGAGAAATGATAGTGATTCTTAGCGTGATGTGAACTAAATATATATTGTTATTGAAAGTAAATAGGCCAAGTATGATTTTGAATCACGATAAATATGTGTATAAATACTTATGATTTCGATTATGATTATGAATTGAGTTTGATTATGATTTTGAGTATGATTGGTTGTGAATATTACTAAGATGTGATCACTGAGCAAGGATGGTGGTGAATCCCGTTTGTATACTGATTTGGGATTTTTCTCGAGTAAGGACGGTGGTTAATCCCGCTTACTCGTAGTTTACTGAGATTGGTAAGGACGGTGGTGAATCCCACTTGCATACTGATTTGAGATTTGTTTCCGGTAAGGATGGTAGTTAATCCGGCTTGCGTGTTCTGGACAAGGATGGTGGTGAATCTCACTTGTTTGTGGAACCTTCGGGTAAGGACGGTGGTTAATCCCGCTTACTCGTGTCGGGTTTGACAAGATAACCGATGCATGAGCTCATGGCTAGTAGGACATGCATGCATCATATACATCTATGTGACATTGTTTGGGTGTGCATGTTATATTTGGTTTGCCTATATGAATATTTCTGTTTAATTGCTAATTGACATACTTGCGGTAATTGCTCTTGATTGTATTTGAACTTCATTGCTTGTGATTATGATTAGCTAGTTCGGATTATGGTAGTTTGAGTGTTGGTTGATTATGCTTGGGTCGGAGGCCGTGATTGATTATGTGATTGGTAGGAGGTCGTGATTGATTTATGTTTGAGGTTTAGCAAAGTACAAAAAATCAAACTAGTTCAGCATAATGTTGATTATTCATACAATTTAAGTAACTTTTAAAATTTTTATAATTAAAATATAAATTTGGGTCTTTGATAATTAATTGTTGATTTTCGAAAAGGTTCATAAGGCGAACAATGATTACTGCATTTGAAAACAACTTTTTTCTTTTTATATATCTTCTTATGACCATTCTAAAACTCCTTTGGTGAGACCTTGTGGTTAGGTTCTCACCTTCCTACAGCCTTATCTTTTCAGAAAATAGACGAAGAAGCTTATGAAGAGATTACTATGCTTTTGGTTATACGATATTGTTGTATTAGATTAGTTATTAATTTTTTCCTCGTCTTTATTATTATATTTTTGTAAAGAGAGATAGAAGTCGTGATTATCATGATATGTAATGTTTGTAAGTTACTGATATAAAGAACTCTTATTTTATATTTTAT
>NC_029790.2:43933332-43939380 GCF_000816755.2 Arachis ipaensis
TTGGTTTGGATGTATGTTTGTAAAAAGAAAGAAAAAGTATTTTTTCGTTTTTCAAAGAAAAGTCGATACGGTTTCGAGTTAAAGATTTCTATTTTATTATTAAATATATGGATGTTGTCGTAATATCCCCGCTATCAAAGTGGCGCAACCGGAAGTGTGACATTCTGATAGTAATTAAGGGTATTACATAGATGCTAGAAGAATCAAAACAATAAAAAAATAATATCCTACAATAAACAATATTTTATATTTATTTAATTAGATACTAAGTTAATTTTGTCATTATAATTAAACAATATTTTTGACTTATAAATACGTAATATTTAAATGTCAAATTTATTTTTGGGTTATTATAAAAAATTTTAATATGATTTTAAAACTATGATATTCTCTTTGAATATCGTAAAATTGTTGTCCAAGTTTCGTGTAGATAGCAAGTTTTATTCATGTTTCTATTGTCTTTATTTTACTATGCTTTGATGTTTTGATTGTATCATCGCCATTACCACCATCTTATTTCTCACTTGTCATATTTCTACTTGTTTTTCATTAAGTTTTTTACTGATGTCCTGATCTCTTGTGACTTGTTTCATCGTTATGTTTTTTTTTCTACACTTAATTTGTCACAAGCAGTACCAATCTCATCACAATTTTGCAAGTCCATTTATTTTTTGTGTCTAATCAGTATCATCTGCATCCTAAAATTTTGCAATTGTATCTGTGTTCTAAGTTCTTGTAATTTCGTCTCCACTCTAAGTTCTCACAATTTCAAGCTCCCTAAATTCTTGTAGTTTTGTTTGCCCCCTGACTTTTCGTAGTTCCATATACACCCGTTCTCATAGAAGTTCTTGTAGTTGTTTCAAATTTCTAAGAATTTTATTACTATTTTAGTTGTATTATTCTGTTCTATTTTTAATAAGTTGTAAACTCAAGTTGCCATTTAAACTTGAGATTTTAGAATATAACAATAAAGTTTTACATCCAAGTCATAACCCTAACCAAATCCAACCAAGTATTTCAAATTCACGCGCGCCTACACTCGCTATCTTTCTCTTTCGTTATCATCATCACCAACAACACCACCATCTTATCCTCATTTTCTCATTTGAATTTCTTTTTCACCTTCCTTTATTTTCTCCTCCTCTATCATCATCATCATGATCATCATCGTTATCGTTATCATCATCTTCTTCTTATACATATCATCTTATCGTTATTGTCATTATTGTTATTGTTATTGTTAAATTTTTTCGACGTTGATGATGTTGTCTGATCCAAAATTAATTTTCGATGTATTTTTTTCATGATTCAATCTTGTTTGTGTGATTATTTTTGAACTGAGTTAATTATGTCGCAATTGTTATGTAATTTCGATTCATTTCTGAGTTAATTGTGTCACAATTTATTATGTAATTTTGGTTAATTTCTGAGCGAATTAAGATACATTTGGACTCGTTGTCCTGCACAATTCAGAACTTTTTCCCCTCTTTCTTCTCATATTTTACTGTTTTTTCTTCTTCTTTTTCATCTTTTTCTTCTTCATCTTCACCTTATTATTTTATTTTCTCAAAATTCTTTTTGATTTACTCTCTTGAGAGGAATAAAATCAAGAAAAAGAGACGAAAATATCAAACAAAAAAGAAGAAGAAACATATTAATTAGGGGTGTTCATGGTTCAGTTTTTTCATAAACTGAACTGAAACTGCACTAAACCATTTTAAATGGTTTAAAAACTGAACCAAACTACTTTGTCAAATAAGAAATTGGTTTTAAACCAGTTTACAATACAGTGTACCAGTTTAAACCAGTTCATAAAAATAAAACCAGTTTTAATAGAAAAAACCAGTTTAAACAGGTTTATAGGTTAAAACTAGTTTTAACTTTTAACATATATAAAATTAGTTTTTACATTTTCTCTCTCTCCCTCTCTCTCCTTCTCTCCCTCTTTCTCTCCCCCCTCTCTCTCTCTCCCCTTCTCCTTCTCTCCCCTTCTCCCTATCCCTACTCTCTCATTCTCTCCCTTTCTCTCTCTCCTTCCCCTCTCACTCTTCCTCTTCTCTCTCTCTCCCCCTCTTTCTCCCCTTCCCCTCTCTTTGTCTTCCTCTCTCTCTCTCTCTCTCCCTTTTCCTTTTCTCTTTCTCCTTCTCTCTTCTTATCTTCCTCTCTTTCTCTCTCCCCTTCCCCTCTTTCTCCCCCTCCCCTTTCTTTCTCTCTCCCTTTTCTCCCTCTATCCCTTTCTCTCATTCTCTCTCCTATCCCTCTTCCTCTCTCTCTCTTTCTCCCTCTCTCTCCTTCTCTCTTCCCCTCCTCTCTCTTTCTCTCTGTCTCTCTCACTTTCTCTCCCTCTCTCTCTTCCTTTCTCTTTCTTTTGCGCTCTTTTTTCCCCTCCCTTCTCTCTCTTCTCCTCCTCATCTCTCTCTCTATTTTCTATCTCTCCTCCTTCCCTCTTTTTTTCTCTTTTCTCTGTCTCTCCTTCTCTCTTGTTTTGGAGAAAATAGGGGGAGAGAGAGAAGAGGGATATAGAGTGAGAGAAAGAGAAAAGAGAGAAAGGAAGGAAAGAAAGAGGAGAAAGAGAGAGAGGAAGGAGAAGAAAGAGAGAGAAAGAAAGGAAGGGGGAGAGAGAGAGAAATAGGAGAGAGAAAGAAAAAAAGAGAGAGAAAAAGAGGAAGAGAGAAGGGAGGGAGAGAGAGAGGAGGGAGAGGAGAGAGAAACAAAAGGGGAGAGAGAGGGGGAGAGAGAAGGGGGAAGGGAGGGAGAGAGAGAGAGAGAGAGAGAGAAAGAGAGAGAAGAGAGAGTGTGAAGGGAGAGAGAGAGAGAGAGAGAGAGAAAGAGTATGTAAAAACTAATTTTAGAGTTTAAATGAAACCAGTTTTAATTTGGTTTAAAACTAAACTGAACCATAAAAACTGGTTTTTAATAAACTGGTTTTCATAAAAACTATGGTTTCAGTTCAATTTTTTATTTAAAAAAACTGGTTTATTTAAAACAGTTTCAGTTCAGTTTCAATTCAGTTCAGTGAAACCAGTTTTTTCGCACACCCCTAATATTACTGATGTTGTCTAATCCAAAATTGATTTTGGATGTGTTTTTGTTCATGATTCAATCTTGTTTGTGTGCTTGTTTTTGAACTGAGTTTATGTGTCGCAATTATTATGGTAAATTTCGGTTCATTTCTGAGTTAATTGTGTCGCAATTGTTATGTAATTTCATTTCATTTCTGAGTTAATTGTGTCGCAATCATTATATAATTTCAGTTCATTTCTGAGTGAATTAATGTGCATTTAGACTCGTTGTCTTGTACAATTCAAAACTTTTTCTCCTCTTCCTATTCATCTTCTACTGATTCTTCTTCTTCTTTTTCATCTTCTCCTTCTTATTTTATTTTCTCAAAATTCTTCTTGATTTACTCAAATTTAACACAATTTCTGAGTTTATGTGTTAAATTTGAGTTTAACTCTTGGACAAGGCCTTAGAAAATCAATAAAATTAAATAGAAAAAAATATAACAAGAAATAATGAATACAATGAATATTTTTCAAGTATTCTACAAAGGCAGAGAAAAAAATATTTCATCAACCTTCACAACACCAGAAAATAAAATCTCCTAAATAGTTCTGATATGAATTATGAATTTATTATAAGATACCATGAATATACTCCTTTTCTCTAAAATGTTTTTTTTTTTAATTTTTTTCTCTGTTGTAGCTAAATTCTCCTCAGTTGAACTTGAAATCCACATGCAAAATTCTCTAAGTGCATGTTGGAAATCTTTTATTATTAACATCCATTGCTTCTCAAACCTATAGATTCTTTACTATTGTTCTCTGCTTCTCTTTCTTTCTGAGTTAATTGTGTCGTAATCAATTTTGTAATTTCAGTTAATTTCTGAGTTAATTGTGTCGCAATGATTATATAATTTCAGTTCATTTCTGAGTGAATTAAGGAGGAGGAGGAGGAGCAAGAGGAGGAGGAACGCGAAGAAGAAGACGACGACTATGACGATAACGTAGTGCGTGAACGTAAATGACTTGATTGAAAGAATGATGTGTGCGTGTGTAATCATGCTCTTTTTAATAAGAGTGATTTTTGTTGGTGTTGGATTTACTTGGTTGGACTTGGACGGCAATATTGCTTGAATGTGTAGCAAATCTGATATTTAAAATGTTATAAATTAATATAATATCTAAGTATACGTTGTATTGATTTTACATTTATTTAGTATTATATTATATTGGTTTTGTTATTTGATTAGATTCTATCATTTGCTTATAAATAGGCATTTTTCACTGTAAAACATATCTAAATATCAAGTTTATTATTGAATTATTATCATGAATCTTAATAAGCAATATTAATTTTTAAGATAAAATATTTTTTTGTACCTAATATTTAATTTTATTTAATCTTATTTCTAACGTTTACAATTAGTTTTAAAATTATCTGTGAATGTTAACTCCATCTAAAACATTAGAGACAATTAAAAACGTCTAAGAGCTTTGACACAAATTGAAAATGTCAGAGACAATTAAATGAAATTAAATGTTAGATGTATCAAACAAAAAATTGCAAACGCTAATAAAAAATATTTTACCCTAATTTCTATATTTAGTTAAACATATTAGCTCTTTTTTTATTATTATTAATTTATTATTATTATTGAATAGACGGACTTATAGAAAGTATAATAGTGACATTTTAAAAGGGGTGTTGCTTCCAAATTCCCTAGAGTAAATGAAAAAGTTTAAAGTTCACAACATTAAGTGACTAACTGAAATCCCCATGTCCACGAAAAATTTAAAAAGGTGTGCATCTTTCGGTGAAAGTTAACCCGCATACATATGTCCAAACAAATCAGGCCATAAACAAACGCATCAAGATTGCGACAGTAACTGGCATTGAAATGGTAATTTAATCAATTGGCATTCTATAAAGTAGAGAAACTTGACAATTCCTTCAAATTATTTAGATATAGATTATTGAGTGTGTGCTCAAGGTCAAGGACAACAATAATGCACGACGCGTAGGGCCATAATGCATTAATACCCGGAACAAACAAATGGGGTCGCTGGATTGGAGCTTTTGAACCATTAAGGGTGACAAAGATCGAATGTTTTCCAAACAAAAGAAATATATCTAAGCATTGTTGAATTATAATCGGCCTCTACCTCTCTCTTACCCAATCCCATATCACTGCATTTTGATTCTTTTCATATTTATTCTTGGGTGCCTTAGTTATTTGATTGATGTGAAGTGAAGATGATGCTGGCCCCAACAAATGCAACTCCAACCTATCACAATGCATTTAACTAAAGTAGTCTTCTCTCTCTCAGAACATATGCGAAACATATTTTCTATCTGATATTAACATCACTTCCGAATGAATACATTTCTTCCATGGAAAACTATGCTTATGATTGAGACGTGTCACTGAAGGTTATAAGGATAAGAGAATTCACTTTTGTTTACTAAGGTATTTGTCTCCTTGCATATGGAAACATGGAAATAAACAAAATTAATTGGAGTATTACAGGCGGTTTTCTTCCTAACAAATTCATTTCATACTTTTCAATCTTTCATTCACTTATAGTTTTCATTGCATATTTACAGTAAAACGAACAAAGCATACATAGGCTCTATCCAAAATTGCAAATCAATAAATATCTGCTGCTCTAGGTTAAGGACAACCTACATTTTTCTCGGGTTCATATGATTATAAAACAAAAAGAACTCCATTTTTCTTCAAATATTGCAAAATAAAATTACCTTTTCACAAGACTTTGGTGTAGAAAAGTTGCAATGTCGTCTCACTCAAACAGCCAAGAATTCCACAGCTCCGAGAGTACCTAATATCACGAGCCTGAGCAGGCAGTTTGAATCGTTGGTTGACGCTAAAAGAAGGCAGCTCATGCAAGATCAATTCAAACGTTGCTTCATCTACAGCTGCAAACAAACTTCTTTGACCCTCTATGTCTATAATAGCATGTTTTGGAAATCGAATTTTACTTGGATTGGCATTCGAGAAACCCATCTTTTTGAAATAATCAGTTC
>NC_029790.2:43939694-43961046 GCF_000816755.2 Arachis ipaensis
TGGATGATAGTTGAGAAAGCTGCGTACCCATTGACATGTCAAATTTCGGACGGTATGAAACAACAATGTCATCACTGCTAGGGCAATAGGCAAGGGATATACAAACTCCTTGGTTATCAGTTTCAGGAAGCATGAATGGCCTTCATTAAAAAATTAAAAAGAAAAATCAAAAGGCAGGGAGGCATTAGCACAGTTGATTTAAAAAATAGAGCATAAGATTACTTCCACATGATTAGCATCAACATCATCATCAGACTGCCGGTACCAAATTAATATTATGCAGAGTAAATTTGGTGTAACCCATCATATACTATATCTCATACCAAGCTTTAAATGCTCAGTGAAACATGCAGAAGTTTCCCAGAGTTGAGTATTAATTTATGGTAAAGTAATGCATTTCCAAAACCAACAGAAAGGAAAATTGACACCAACAAAAGAAACATTGGAAGGAATAGAGATGGAGTAAACATTGGAAAAAAAGAATTTTTCCTGACTTCATTATAGCTTAGAAAACAATTCCAGAATAAAAATGAAAAATTTCACAACTGCCCTTCAAAATTGAACAATTACAATTTTGATACATAGCGTCATCTGGAAAAACTTGAGAACAATATTAGGAAATATAAACATATAACTACACCCCACACAACGTAAACAGCATACCCTTCTTCAGAATCAATGTTCCACTGACAAAGGCCAACGGCAGATGCAGATAAGATGGAGTTAGGAAGACATGAAGTTTGCAGAAGAGAATGAACAGTATGAACAGGGTTGCTAGTCAATCCAACTAAAGACTTCATGGGTCCTGCAGTTTGTCGTATATCAAACACCAAGACACAACCATTCTGCAGGACAGATAGATAAATATAAAGATTAGCATTTGAAGTTCCAACATCCCATGAATACAAAACCACAGTGCTGACCTGAAGTCCAGCATACATGTAATGTGAACTGTTGAGATCCCAAGAACACGACCAAGGAGGAACCTGAAAATAATGATAGTAAGACTAAAATCTCACAAAAGGAATAGTGAACTCTAACTTCTGTGACAGTTCAAAGTTCAGGTAATATCATTACTCCATTTGAACAACTGTGTAAAACAGAAATGGAAAGAATTAAAGAAATCTAATAGATTTAACAATTTTCTCATATGTCATTTGAGATTTTGGCTTTGGCAGAACTAAAGAAGGAAATATCCACTTCTTTCATTAGACTCCTAAACAACTGAGAGGAATTCCAGTAATTTACTTGGCTTCTTTGAGTGCCCAGCTAATGGATATTCTTTGTAAAACATGAAATGAGAGATTTGACTAGCTCAGAAGCTCGTGCTATCTCCTTGGGTTTAGTGAGGATATCTTACATTCACCTTCTGAACTCTTCTCTACTATATTTTGATAAAAATGGGAAAAGCTTCATCTACAAGTACTACCGTAGAAAACCACAAAGCATAGTAAAACATAATATTAGCAATAACTTTTGCTTTTGGTACATTACTATCAACAGATTTATTATTACTAATTCATGAAATCAAAATAATGGATCAAAACTTCTACCTGTAGATCATAGTTGACAACAGTATTCTTGCTCTGCACACTGTTATAGCATGAACCACATCAATGACCACATTTTTACCACGTCAGACAACCAATTAGTAATGCAGTCATACCTGAGCACTGATAACTTCTTCCCTGTTGAAGCATAGAGGGCTAGGCTTCTATCAGAAGGAGAAATATGTAGGTCTCTAATACCCTCTGTAGTAGAAGGCAATAAGATATCTTCCATATCGAATGGAGGTATCAAGCTCATCTGAAAGGCAGCAAAGCAACGTTTCCATAAGAATTACAGGGAAAGCCTTCATGTAAAGAATATATTAGAGACACATACTATATATCAAATATTTCAAAGTAAAAAAATCTTACTTTAGTTAGAAAGTCTGCTCCACCTATCACCCTTGGCTTTCGTGCAATTAGTAAAATTTGATTGGATACATCCATATCAAATACTCGTGCATCATCCATATTAAATGCTTTCTAAAAAGAGCATAACAACAAAATTTTAAATAAACAGAATAAATACCCTTCTACATAACCAGGTGTAGACAAGACTGTAATAGATAACAGATGTCGTACCTGTAATGCAAAATTGCAAAAAGATGCTTTTACATGGGACTTTAAGCTAAAATTTTGCTCTGCAAGATATATAGCTTGTAAGTCAATGTTCTCAAAAACAATTTTTTTTTTGCCAGGACCTTATGCTTTTTTAAAAGCAAATTAGGACCTATTTTATGAGGTACTCATTTTGAATTCTGGAAGGACCATTACCCTTTTCAGATCTCCACTGATAATCCTGAGTGCCATCTATGAGTTCAAAATGCATTCTCTCCATATCCAGTAGCAGCTGCTCCAAATTAGTATTTCTCAGCAAGACCAAAACTAGAAACTTAAAGTATTTAAAATACATGCACAAGGATCAAAACTGAAATGCTTATACAATTTGCAGTTTCACCCAAATCTTTTATACAGATTCATACTTAAACATTTAGCATGCAATTGTTAAAAACTATGATAGCTATTTTGCAACATGCTTATGAAGTACCCAAAAACTTGAAGATATCAAGTTATTGCCTCCAAGGGGAATAAATGACAAAAGCAAGGATGCTATTTTATATGTTCCATTTTACAACAATAGTGGGCATGAGGAAAAAAGGTACTAAGATATTCAAAAACAAGACACTTAATGAGACATGAACAACTTTGCTCCATGTGCCATAAAAAATAAATTAATAGCATGTACCAAAATAGCGAACCTAATGCGTATAAAAACAGTAGATTCTCAGTGATCAGATGGCAGGTATCATTTACAATTATGGATTATGAATAGGGGATACCGCTTTAAGCTTCTGAATTTCCAGACGGTATGCAGCTTCTCTTTTCCTCCATAGAGCCTCTTTCGCACACCAATCAGCACCCTTAGAACATATTGATAATTGAGTTATTTTCTTAACAAACAATGTTGGAATATTAGCCCCTTAAATTCCAGCAGAATCCAAGCCCAAAAAGAGCAAACCCAGGAATAAGAGAGGTGGAGATTAAAATATCTAGATGGTAGATACATATAGCTAAAAAAACTGCAAGGTCTTTTATTTTGTTACGGTAAAAGCAAGAAAATTTTCACCAGCAGCATGCTACCTTACTTTCCAGCGCAGCACATTTGGCTTCAAGCGACCGAATTTTCTGCCACAAAAGAAGATCCATTTAGACAAATTAATTTCTTAAAGCAACTTCCAAAATTTTTAATGCAAATAGAATCAGCTTTACCTTCTGAGATTCATCATCAACAGTAACTACTTGAGATGCATAGAGCTTCCTCACATCCTTTAATGAGCATTTTATATTGCATTGTGGACACTATAATGAAATAAAATAACACATAAAACAAGAACACTGAATCGTTAATATCTTTATATGCATTTGTATATCAATTTCAAATTTCAAATATCATATGACAATCTATTATCTACAATTACCTTGCCTGTACTTCGTCGCTGTTGAAGCCATCTTTTTATACAAGACATACCATATATGTGTCCACAAGGAAGACAACTGAACCAAATAAAGTACCAAAGAATCACGTCAAGCATACCAATCAACAATTAGTGAGTATGATTTCACAATTAACATATCCAATTAAGTGTAGTGGCGGATGAACCAGATTTGGTGGTCGCCGCTGTTGGTCCAAGCTTCCATACAGATAGGGCAGAAGAGGCCGTCAATGTCAGTGCGGTTCCACTCGCTGCCTTGACTGCCATCAATTGCCAAAGACGAAGACGACGCCTCTCGGCCTTCCGTTTTGCGGCGCTTGTTGCTTACGTCGTCGTCTCCGAAGCTGCTATGAGACTGCGATTCCACGGTGATAACAATTGGCTGTGGATTAGAAGTTGTGGAAGGAGCCACTGGCAAAGCCCTAGGCGATGAATCTTCGTCCTCTTCGTTGTCATCTTCTTCTTCTTCTTCTTCTTCCTCTTCCTCTTCCTCTTCCTCTTCTTCGTCCTCGTCGTCATCGGAGACTCCGTAGTCAGCTGCGGTGACGGTGGCGTGTGGCGGAGGAACATGGTGGTCGAAGGGATTGTCCATGAGAGAGTGACCGGAAAATGAAGTGGATGGGTAGCCCTAAGCCTAAAGTGGGTGATAAGAGCCTGCGAGGAGGGAAACCAACCAGCCAACACACGCTCGGGCGCCAAACTGCCTACTCTCTTCTTTTTGGAATTTCCAATGAAAATTGTACAC
The DNA here is from genome assembly GCF_000816755.2 of Arachis ipaensis. Taxonomy (NCBI): domain Eukaryota; kingdom Viridiplantae; phylum Streptophyta; class Magnoliopsida; order Fabales; family Fabaceae; genus Arachis; species Arachis ipaensis. Next base: position 43,943,981 of record NC_029790.2, read on the forward strand.
GGGCTTTTCTTTCTTTAAATTTACCTTTAAATGCTAGACGAAGACTGTTTTAATCACGTGACTAACATTCTCTATTTCTTTTTTTTTTTCAAAGAGACCTTTTAGCCAGACCCAAATAGCCAAAAATGGAGTAGAAAGTGTTTCTAAATCCAAATCCATTTAATTGGAAATTGATTTTGGGTCTGAGAAATCCAAATTCGAAAGTGAGGAAAGGTGGCTGAGGCATGTGATGTAGTGGTAAAGGTATTTGCCTCAAACTATGCCACACGAGCCATACGAGGTTCAAATCCTAGCAGTGGTGGCCAGGTTAGTGTGTGTGAGTGAGTGTGTGAGTGTGTGAGTGAGTGAGTGAGTGTGTGAGACCCAAAAATAAAAACAAAAAAGTGAGGAAAGGAAAATTGAATTGAGAAGAAGCCCACGCGGTTTTGAGTGAGGAGCGAGGAAAAAGAAGCGTGAGAAGGAGGCAAGAAGGAACGGAAGAAGAGAAGAGAATAGGAGAGAAAGAGAAAGGGGGAAAATGGCACGCAGCATAACGTACATAACTGGATCGCAGCTTCTGGCTCTTCGGCGGCAACCCAACATCGCGATCGTTGATGTGAGGGACGAGGAGAGGATCTGCGATGGCCACATCTCTTCCTCTCTCCATTTCCCCAGCGACACTTTCTCCGACAACATGCCTAACCTTCTCCACCAGGTTAAGGGCAAAGACACCCTCGTCTTCCACTGTGCTCTCAGCCAGGTACCCTCTCTCTTCTCTTCAACCCTCATTTATGCCTAACCACTTCACATTTTAGACTTCAATTCCAGTTTTAGGGATAGGTACAGAGTACAGATGCCTCCTAAGCTTAGAATCGCTTATGTGCCAGACTGCACGGTACAGATATCAAACTATTCATTTAGAATAATAACATTAGAAGCCACATACACTTGTAGAACCGTGTTATGCTGGAAAAGTCGTTCTGAGATGATAGATTAGACTATAGAGAAGACTGATGTTAAAGCACATCTGAATTTACTATTCTAAATGTGTGATTCTCCTTTATTAGGATGATCTTCTACTCTTCTTGTTGTAGAATTTCAAATGCGATTTAATTGATTTATTGATCAGCTTCTTATATGCATAACTTGCTTTATAAAAGATTGATCATAGTTCTATCTAGGCTTAGTTATATCTTAAATTGCCATATCAGGGAATAAGATTTCTGTGACATTAGTGTCTTCCTAATTCCTTTACCCATTTTATATAATACCATACCAGAATGTGTCTCTGAGCTGGAATTGGTATGAACTATACTGTATTGTAGGTTCGGGGACCAACTTGTGCTCGAAAGCTTGTCAATTATCTTGAGGAGAGTAAGGAAGATGCCGGGATAAAGAACATCATGGTCTTGGAACGCGGCTTCAATGGTTGGGAAGCTTCTGGCAGGCCTGTTTGTCGCTGCACTAATGTTCCTTGCAAGGAGCATGGGGCTGCATAACTAGTTGGGATAGAATGGAAGCATTGGCCTCATGTGTAATGCGTGCAGCACCTTTTTATACCAAAAAGGAAAATGTATGATGACTACTGTGATTAACGAGTCTTTGAGAAACTCAATTCCCTCTGTGTTGTGCATCGATTCCAATTGTAAGAAATATATCATTGGAGACTGGACCAAGAATAACAAAAATAATATTCCCTTTCTTTGTTTCTCTCTTTCTTTTTTGCTTCCTTAGAGTAGCACTTAACAGAACTAGATGTGCTATTTATGCTTTATACAATAAATCAATACATATCAAATGATTACAGTGTGTATAATGTTTCCGTGTGTAGAGGACGAGATGAATACACAACAAGATGTATCAAACTTTGTTAATATAACTCAAAACTTGCTGTATTCACAAGGGAAAACAAAAATGGGCATTTAGAGTTGGGACTTGAGAGATTCATGAAAATTTTCAATAAATGGGATACAAAGATGTGTTTATAATCCTTAACTATCTCATCTTAATTACACTTGCTTGTTTTAACAGTGGCCGTACTGATATTTTTAGGCGCATCTAAAATGACAACGTTGTCATTTTGCTCTGCTAATATTTTGATCGATCATAACTTTCAAATTTAGGCAAGATGGGACTTGATTCAATGATTCATTGAGAAAAAGAGTAAATTAAAGACGCAACAGATTATCTATAATCTATATCTATAACAATATATAATGGCAAAACAAGTTTTGGTGTCCAAATTTTTTTTCCAATTTTGTCCTTTCTTATCTACCCCACTATATATCAGTTATTCCACGTTAAAAAACTCCCACTATCTCATCTTCTCTTTTACGTTCTCTCTTATTTTGTACATCCACGTAACGTCTATAATTATTTCTTTCTCTCCTTATTCTCTCTCATCTCACCTCACATTACGTTCTATGCATAATAGAATAGAAAAACTTCTTTCATTTCTTGTCCATCTTCTCATGCAAATATAACGTAAAACCTAATATACTTTACTTTCCATAATTAAATATAAGTGTGAAAATATGTTTACATGGTTGTTTTGATTGATTACAGTTGACAACACACCAATGGAAGATTCACATGGAAGTCGTCGACCGACTTGGCAAGACTATGCCAGGCGACGAAGACAAAACATGAGCGAAGAACACTGACAACAACACCTGGCCAGAAGGCGTGCCAGTTATGGAGAGAGTATTAGACGAGGAAAACAAATTGATATATCGAGTGATCCAACACTATTAGAAGATATCACAAATATACCCATAATCGCCGCTCATCAATACTTTGTGTCAAGTACTCTAAGTTATACTTCCAATTAATAAATTTATGTTGTTAGTTTATTATTTAATTTGAATTATTTTCTCTAATATATTCATGTTACTGTATTCTTAGTACCATTTATGTATAATTTATTTACTGAATGTACTCTTAAATTCTCAAAATACAATATTTTCATACTAATAATAAACTTTCTAAATATTCAGATACTCATAATAACAGCGGAGCTGGTTCAAGTAACAGATCAAATGATGATAATATGGGTAACAATTCTCTATATTTAATTAATTAATAATAATATATTTTTTCTTAGATTTTGATTTAATAAACCTTTCATTATAGTCCTAAATAATATTGTTATAAATATGAAGGTTGTAGAAGGATTAGAGAATGGGGGGTTGAATCTATGACCTTTTATATTACTGAAATAACCCTTTAATGCAAGCTTTCAATTCTGATTATGTTTGAACTCAGCAGCGGAAAATTTATGAGACAATTTCGTTTTGTCTCATGAATATCAGAAAACAGAACAGATCAGGAAAGAGAAAAGCTGACACCATCATGTATCCTGGTTTGGTTGCCCTTGTGCAATGCATCCTACATCCAGTCTCCACCACAACAGTGGTAGAATTTCCACTATAGTTATACATACACCAATTTCACAGGATTAACACAATCCTTTCACACTCAAGTTCTAACCTAACTTGACTTGGTTATGCTAATACCTAACTCTTCCTCTTAGTGCTAACCCAACTTAGAAAGGGGTACCTCACAGGTACAAGATACAAGACACAGACTTAACCTAAAGAAATCTGAAATAACTCTATACTTTTTCACTCATGTGTATCTCTCAACCTTTTTCTCTCTTGGCTCTTTCACTGACTCTCTCATTCAGCTTTTTACCTCAAGAAATTACAGAAAAATAAACATTGAAAAGTAAATTACAATCTGCTAAACATGAAGTAGATTGACTCTACAACAGCCTCTTTGCTATGTGATAAACCAGATTTGCTAGCCTCAGATTCAGTTCTTCATTATGGCAGAATGCTCCTTTGACTAAAAAGCACTGTCCAAGTAGATAAACTTCTTCAGAGAGCTCTTCTCAGAACATACACCTCAAGAACAATGGGTATCTCTCCTTAGCTTCTGAATGGTGAGAAATCTTCTTTTGTAACTCCTTGCATGTTACTCAGTTGCTCTCTCCAAGGTCAAACCTTGAGCATTGTGCTTCACCAACTCACTTTTTCACTGTCTTCCATTTTTCCTCAAATTAGGAACTTTGGTTCTGACCTCCTTAGTTTACCAAAAGCCACAAGTCATCATAAACAAATGTTTCCAATGGTAAAACCCTATCTCAGCCATTGAAAACCAACTTGGTCCCCAAGATACACTTGTGACCGTGGATGCACAGTAGTGAAGAGCAGAGATTATATTTCCCATGTATCCCAATATGGAGTGGCAGAGAGTTGAAGATGAAGAGAAGAAAATGAGATGCATGTGGAAGGAAATAAAATCACCTTTAGCTTCTGACCTCTTCTTGATACAGATTGATGTGGGTGATTAGACTTTAACCTTTTTGCTTAAGCCTTCTCTTTCTCGCTTCTTTGGTGAACAACTTAGGGGCTAAGCTTTCTCTCTCTCTTTCTCTGATTTCTGACTGAGACAAGAAAAAGTGAACGTTGTTATGAGAGAAGCAACTTGGAGGGATTTGCTTACTAACGGGCTTGGATCGAATATCCATCAAGCAAGCGTTTGATTTCTTTGGCTCAGCTGGTTTTATTTGCTTTGAATCATTTTGAGCTGTTTAATAATTTATAGCCCACCAGCCTTGTTTCTTATTTTCCATTCAATTGGGCTGCTGTTGTATTGATTTTTGGCCTGCATCACTAAACCAAAATAATAAAAAACTAATTGGGTAAGTAACCCAATAATATAATGTTTGTCATCATCAATTATGTTAGTTAATTTCTTAACTCAACAATCTCTCCCTTGATGACAAACATAATTAAACATTGATCAAAGGAAATGAATTTTAGTAAGGTTAAGAAACTTCACTTTGAATGATGTTGCTTGCTTTTGTGTTGCTCCCCCTTTCCTTTTCAAGGGTAGCTCCCCCTAGATTTATGCTCTTCTTTTTGTTTCTATTTACATTATACTTATAGAGAGCACAATAAAGATCTGCATATAATTCAATTTTGACTAAAGGAGTTTAAGTAACCAGCAACACCAAACCAGCCCAAAATACAACATGTCATATCAGCACTTTTTGACAAAGATTATTTCAGAAAATGATCATGCTTTGATCAAGATATGACATTAAGACTACCATTGATATAACATAAAATCAATTTCCAAATCTTATGCCAAGAAATCACACAACATTATAGCAGCAGCAATCAACATTCAAACATACAAAATAGTAGCAGCAATTTCAAAGATTCACAATCCTGCTACTCATGCGCTATTACTCCCCCTTTTGTCATCAAGGGTGGAAAATAGGCAAATTCAAGCAAAAAACCGCACCATATAACCTGCAAAAAAAGTTAATGCACAGCCTAAAAACACCAGATTAATTTAAAATAAGTGCAACAGTTGTTAAAATATTACAGTCATCCGAAATATCATAAGTAGTTCAAAAGCAACAAAAGAGACAGTATTCATGAGACAAAAAATGAGCAGGCAGCAGCAGCATCATGAGACAAATCTAGGCATTTGAACCAGTTCCCTTCGAATCAGCTTCCTCTTTAGCATCAGTGGCATGTTCTTCATCTTGTTGAAGATTGTCTATGAACTTCATAAAAATAGCCATTCTATCCCTTGAATTCCGGAGAAAATTTTCATGCTTGCTTGCTAGCTTCCTTTGTTCCTTACTTATGGCAATCATGTGATTGGATTGGGAGACAAACTCTTAGACCACGTCCCGAACAACATTCAACAGAGCAGATTTTTGTCCAGTGATATGGAAGTGCCTTCAGTGGAAGGAGGAGGAGAATCCTCTGGAATGAACTCATCATCTTCATCATCTAGAACCACCCTCTCAGATCGAGTAGGTCCTTTTTGCTGTTTCACTGAACCACCCCCTTTTAGATATGAATGTTTTTATAATCCTCATTGGACAAGTCAACACCAAAATGCTCAAATACACAAGTTAGAAACATGCCATAAGAAAGGGCTTTGTCTTCTCACTTCTAACAGAGTCAAACATGTATCTAACCATCAAATAAGCAAATGGAATTTCTGTTTTAGTGAGCAAGCATACAAAATAAGAGTGTCAGTGTAAGATATCCTTTGATATGAACCACTTTGAGGAAGTATGATGTGGTTAACAATACAGTGCAATTGAGTACGTTCATATCATAGAGCTTTGTGAGTGGGTGTAATGCTATCAATCAAGGAAACATATTCACAAATATGAGCCAGAGCATCATTGAAAGAAATACCAACTCCTTCATCCCACTTAACAGAAGTATAAGCACAAGGCCCAACATCAGTATACTTCAAAGAATCACTAATTGTTTCATCATTTAAAATAATGTCTCTGCCCTTAACATAAGAATGAACACTGCCCTCATGATATGTCATGTTAGCATAAAACTCTCTAACTAACAGAGGATAAATAGGCTTTTTAATTTTAAAAAGGTTATGCCAGTCCAAAAATTCTAAGTGTTCAACAAAAGAAAAACCTTTCTTTTTCAGTGAGGGTAAATCAGCAAGAAAAGAGGGACATAGGGTACGGTACTTAATAACTCCTTCATAAAAGTCATTGTTCATGGCAGACCTAAATCTTTGAGGGTTATAGTTGGAGTGAGATGTCATGAAATGGGATTTGTGTGCAAAGGGATTAATGTCTAGTTCTCTAACTGATTTAAGGGGTATTCGAGGATTACCTTTTTGAGAACGCAAGGGAACAGACCTTGTCTTAGGTTGTGTGGGCTCAGAGGTAGGTTCAGGCGCTGCTGGTCGTTTCCCTTTCGATGAGCTCGGCTTTGACGACCCAGGTTTGGATTGAGGTTCCTTTGGAGGTGGCGTTGGCTTGGCTAAAGATGTGTACCTTGACGGGTTCTTGGTACGAGCCATTGGATCAGACCGAGGAGGTGAGGTAGGAGGTGAAGGAGAAGGGGGGTGAAAGTTCGGTTCTGAGAGCGAGTTGAGGGTTTTGGTCTTGCAGGAAGCTTGTGAATCTTTTCACGTGGTGGCTTTTGTGAAATAACTTTCTTCCTCATTTGGTCGGTTTCTGAATTTTGAATGAAGAGAAGCAGTAAAGGTAGTGGGGAGAAACCGACAGGTTGAAGGAGTTATGGAGGGAGAAAAAGTAGTGTTGGTAACTGTACCCAAAAGAAAGTTTCTCAAACCATGCAACTGCATCACCTTCTGATTTGACTTGAAGGGACTTGACATCATAAAGGGAAAGATTTTATTTCATTTAAAATTAAAATAGTAAATTAATTTTAAATTTTGAAAACCCTTTTGGGCTTAGAAAATATAAACCGAATTGAAAACCTTTTTGGACAAAAAGAGAAATCGAAACACACAAGCCAACAAAAACAAACAACAAAAATATGTAGCATTCATATTGGGCCAAGAGGTGGTTTGAATTAAGGAAACATATTGGATCACTCATGATTTGATTTTTGAGGTTGGCCCAGATGATCTTGTTCAAGCAACAAGGCCTTAGAACGTTGATTGAAAGGAACGTTCTTCACTTGCCCATAATTGTCTCATACCTGTTTATGAGACAAAAACTCCAACAAACACATCAGCAACTTTTAAACAAAGAATCATAGCTTAAAATCCTAGACTAGTCCTAAGTATGCAAAATCTGTCCTCAGCTAGTGGTTTAGAGAAAATATCTGCCAATTGCTCTTCTGATTTAACAAATTGAATGCTAATATCCCCTTTTTGAACATGTTCTCTTATTGAGTGAAATTTCACTTCAATATGTTTAGTCCTAGAGTGCAAAACTAGATTTTTAGAAATATTAATGGCACTCATATTATCACACAACAAGGGAATATTTTCAGCATTTAACTTGTAATCAGCAAGCTGTGTTTTTAACCACATAAGCTGAGAACAACAAGAAGAAGCAGCTATATACTCAGCCTCTGCAGTGGATAAAGCCACTGTTGGCTGCTTCTTACTTGACCAAACATTCAAGAACTTTCCAAGGAAGCAACATAAGCCTGATGTGCTCCGTTTATCAACTCTATCACCGGTAAAATCTGCATCACAATAATCAACTGCAGAAAAATCATCAATCTTAGGATACCGAAGACCAAAGTTGGATGTGCCATGAACATATCTAATGATCCTCATAACTGCAGAAAGATGAAATTCTTTTAGTTTAGATTGGAATCTTGAATACATTCCAACACTTTGTACTATATCGGGTCTAGAGAAAGTTAAGTACAGAAGAGAGCCAATCATTCCTCTATACCTAGTCTCATCTACATCTTTCTCAGTTTCTCCCTTATCTAATTTTGAATTAGGGTGCATGGGAGTTCCCATGGGTTTGGCATTTTTCATACCAAATTTCTTAACTAGTTCCTTGGCATACTTCTCTTGATGAATGAAAATACCATTTTCAGTTTGTTTAATTTGTAGCCCAAGGAAAAAATTAAGTTCACCCATCATACTCATGTCAAATTCACTTGTCATGAGTTTTCCAAATTCAGAACAAAGAGATTCATTGGCTGATCCAAAAATATTGTCATCAATATATATTTGGACTAGAATGAAAGAATCATCAGAGTTCTTGATAAATAATGTAGTGTCTGTGGTGCCTTTTTGAAAACAATTTTTCAAAAGAAAAGAGCTAAGTCTCTCATACCAAGCTCTAGGAGCTTGTCTCAAACCATAGAGAGCTTTTGATAATTTGAAAACATGGTTAGAAAGCTCTTTATTTTCAAAGGCAGGTGGCTGCTCCACAAACAGTTCTCTATCTATAACACCATGCAAAAAAGCACATTTCACATCCATTTGATATAATTTAAAACCACAAAACACAGCATAAGCCAAGAGAAGTCTTATGGCTTCCATTCGGGCAACAAGGGCAAAGGATTCATCAAAGTCTATTCCTTCTTCTTGGTCATATCCTTGTGCCACTAGCCTTGCTTTGTTTTTTGCAATGCTACCATCCTCTCCTAGCTTGTTCCGAAAAATCCACTTGGTGCCGGTCACTTTCTTTCCATTCGGCCTTGGAACCAATGTCCACACTTGGTTCTTCTCAAATTCAAGAAGCTCATCTTCCATTGCCTTTACCCAAGAAGGGTCATTAAGGGCTTCTTTGACATTCTGAGGCTCCATTTGAGAGAGAAAGGCAATGTATGTTCCTTCATTTGCCTTTCTAGTTGAAGACTGAGTTTTCACCCCATGTGAGACATCTCCAATAACAAATTCCTCAGGATAATTTTTCAAAAATCTCCATTCACGAGGTCTGATGGACTTGGAGGCAGATTCAGATACCAAGGGATTCTGGGTGCTGCTGGTTTCAGGGTCTCTTTCAGATTCATGAGACAAAATGGAATTGTCTCTTGAATTTTCAGTAGCTGCAGTTTCTAGTTTAGCTTGTCCACCATTTTCATGATTTTGTGCAGTCTCATCATTCTTTTGAGCTTGATTCCCTGCATCACAATCTTCCAAAATACTTTGCACCAAGTTAGTATCACAAAATGTAACATGTATGAACTCCTCAACAATCCTAGCATCTTGATGATAAACTCTAAATGCTTTACTAGTTGTGGAATATCCTACAAACAAGCACTCATACGCCTTTGGATCAAATTTACCCAAATTATCCTTGTTATTTAGAACAAAACACTTGCATCCAAAGATGTGCAAGTAGTCCAAGTTTGGTGGGTAACCTTTCGAAAGTTCATAAGGAGTTTTCTTCAAAAATTTCCTTATGATAGTTCTATTCAAAATGTGGTAAGCTGTGTTAACTGCTTCAGCCCAAAGGAATTTTGAAACATTGCTCTCACAAAGCATGGCTCTTGTCATTTCTTGTATGCTTCTATTTCTTCTTTTCACAATACCGTTTTGTTGTGGTGTCCTTGGACAAGAGAAGTTGTGAGATATTCCAAATTCCTCACAAAGGGATTCAAATAAATTGTTTTCAAATTCGGTTCCATGATCACTTCTTATAGAAGAGATCTTTAAATCCTTTTCATTTTGAATTTTCTTACAAAAGATTTCAAAGGCCGAAAAAGCTTCATTTTTGTGTGCAAGAAATAAAACCCAACCAAACCTAGAATAGTCATCCACAATCACTAAACCATAATGTTTACTACCTAGGCTTTGAGTTCTTGTTGGACCAAATAAATCAATGTGTAACAACTCAAGTGGCCTTTTAGTAGAGATATCTTCCTTTGGTTTAAAAGAACTTTTTGTTTGTTTTCCCATTTGGCAAGCATCACAAGTGATGTCTTTGTCAAACCTTATCAAAGGAAGACCTCTTACTAACCCTTTCTTTACAAGTTTGTTTATTTGAAACAAACTTGCATGGCCCAATCTCTTGTGCCATAGCCACTTTTCAGATTCTTTAGAATGAAAGCAAGCTACATTTTGATTCTTTAGTTCATCAAGGGTAAGTCCATACACATTATTACAACGCTTGGTAATAAAAAGCACTTCATTAGTCTTTTCATTTACAACACAGCATTCAAGTCTTTTGAAAGTCACTAAATATCCTAAATCACACAACTAACTTATACTCAAAAGATTGTGCTTCAATCCACATACCAAAAATACATCATCAATGAAAGTAGAGTGTTCATTACCTACTTTTCCAACAGCAACTATTTTACCTTTACCATCATCTCCAAAGGTCACAAAACCTCCATCATACTTGTTTAGTTTGATAAAGTAAGTTGACATTCCAGTCATGTGCCTTGAGCATCCACTATCCAAGTACCACATATCCTTTTTGTTCTTGGATGCTAGGCAAATCTGCATGAAAAATTTCAAGTAACCTTAGGTATCTAAATTAATTTGGATCCTTTGAAGTTAATCCATCTTGGTTGCCCAAGTGCATTGAAATCACACACAACATTGTAAATTTGGTTTCCTACAATTCTTTTTTCAATGAAGCATTGTGAATATGAATGACCAATTTTTTTTGCAATTAATATAATAATTTTCTGATGCATGTTGCTGAAATTGAGATGAGCTACCATGCTGGAAATGATTAAAGAGCTGAAATTTTCTGGTTTTTGGAAGAGGTGCATTTTTTTTGACAAACTGATTTTTGTTATAATTGTTCCTCTTTGCAAAAGCATTTTCACCAGAATTTTTGAAAACTTTTGGACTTTTCGAAGATGAGGTTTTGTTGTGAAATGGTAGTTTCTTGAAAGCAACCTCATTTTTCGAAATGTACCCCAGACCTGACCTATTTGAAGTAGGTTCGGTTCTTGGTGAAGGCTCAGTTTTACTTGTGTAAACTTCATCAAATTTCTCCTCAAATGAGAGAACATATCCAATACCAGATTTGTTGGATGTGGATTTAGTATTTGATGAAGAAGCTAGAAATTTCATAGAGGAATCATTAAAAGCTGCACTTTCCTTGGTTATATAACCTAAACCAGATTTTTCAAACAATGGTCTTTGGCTTGCAAGTAATTTGTCCAAGTTACTAGAACTTTGAGAAAATTTTGCTAAGTCACCATTCAGCCTTTTAATCATATCATTTAGCTTTTATTTTCAGCAATTAACTCTTGAGAAGGATCCACAATGTGCTTTCCTTTTAATTTTTCAAGTTTATATTTTAGAAATATGTTTTCTTCAATAATGTCCAAAGCATATTTAGTTTCCTTCACTTTTTCTTTTAAAAAATCATTTTCAGCTTTTAATACATCTTTTTCAGACATGCATTTATTGTACTTATCTAGCAGTTTTGAGGTGTTTAGAGTAAGATCATCAATAATAGCATATAAATCATCTATAGACAAGTCATAGTAATTTACCTCATCAAGATGATTATTTTCGGTCATGAAGCAGGTTTTATCTTCACCTTCAGAATATTCTTCCTCATTAGAGTCGTTCTCAAGATCCTCCCAAGCTGCCATGAGCACTCTCTTCTTTTCTTTCTTTCCTTTATCCTCCTTCTTGAGCTTTGGATAGTTTAGCTTGAAGTGTCCAGCTTCTTTGCAATGGTGACACGTCACTTTGCTCAAGTCCATCTTGTGTTCCTTTGAGCTTGAACCCTTGTACTTGTCCTTATTTTTTATCATCCTTCTAAATCTCCTAACAAAAAACATAAGCTCATCATCTGAAATACCATCACTAGACTCACTCTCTTTTGATTCTATTTTTGACTTGAGGGCTATTCCCTTTTTCTTTGAGTCTAGGTTTATGTGTGTGGTTTCATAGGTAAGGAGTTTTTCTCTCAGCTCATCATAGGTTATAGGGCTTAGGTTATTGCTCTTGGCTAGGACAGTGGCAGTGGTTTCCCATTCTTTTGTGAGGCTTCTAAGGAGTTTTCTCACTAGGGTTTATTCTGAGTAGTTTGTACCCATAGCATCAAGGTTGTTGATTATGATTGAGAATCTCTCAAACACTTCATCAATGGTTTTTCCATCCTTCATATTAAACATCTCGTACTCTTTTCGCAGCATATCAATCCTCGTTTCTTTGACCTGTTTAGTACCTTCGTGTGTAACCTGGAGTTTCTCCCAAATTTCTTTGACTGTCTTGCATCTAGACACCTTTCGGTACTCTTCAAAGCTAATAACACAGTGAAGAAGGTTGATTGCTTTAGCATTCAGCTCCATCTTTTTCTTATATTCTTCATTCCACTCAGCTTCTTCTTTTGGAGTCACCACTCTATCAGCACTTGTTTTTGTTGAAATCTTGGGACTGCTCACAACAATCTTCCATATGTTGTAGTCAATGGATTGGATGAAGATACTCATCCTTTCTTTCCAGTAGGCATAGTTCTTCCCATTGAAGAAGGGTGGCCTGTTGTTTGACTGGCCTTCAGTTAGAGTATAGGCAACTGTGGTTGTACCCAAGTTGTTCGCCATTGGACCTTTGCTCCAAGTGGTGAAGCTTGATTCTTGAGACCTTGGCTCTAGATACCAATTGAAGGTTGTAGAAGGCTTAGAGAAGGGGGGTTGAATCTATGACCTTCTTTTATATTACTGAAATAGCCCTTTAATGCAAGCTTTCAATTCTGATTCTGTTTGAACTCAGCAGCAGAAAATTTATGAGACAATTTCTTTTTGTCACATGAATATCAGAAAACAGAACAGACCAAGGAAGAGAAAAGCTGACACCATCATGTATCCTGGTTTGGTTGCCCTTGTGCAATGCAACCTACATCCAGTCTCCACCACAACAGTGGTGGAATTTCCACTATAGTTAAAGTATTACATACACCAATTCCACAGGATTAACACAATCCTTTCACACTCAAGTTCTAACCTAACTTGACTTGGTTATGCTAATACCTAACTCTTCCTCTTAGTGTTAACCCAACTAAGAAAGGGGTACCTCACAGGTACAAGATACAAGACACAGACTTAACCTAAAGAAATCTGAAATAACTCTAGGCTTTTTCACTCATGTGTATCTCTCTGCCTTTTTCTCTCTTGGCTCTTTCAATGACTCTCTCATTCAGCCTTTTTACCTTAAGAAATTACAGAAAGATAAACATTGAAAAGTAAATTACAATATGCTAAACATGAAGGAGATTGACTCTACAACAGCCTCTTTGCTATGTGATAAACCAGATTTGCTAGCCTCTGATTCAATTCTTCATTCTGGCGGAATGCTCCTTTGACTAGGAAGCACTGTCCAAGTAGATGAACTTCTTCAGAGAGATCTTCTCAGAACATACACCTCAAGAACACTGGTTATCTCTCCTTAGCTTCTGAATGGTGAGAAATCTTCTTTTGTATCTTCTTGCATGTTGCTCAGTTGCCCTCTCCAAGGTCAAACCTTGAGCATTGTGCTTCACCAACTCACTTTTTTACTGTCTTCCATTTTTTCTCAAATTAGAAACTTTGGTTCTGACATCCTTAGTTGACCGAAAGCCACAAGTCATCATAAACAAATGTTTCCAATGGTAAAACCCTATCTCAGCCATTGAAAACTAACTTGGTCCCCAAGATACACTTGTGACTGTGGATGCACAGCAGTGAAGAACAGAGATTATCTTTCCCATGTATCCCAATATGGAGTGGCAGAGAGATGAAGATGAAGAGAAGAAAATGAGATGCATATAGATGGAAATAAAATCACCTTTAACTTCTGACCTCTTCTTGATACAGATTGATGTGGGTGATTAGACTTTAACCTTTTTGTTTAAGCCTTCTCTTTCTTGCTTCTTTGGTGAACAACTTAGGGGCTAAGCTTTCTCTCTCTCTTTCTCTTTCTTTTCTCTTTCTTGCTTGTTAACGGGCTTGGATCGAATATCCATCAAGCAACCCGTTTGATTTCTTTGGCTCAACTGGTTTTATTTGCTTTGAATCCTTTTGGGCTGTTTAATAATTTATAGCCCACCAGCCTTGTTTCTTATTTTCCATCCAATTGGGCTGCTGTTGTATTGATTTTTGGCCTGCATCACTAAACCAAAATAATCAAAAACTAATTGGGTAATTAATCCAATAATCTATTGTTTGTCATCATCAATTATGTTAGTTAATTTCTTAACTCAACAATCTCCCCCTTGATGACAAACATAATTAAACACTGATCAAAGGAAATGAATTTTAGTAAGGTTAAGAAACTTCCCTTTGAATGATGTTACTTGCTTTTGTGTTGCTCCCCCTTTCCTTTTCAAGGGTAGCTCCCCCTAGATTTATGCTCTTCTTTTTGTTCCTATTTACATTATACTTATAGAGAGAACAATAGAGATCTGCATATAATTCAACTTTGACTAAGGGAGTTTAAGTAACCAGCAACACCAAACTAGCCCAAAATACAACATGTCATGTTAGCACTTTTTGACAAAGATTATTTCAGAAAATGATCATGCTTTGATCAAGATATGACATTAAGACTAGCATTAATATAACATAAAATCAATTTCCAGATCTTATGCCAAGAAATCACACAACATTATAGTAGCAGCAATCAACATTCAAACATTCAAAATAGCAGCAATAATTTCAAAGATTCACAATCCTGCTACTCATGCGCTATTACTCCCCCTTTTGTCATCATGGGTGGAAAATAGGCAACTTCAAGCAAAAAACCGCATCATATAACCTGCAGAAAATGTTAATGCACAGTCTAAAAACACCAGATTAATTTAAAATAAGTGCAGCAGTTGTTAAGGTATTACAGTCATCCGAAATATCACAAGTAGTTCAAAAGCAACAAAAGAGACAGTATTCATGATACAAAAAATGAGCAGACAGCAGCAGCATCATGAGACAAATCTAGGCATCTGAACCAGTTCCCTTCGAATCAGCTTCCTCTTCAGCATCAGTGGCATGTTCTTCATCTTGTTGAAGATTGTCTATGAACTTCATAAAAACAACCACTCTATCCCTTGGTTTCCGGAGGAAATTTTCAGGCTTGCTTGCTAGCTTCCTTTGTTCCTTACTTATGGCAATCATATGATTGGATTGGGAGACAAAAATATTTATTTACCAATTAAAATAAAAAATATGTAAACTTTAACAAAAATAAAAATATAATTAATTTAAAATACTTTATATTTTGTTGAATCATTTTGGTATAATTCACACAACTATGACAAAATAACATAATTAAATAAAATATATTTTAGGTAATAAAATGAATAGTAAAAATTAAAATGATAAATCTAGGCGACAACATACAAAATTAAAATTATTAGAAGTAATAGAACAAATAAAATACGAACCAATATTATGGTCATACATTGTATTACTTCGATCAGTAATATCTAAACATTTAAAAACATGAAACAAAACAAACTAACTAACAAGTTCAGGCAAAAACAAAAATTGTCATAACCTATATAAGATAATTAACTAAAAAATGCTATAAAAAAGTAGATGCAATTGAGAATTTTATACAAAAAAAAATTATGATATATAAAAATTACATTCTTAAAAAATTTTTTTATGCATTTTACATTCAAAATATATTGTATTGACTATTTCATCTAAAAAAAATAGTCCATAACAGACACAATGTTAACATATAAACAAAAATATATAATGTAATAATAAAATAATAAACGTTAAAAATAATATAATGTTGTTATAGATCATATGTGGTTTTAACTTAGTTATAAAAGTTTTGAATAAAAGATTTTAAACAAAAAAATTTTATTAAAAAAAAGAATAAAACTATTTTAATACACAATAAATTTATGATCACTATAATGGAAGTCATTCTTTGTTTTTATAATCAACAAAGTACTATTTTTTTAAGTTACAAAATTTATCATTTCTGTTTTCTATTATGAATGTAACCAAATATATATTCAAATTTAATACGAGTACTGAAATTAGACAAAATGTTCGAGCATCCCACAATTGTGCTCAAAATTTTCAAGAGGATGCAATAATACTTTGAACTCCACTACCTATCTCAATGATATGTCATTACTATAGCGCACGTCTATTTCACCATGAAACATCTGAGATGTGCTACAATAGGGGAAAAGTCTCTCTTCCCCGAGTAAATGCTCCTCAAGAATTGCTTGAAATCTTCCTTGTAACACCCTACCACATAGAGTCTTATGTTTAAGTCATAAAATAGAGGTGGCGATGTATTACGACCTCTAAAACTAAAATTTAGTATATATAGTAGTGTGAAAAATGTTTATAACTAGGAGCCTTTAAAGAAAAGGGATAAATCAAAATCACAAAACTGAAAAGCGCAAGACTCACGAAGCTATAGAACAAGCAAAGAAGATAGAGTAAGCTAATGTGGATATATAAATAATAGAGTGCCAAAATACAGATAACGAAGCTCGAGACTCGGTTCGTGAAGATAACCGGTCCGAACATAGAAGTATACATACATATATACATAAATAGGAACCCAAAATAAACCCAAGAGACAAAGTTACAGAACCTGGTTCTCCAAAATAACCTCTAAGAGAAGTCAATACAGTATATATATATACTAGCGGCTCAACAGGCACTGCCGTGCCTATTCAGCCGCTTTTCTATTGAATTAAAAAAATTAATTTTATATTTGTATTTTTAAAATTATAAATTTAGTTTTAATAATTAAAAATAAATTATTAAAAAAATAAAATACCTTTAATTAATTAACATGTAAATTGTATAAAATAAATAAATTTAAATGAAAAATAAGATTAAAAAAATATTTTGTTGTCATTATTTTTAACAAAATGA
>NC_029790.2:43961572-43973372 GCF_000816755.2 Arachis ipaensis
AATAGATAAAAAATTATTTCTGTAATCTTATATTGAACATCTTTAATTATCTTTAATTTTATTATTATTTTAAAATTATTAATTTTATTTTGATTATATCATCTCATCATATTATACACTATTATTTTCTCTTATTATTTTTTTACATGTATAACTATTATTGTCTCACCGTCATTATTATGTTGTCTTGTTTTATTCTCCTTTTTTGTTTTCTTCCTCTATTAACCCGATTGCTATCAATTACCACCATATCATATTACCATTATCGCAGCTCTCATTTTTGTTTATCATTTTGATCCATACATATCCATTGTGTTAACTTTTGGGTTGTTAAAGATTGGTTAAAAGAATTATTTTTTTTGTTTGATTTAGATATCTAGATGTATAACTATTATAAAGATACTTATTTTTCATACTTACTTGTTAATTCGTAAAGGTCCCATCTTTTTATTTATCCTAAAAAGTAAAAATTAAAACTAATATAAATACTTTTTGATTAATAAAACTAAAATAAAACATTAAAATAAACCTTGAATAAAAATAAAAATACAAAATTTTGAATCCCAAAATATAAAATAGTTATAAGATAAAAAAATTACTTAAATATAATTTTTATAAGGTACTCCATGAATAAACTTAGATGAATGAATATTATATGTAAAATGAATACTGATATATTGGTACAAAAATTATTCTGTGTAAATTTTTTCAAAAAAATATTATCCTGTTAAACTATGTTACTTTTATTCTTTTAAAAGCATATCCATAATAAAAAAAATTTGCATAAATAATTTATATCCAATAAAAAACTCTTGATAGAGTTGCTGTGAAAATGTATGGAAGTTTTTTTTATTTAACGTAACTGACGGATGTACGGAAGAAATTTTTTTAATAATAAACTTTCCCATGGTAATATTGGAACTTAAATTTAGACACCAATTGACATTATATATTACATAGGTACCTAGAGTATATTAGAAGAGTGTAATAAGAGAAAAATTATTCTGTGTAAATTTATTGTTTAAAAATGGATAGAAAATTTTTTATTTAACGTAACTGATGAAAATTTTTTTTAATAATAAACCTTTCTTTAGAAGCAATATTGGAACTTAAATTTAGACACCAATTATCCTTATATTAGGCTTTATGTTATATTTAAATAAAGTAAGAAGGATGCAAGAGAAGATGAATAAGAAAAGAAAAATATTTTTTTATTATACAGTAACAGTAATCTAATATGATAAATAGTAAGAGAGGAAAGAAATAATTATAGAAGTTCTGTGATTATGAATTAATGAGATAAGAGAGAACGTGAATGTATGTGATAAGAGAGAAAATGAGGTAGTGGAAGTTTTTTAACGTGGAACTGACATACAGTGGGATAGATTATTAGAGAGGGCAAAATTGGAAAAGAATTTTGGACACCAAATCCATGTGTTGGCATTATATATTGTTAGAGACAATGGAGATAATGAGTATCTAAGTAAGTACAGATAACCAAAATAAAGTTCCGACAGCTAAGGATCTTCGCTAAATCAGAAGTCTCCAGCATGCCTCAGCGAGGAGCCTCACGTCCTGCATCTGAAAATCACAAAATCTGCATGGGTGAGAACCAGAGATTCTCAGCATGGTAACAGTGCCCGAATATCTAACATATAATGTCCTGGGAACGCCGAAGGCAATCCTAGAACTCCCAATTCATAATTAAAGCGTATAAACATAACTAAGCCAAGAGAAATGAAAATAGGCAACTAACTAAGGATCTTCAATCTAACTAAATCTCCCCTTTCCAAATCCTTCGAACCTCCCAACTGCCACCGGTAATTTGATATCGCAAACACAATGATATCAAGCAAGGAAATTCACAAATAGGAAGCAGATACAGCAGTTAAACAAATAGCAAGTAATTATGCAGTCAATTAGGCAGTCCAAACAAATCACACATAATGCATATGATGTATACCTGTCTTAGTGGCTGATGAGTCTCATCTGTCGGTTATAAAGCCAACCCGACAAGTCCTGGTAGCTAACCATTGGACTGTCCCTCTGTTGCGCATCCCCAACTTGAGTTATACTCAATCATAATTATCGACATACATATACACAACACCCACACTGGTGTTTATTCACGGGGGCGAGCTCATCCGGAACTTTCACAGTGTCCGGCCACACTTACGACATAGGATTAGCAGAGTATCGAGACTCAACCTAGAGCACGTGGTGGTTAGCCACTGCTTTCACCCAGGAAAACTCGTATCTCAGATAAGTGGAAGTGCAACAATCACAATATCAATAAATCAGCATATACACATTCATACTCAGCCATAAATCAACATTTATCTCAGCCATCCGGCTCATAATCATAATTCATAACCAGCCATAATCCATCATCACATACAGCCATTCAGCTCATATCATACACAACACTCCCACCATCCTCCTCAGCAACTCGTGCTATAATCAATCATGATTCATCAAAGATTTCCCTTTTAATTCTTTCACAAGTTACCTTTCTCACATCCCTCACTAAGCTTCATAACCCTCTAACCACCTATTAGGCTTTAGACAAGAGAAAACAAGGTTTTGAACGCTAGAAGAATGCATAAAATCAGAAAGCATAGTTGCTGATAAACAGGGGTTCACGCATGCGGCCTCTTGCTCGTGTATGTGAGGAGCATAGGCAGTAGCATATGCTCGCGTCGCATGCTTCTTCTCGCGTACGCACCCCGGCAAAAACTGGACTTCTCGCGTAAGCATCACTGGTTTGCATACGCGAACTTATTAACCCGAATTGTTTGTACGCGTCGCGCGCCAGGTGGTCGCGTACGCAACCTCAAAAATGCCATTCTTGCGTACTCGACCCACACCATGCGTACGCGAAACCTTAAGGCAGTAGCCATTGGTCGCATCGCGCAGGCATCTTGCGTACGCGGACTTAGCAGAAACCTGAACAGCTGCTAAGTCCTGAATGCTTAGCTTTGCACACCAAACTTTGATCAAGCATATCGTCCTCATTTTAAAACATTTTTCTACGATTCTTTGAATGGAAAAAACACCTCGGATCCAATTTTGTTTCTAAATAAGTTTGACACAAATCAGAGGTCTGGAAGCTAGGTTGTGCTCCGTCAAAGTTTGGACTAAAAACACAATTTTCATCAAACTTGCAAAACCTCCAAATTTCAAAACACAAAACTTCCAAAACCCTTTTAAACCAACCTAAACTCAGCCTTTCAACATCAAACATTTCCAATCCATATAATCAACTCCCACATTATATCCACATCCAACCAAGACTCTATTTTCATCAAGTTCCAACCTAATATTTCCAATTCACAACACTCAATACAAGTAATTAAATATCCTTATCAAATACATTATCAACTGCAAATTCACCAATCATTATACACACCTAATCCATGTCATGAACAATTCATACAACCATCAACAAGAACACCAAATTCATAACCTCCAACGGTATTAGCCAAATGCATAATTATCATTTTTGAGCCAATCATCAACACCAACAATCCAATCCCTATCCTAGGGTTACTAGCCTAAGTTTTTACATTTCATTATATTTTAGATACAGAAAACTGAAATCATACCTTGGCTGATTCCCCGCTCAACCCGGAATACTTCCGAATTTCAACTTTCAAGGATCCAAAACCTCACCAACAGATTTCAAGCTTATAGCTCCATTCCAAAGCTTTCCAAAACCATCAATCATGCTCCAATATACATATACATACTACCTATTCCACAATATCACATCCAAAACATAATAACTCAATAACTAAACACAACACTTCAAGCATTTCACTTAGGGTAGAGAATCTTACTAAGCCCAAGGATCAAAGAGGCAAGAAGAAGCTTTTCCTTCAAGCTAATTGGATCCTATAACATCAAAACTCAAAAATCTTAACACTTTACCCACTAAATTTTCAAGATTAAGGGCTGGAAATTCAGAGAGGAATTCATGGCTTACCTCAAGAATAAAGTTGTGGGCTTTGTAGAGCTCGATGCCGTGGTCGCGTGGCTGCAAACAGTGCGGCGATCAGAGCCTCGGATCAAAAGTTATGAACCACAAACATGGTAATTGTGTAGAATGGGTTTCAACGTGTTCAGCTTGCCAAATGGGGAGAGAAGGAGCTAAGCTCATTCATTTAATGTGAATGGGTTGGGCCCACAGGCCCGGTTCAGCCCGTTCGCCCCAATCTTAGGCCAATTTTTTAAAAATTAGTGTCAAAATTTTCGTTTTAATTTTATCTACCATATTAAACCATAAAAATCACATTTCTAATTTTGTAGAATAAATTTTAATTTTTGGGTTAATTAGTCATTAATTAACCGGGTTTTACATTCCTGGTCCCATCTGCAGAAGGAAACCATTTTAGAAAACATATTTGTGGATTCAATCATGTATTTTCTTTCACTTCATGTGGTGTGCACATAGATAAACAACTGGCTATAACAGGTCATGGTATATATACATTTTGTGCTCAAGGCTTAATATATCACAGTATATGGGGATTTTATCTGGATCAAGGCATGCGACCACGTTTTTTGCAACTGTACCTATATGATACTGAGCACGAGTTGCAGAATAGGATGCTGGAGAACACACAATTACATGAAACATTGGTTCTCAGGTTACAACAATTGCTACACCGGTATAATCCTTTTTTCCATGTGTTTTTCCAGCTTGCACAACGGTCAGATATACATGAGGGTAGTTTGGTCATTAGAGAGTGAAAGATGCAAAACTATCTGCTTAGAATTTTCTTCTCGGTTAGAGGAAATAACTTCGTTGCAAGTATAGTTCCAAACCGACAAGTAAAGCTCAAATCAAATTTTAATCAAAAGATGTCACAATCCAAAACACATATAAACTGAGAGTATTTAGACTCCCGGGTCGTCTTTGCTAGGAGTTGCAATAAAATGTTCTATTATTGGCTATGGGGGCTTTAGGGGTTTGATGGCATGAGACAAGGAATTAAAATGGCAAGTAATTAAATGGAAAGCAACTAAAAGCAATGAAAATGGAAATTAAATGGCAAAAAAGGGCTCTTGGAAAGAATTGGGGAATTAAGGATTCCTATCCTAGTTATGGACCACAAACATGGTAATTGTGTAGAATTAATCCCAATTAGTCAATCCTAACATCGAGAATTAGTCAAAAGGGCATAATTGATCTCAATCCACAAGTCCTAGCCAACTCTATTAATGGAAGGCTTAGAGTTAGTGGAAATCAAATCAACTAACAATGCTAACACAATGTAGAATGGACATCCACCACTCAAGTTCACCCAATTACCCAATTTTCTGACCAAGAGTGTGAAAAACTAGGCAAAAATCCAACCAAGCATTTTATCAAACATTTGGAAGGTATAAAAGAGAAGCATGGGAAAATAACAAGAGATAATATAATCTACAATTACCAATTGCAAGAAAATAATAATAACAACTAAATTAAACAATAAGAACCATAAAACATGAATTACATTAATTAAAATTAAAGGTAACAAAGTGTCATAAACATAAAAGAACAAAAGAAGGGAAATAACAAGTAGAAGTAAAGAATAAAGGTGCAATAACAATAAATGACAAGGAAAACTAAATGAAAACAAGAATTAAACCTAAACTAAGAGAGATCTAACCTAATCTACCCTAATTCTAGAGAGAAGGGAGAGCTTCTCTCTCTAGAATGTGACCTAAAGCATGTTTCTAATCTACCCTAATTGCTCTTCCCTTGACATGGAGTGATGCCCCTTTGATATAGCACTGAATCAGCTTCAGAAAGTCCAAAACTGGGCTTTGGAGGCCCAGAAATCGCCCTCAGCGATTTGCATTAATGAGGTCACGTGCTGGAACCTGTGCATACGCACACTTGCTGATCTTTCACTTGTGCGTGCGCACAGGTTGTCGTGCGTGCGCACACGTGGTGTTGTGATTCTTGTGCGTACCCACACTCCAGTGTGTGCTTCTCCTTTGATTTCTTCATGTTTTCTCCTTATTGCATGCTTTTCTTCCACTCTTATCAAGTTATTCCTACCTATTATACCTGAAATCACTCATCAAAATCATCAAGGCATCAAATGGAATGAAAGTGGACTAAAATCAGTGAAATTAAGCACAAATTATCATGTTTTCACAATTAAACTCAATTTAGGGAGAGAACATAAAAGTATGCTGTTTGGATGAATAAATGTGGGTTCATATGATGAAATCTACTCAAATCAATCCAAAATTTATCATCAAATATCGATTCATCAATTCCCCCACACTTAAACAATAGCATGTCCTCATGCTAATCAGAATCTAAAGAGAAGGGTAAAAGGGCAAACAATTTATTCAATGCAACTATTTATATGCATGCAACTATACTAAATGCTCTCTATCTGTATCTATACTATGGTTCCCTATGGAGTTTGGCAAAAACAAACAAAAGAATCTCAATCAATCCAAAAAAAGCCTTATGGCCAAGGCAAAGAAAATATAGCAATATGATCAATGTCCAAAGATTTGATTTGAAATTTTGAAAAACTAACAAGCAACTTGCAAGAAGATACAAGATAAGGGATGGAATCATAGAATTGAGCGATCGAACCCCTCATTGGATGTGTTTACACTCTAATCGCTCAGTGTGTAGGGCTTAATCACTCAATTCTCGTTTAATAATATTTTCTAGGATTTTCTAGTCATCTAACAATCAACAAATGCTTAATGCATGAATGCAAATATCATGAGGTCTTTGGAGGGTTGTAATGGGGATAGGGTAAGGGTAGGATTAATATGGTTAAGTGGACTAGTAGATTGGATCTTTGATTAGCTCAAGTATCCCACCTAATCCTATATCATCCTATGTACACAAAAGAGAACAACCTAACTTCCCATTCACCTCTTGTTCTCATTCACTCATGCATCTTCTTTCTAATTCACACACATATGCATCCTTTATTTACATTTTTATTTTTTTCTTTTCTTTTTTTTATAAACAAAGTATGTACACCAAAATCTTTTCTCTTATCATCAAAGAGAAATGCATATGTTTTAAGTAATAGATGCATGAGTGTTTACCCATTTTTCTAAATTTTCTCAATGAATATCCAAAGTAACTTTCTACCACTGTTTCCCACAAATTTCCCCCACATTTGATTAACACACACTCTTCAAACCTAAAGATACAATCCATGGACATTAATGGTTTTTTGCTTAGAGCAAAAGGTGTGCTTCAAATTAGAACAAAGGGGATTTAAAAGGCTCAAAATTGGGTTACAATGGTAAATATAAGGGTTAGCCATATGGGTTAGTGAGTTCAATTTCAAAAAATGGCCTCAATCATACTAAATGCATTCAAAATATCAAATATAGGACATATAGACTAAAGCAAATCTAAGATCATAATCATAAAAGAGTATAACACACAAGAACAAAATTTGTGGTTGAAAATGTATAACCACACAATTGAAGCTCAAATCTCACTAAGTGTTTTGTTCAAGCTCTTTTCTATGTTCCATAAAAAAATACTTCAAGCAAGTTGAAAAACAAGTTTTCAAATCTAATCAATGGAATGCCCTGAAAAGGATTTCTCAAAAATTCCTTTGTTGTTTTCACCAAATTTATTTCCTATACTAGGCAGCATGCAAATATTTACTACTATAAAGCTATAAGCACGCTAAGATATATACAAGCAAACTAAACAAAATGCAATGCAATGAAATATTAAACCAATATTCACAGAAACATAACTATTAAAGCCTAGAAAATAATGCAAAGTGTTGAGAAAGAGAAATTTACGCCCCAAAAATTGCGGATCCTCCCCCACACTTAAATGTTGCACGGTCCTCCGTGCATGCACATGATCCGGGGTTGAAGAGATGAGGCTCCACCTTCAACTGGTAGGTACTGGGACTCAAATTTTTGTATAAAACAAATAAATAGGGATTGAAGAAGAGTTCATGTGAGTGTGGTATGATAAAAGACAATGTGTGTATTCTAAGTGTGCACGGTTTAGAAAACACACATTGACCAGGTAAAAACGGCAATCACATAATCAAAAGAAATAGTTAAGAATGATTTCCTCAATTAAGTAGCCTAGGTTGAAAGTAAAGAATAAGCAAAATTTAAGGCACAAGCAACCCTAAGTAACCACAACTAAATTGTGAATATATGAGAGATTGGATATTGAAATTGTGCAAGTGAAGCGCAAAATTGATATAGGAGTACAATAAACAATAACCAATCCAATAATGAAACTAAAACTCCTTATTCATCATGACTCATAATACAATAGTCACATGGTAAAGGTACTTGTTGCAAAAAGTGATAAGCTTGATAAGAATCAAGTTAAGTCACTCAAACAAATGTAAGGCATTAACAAGAAACAAGTACTGGTCATGTGATGAATTTGATATGAAAAATCATGATGAACAATTAATTTCAACTCAATTCACTAATATTCAATGCACTTACAAATAAATTGTCCTGGGGTGCAATCAAAACATGAATTTTCAAACCCACTAGGTACTAGTAAATTAAAGTAAAGTATAAGTACATTGACGAAATCTAATCAATAAACAGCCCAATCAACATCAAACAAACACTTGAAACTTATTCAATTAACAAACGACTAAAGCTAAACGAATATAATTACTAAAATGAAAATGAGAGGCAAGGAAAACTGAGTAAAACAAGTAGAAAAACAGGGGAAAATCAAGAAAAGAGAGAGATAGAGGGGAGTCGAAGTGTGTTAGGGCTTAATTTAAAGTTTAATAAAAATTTTGCCCAAAGCAGCACTTGTGCGTACGCACAGACATGTGTGCATACGCACACTAGGTGAAAAATGGAAGGTGTGCACCCGCACAAGGGTGTGCGAACACTTTGGACAGAGAGGGAATCAAGAAGTGTACGTACGCACAAGGATATGCGCACACACAGAAGACTTTTTTTTGGGACTAGGGTCATGTGTGCGTGCGCACGGAGTGCGTGCGCACACAGGTCCGTGCGCACGCACATGGGTGAATTATGTCAGGGGTTCATGCGCACAGGCTGTGCCAGTGCTCCCACCAGAGTGGGTGTAAGTTGGTGTGCGGATGCACAAGTCTGTGCGCTCGCACAGAGAGTGCGAAAAGAGGGGTGTGTACGCAGGGCTTCAGAAATCGCTGGGGGCGCATTCTGTAAATTCTGATACGTGGCCTCTGTCACGCGTCCGCGTGGGTCACGCGGTCGCGTCATTCGAAGCTTTTCCTTGCCACGCGGTCGCGTCAGTCATGCGGCCGCGTCGCTGCATCTTCGCTTCTGGCACACGATCGCGTCATCCATGCGATCGTGTGGATACCAGTTTCCTTAAAGCTCCGTTTTGCTTTCTCCTTCCATTTTATATGTTTCCTTTTCCATCCTTTAAGTCATTCTGCCTTAGAAAATCTGAAACTACTCAACACACTAATCACGCCATCGAATGGAAATAAAGGTAATTAAAATAATAAATTTTTAAAGCTTAGGAAACATGTTTTTCATTTACATCACATAATAAGGAAGGGAAAGGAAAACCACGCAATTAATGTGAATAAGTAGGTGAAGGATTGTATAAATCACTCAAATTAAGCACAAAAGAACTCATGAAATATGGGTTTATCAACCTCCCCACACTTAAACACTAGCATGTCCTCATGCTAAATCCAAGGTAAATAATTAAGGTTAAAGTGATGGAATGTCATGCAATGCAACCTAATTTAAATGCAACTAACTAAATGAATGATGCATCATGCAACTCTAAATTATTCACTCATATATAAAGCTTACATGTAGCCAAGTTAATCCACATTCTCAAGGAGTCATGTATATATATATAGCCAACCCTTAAATAATAAAGCATTTTAGCAAATGAGATGGGAAAGAAAACATTGTACAACCTTGCAAAACAATTAGTAAATTAAGTACAGATATATGTTGATGAGTTATTGAACCCTCACTGGATTTTGTGTTTACTCTCTAGTCACTTAGTGTTTATTGGGTTTATTCACTCTATTTTTCTTTTTATTCTTACTTTCTATAACTTTGTTCTTCATCTAACCAATCAACAATTATAGAATATAGTTATACCAAAAAGTCATGAGGTCTTTAATTGAGGTTGTAATGGGGCCAAGGTAAAGGTAAGAATTTATGTATAGGGTCAAAGTGAGCTAATAAGTGAATCCTTAATTAGACTAAGATCTCACCTAACATACATATTTAGTAAAACAAAAATCTCTTTACCTATTTTCCCATATTATCCCATTTATTGTTACATACTCATGTTTCATTTTTTACTTTTATCCCATGTGCATTGTTTTTATTTTGCATTGGGGAAATTCTTTTGTATCCCCTTTTTATTTAAATGCTGAAAAATAACTTTTTTTAATGCACATGGTAATTGAATCACCTAGATTTCTCATGAGCATGCTTCCCAAATTTTATTTTTATTCCTTTTAACTTTTCTACCTTTTTGTTTCTATCATCCATGTTCCCAAAAGGTTTCCCACATTTAACTCTATTCATGATTTTCTATCTTAAGCTAACCAAGGATTCACTTGGGATTTTCTTTTGTTTTTCTGCTTAAGGCTAGTAATTTGGCTAAATAGAATAAAGGGGTTTTTAAAAGGCTCAAGGGGGCTAACAAGGGTGATGTAAAAGGTAGGCTTATTTTTGGGGTAAGTGAGCTAAAATCAAATGATGGCCTCAATCATTCTCTTGGTATGTATCTATTCTATATTCTATAATTGGACATATAGATTAAAGCAAAGTAAAGAACATCAGAATAAAAAGAAATGAAACACACAGAAATGAAATTATGGTTTGAATGCAACCATACAATTTAAGCTCAAGACTCATAGGCTGTGTGTTCTCTAACTCAAGCATCATATATCATTTATATATTGTATGCAGGTTTAGTTAAAAATTCCCATTATTCTCATAAAAAAATTATTTAGGGTAGCTTTTAAAGTTTTAATGTTCCACCTTGATGAAATGTTGTCAGCTTAACTACATCATGTAATGCTATATACAAGGTTTATGGATTTAAATCTGATATGTTCAATTTCCTAGCTTACTTCCTTTTTATATTTTTCAATTTAAACTATACTATCTTATGCTAAAAAGGGTAAGCTATACTAATTAATCCATTAATAAATTAGAATTGCAAGCTAAACTAAATAACTAAAATAAACTAAATGGCTAAAATATGAACTAAAGATGCAAAATGCAGAAAATAGAGTAAAAATACATAAGAGCAATGTATAAGTACTCAGAAAATAACAGTAAAAGAAAAATACAGAAAAAATATCCAAAATAAAAGAAAATAGATGTAGTGGTTCACCAAAATAAATGCCAGAGATGGCGACCTCCCCACACTTAAAAGGAAGCATCGTCCTCGATACTCAATCAAGCCGGGTGTGAAGGAGTGTCATCACTGGGAGGGATGGTAGCTGGAGTCTCAGTGGTAGTGGTGGGCTGAGGGTCTGGCTGCTGTGGAGGAGGTGCTGACTGGATCGGAATCTCAAGATCCGCAACCTCAATCTGATGTGGGACCGCTGCCTGTGGTGCGGCTGGTGCTGCCTCCTGGGGATGGGTCTCTGCCTCGGGCGCATCCGCCTCCTCTTCAGATGCCTCAGACGGTATGTCGGGCTCGGAGGGGATGTCACCGGATCGTATCATCAGCTTTAGGTGCTCATAGCGCCGCTTGTTGCGACGCTCCATCTGGTCAAGTCGTCGAAACAAGCGGTGCACCAGATGATAGACGGGCTCTGTGGCAGGTGGAGGTGCA
>NC_029790.2:43977966-43982199 GCF_000816755.2 Arachis ipaensis
CATCAGTAGCAGTGAATGGTGGTGGTCTGTGGCCCAAGGCTAAGAAGTTCCGGCTGTGCGGAATGATCTTCCTGCAATCCGCCGCTGGTGGTCTCTCATCGGCATCCTCCCATGGCACGTCAACTCGACGGCCAAGCTGTGTAACTAGATATGGAAAAGGGAGGGTGCCTCGGACGTGGACCCTGGCCATATAGTGTCGAATGAAACGTGGCAGATAAAGGTCCTTATCCTCCAGCACACACCAAAGGAGGGTGATCATAGCAGCCAGGATCTCTGTCTCGTGAGTACTCGGCATCACATAATTACTCAAGATCTGATGCCATAACCGAGCCTCATCGTTTAAGTATGCTCTCTTGATCCCTCTCGGCATGGTAGTATCCTGACCCATCTCCCAAGGAATAGTCGGGTTGAGAGCTATCCGTGCCTTCACGGCATCCCAATCAAACTGCATCTGACGCATGTCCTCCTCAGCCTTTGAATAACCATCAGGCTGATCGGACTTGGCTAGGAGCCGGAGAATGTCCTCTAAGGCCTCTTCAGTGACCAGAATTTGTTTTCCTCTCAGGTTCACTGCATCTAGGGTAGTGAGATAGTAGTTGCAGTAGAATTCTCGTACCCAAGATGAATTGACCTCTGTCAGTGTTCTTTCCAGAAAGAACCAGCCCCTTTGCTTGATTTGCTCAGTGGTGTACTGCTAGAGTGCTTCTGGAATCTTCAGAGTTCATTCTAGGTATAGATTTCTGGAGTTTGCAAAAGCCGGGTACTTCATCTCACAGTATCGGTTTGCAAATTTTATAGGGTCATTCGCAGGGAGCAGCTGGTCAGCTTTTTCCTGCTGTGTGAAGTTCTTCTCCTACCATGAAGAATCGTGTATTAGAGCAATGATGGACTGGGAGGAATCTCCTCTCTTGTGCTTGCCAGTAGCCTTGCCTTTTCCTTTCCTTTGTGAGGCAGACATCCTGAAAAATAGAAAATCAGGATATGGATAAAAATAGGAAAGCAATTAGGCAATTAAACAACGGAAACTCAAAGCAGCAAGGGAGAAATAGAAAAAGGAAAATGAGTAAATGAAATGTGATTGAATTTATGTTAAATGGAAAAATAAACAATATGCCATGGTTAGAAAGTTAGAGGAAAGTGAAAATAATCAGAAAAGAGATTAAAAGGGTTAGTATGGTTAGAATTTGAAAAAGAAATTAGTAAATAAAATTAGTGAGTTAGTAAAGTGCGGGTTAAAGTAAGTGGCATAGAAAAATTCCAAATAACAAGGATTCACAGGTAAGAATAGAAGTACTCATAATCGAACAAGGAAAACAGGGTGATGCTGATTTGAATAGAAATAAAGAAAGCAAAAATTGGAATCAGTGAATCACAAATGCAGTTTATGAACCAGGAAATCAAAGAGGATAAGAAAGTCTGCCATAGCATTTATGAAATGGTTTGGGTAAAGCAGAGTAAAACAGAGTTCAGAAATGCCAAACCAAAACATGAATGAAAACAATTTACAAAAAATTTGGGCGATCGCGTGGGCGGCGCGATCGCATGAGAGGGGGGAAAGAGGGGTGACGCGATCGCTTGGGTTGCGCGATCGCGTCGCTAGAATTCGTGCTAAACGCACGACTCCAGCGCCGTTTTAGCGCAACTCTCTGTCTCCTTTTGGGGTGATGTGCAATCCGTGCGACGCGATCGCGTCGCTCACGCGATCGCGTGGGATTGGTATTGTGCATGTGACGCGATCGCATGGGGCATGCGATCGCGTGGGCCAATTTGTGCGAAATGCACAAGGGCCGCACGATTCCAGCCTAACTTTCTGTTCGTTGGATCCTTACGCCGATAGATATATCACGCGGCCCCATGGGTCACGCGGTCGCGTGGGTGGTGTTTCTCGCAATATGACGCGATCGCATGGGGCATGCGGTCGCGTCGTGCACCCTTTTTTTTTATATGCATGAAAAATGCAGAATGCAATGATTAACATGAATGTTATGCATGATTCCAGGTTTAATAAATGAAAAAGGAAAAATGAAAGCAATTAACAAGAAATAAATTGAAAAAGAAGCGAACATACCATGGTGGGTTGTCTCCCACCTAGCACTTTTAGTTAAAGTCCTTAAGTTGGACATTGGAGGAGTATCATGTTATGGTGGTTTATGTTTAAATTCGTCCAAAAATCTCCACCAGTGCATGGAATGCCAATAGCCTCCGGGGTCCCAAACTAAGCATACAAAGCATCTGAGCAGCTCCAAACAGATTTTCAGGCTCCCGTGACTACGAATGTCAGGATAGAGTCCAGGATTCCAAGCCTTGCTTTTAAATCCGCCTCCGTCTTGATCTACATGTCTCCATCCGGGCGGTTTAAAAGGTAGAATCTCACCGTAGTGACCAAACGTTCTCCGTGATCCATGCAATTGAGCGTGATACCAATCCATGTACTTCGAGGTGAAGCGTGGAACCTTATTGAACCTTGTGCACCAGCTCTGTGTACGAGCCATTTCCCTCTTACTCTTAAAGCCGTAGAGAGCTCTAAGCTGGCCATCTGTTTCAAGCAAACCATATTCAAGTGAATAAGTAAAGTTATAAGTTAAGGATTGTACCCACTTGAAGCTTGTATTAGGTGGTAATGGCCTTGGGATAGGTGTTTTTGGTGGTTCAGCAAGTTCCGTTTCCTTGTGCTCTTCTGTGAATTCCTCCACTTCTTTGCAAAGATCTTCAATTGTATCTGTGTCCTGGTCAAAGTCTTCTGTGTCTTCCTCATCACTTGAGTCATAGATTGGAGGTTGAGAGAAATCGACCTCTGCATCATCTTCATATTCACTTGGGGAAGATTCTTCGATCTCAGAGAATTCACTTGCGGATGCAAGTTCATCACCAAGAGAGCTAGACTTGTGACTATCATCATCAAGGGAATTTGCTTCTTGGATTATTTCGTCTGATTCTTCATAAACGACTTGCCTTGGAGATTGTACAGTATCCTCCTTAGCATCAACTGTAGCATCCTGGACGGAGTTTTCCTCAATTCTGGATTCCCATGGAAGTTTAGCATCTCCCAGGTCTTCAACCAACTCTTCTTCTTGAACAATGACAGCTTCTTCTAATTGTTCTAGTATAAATTCATGCTCTGTCTTGTCTACTAGAGTTTCTGGCAATTCCTTAATGCTCTGCTCTTCATTGAGCTGTCCACATGGGGCTGTGGCTAATCCTTGTGTATTTGAGCGCCTAGAAGCCCATTGAATCATTGCTTGCTCCAGTTGTTGAATGGTTGTTTGAAATTTAATTACTGTTTCCCTTAGGCGATCCTCTGCTTCTTGGGTTGCTGGACTTGGACATGATACAAAGGAAAGTGGTGGTGATTGGGGGCGATCGGATTGGTATTGGGGTAAGGAAGGATCATTTGGTGGCGAATGGTGAAGAGAGGCTTGTGAGTGTAGTGGTTCGAGGTTATGTTGAAAGGATGGTTTATATGCACGGGGTGGGGCTTGTTGGTAGTTACAAGGTTGTCCACCATGTCTTTCAGCTGGGTATGCACACGTTAGCAGTTACCCGGCAACGGCGCCATTTTGATGAGAGGACTTTTGCGTGGTCTAGAAATTTGCGGATAAATCCTCGTTGCAAGTATAGTTTCTAAACCTTCAAAAGTCCTTTCATACAAACGTTTTGGGTGTCACAAGTAACAAACCCCTTTAAAAATTGTTAACCGAGTATTCAAACCTCGGTTCGTCTTCTCAAGGAACTGCGAGGAAGTATGTTCTTATTATTAGCTATAAAGGTTGTAATCGGGGTTTAGAAGATGAGAGGCAAGTAATTTAAATGACAGGTAAAGTAAATGGCAATTAAAATAAATAAATACTGTAAAGCAGAATTTTGGCAAGGTAAGAGAAGTTGGAGGTCCAACGTAGTTATCTCTCTCAACTATAATGAAAGTTGAATCTAAACTCCACTTGGTCAACCTTTACTAAAGCAAAGGAGAGTCAAGGGACTAATTAAATTGACCTTTGAATCCTATTTATTTCCTAAGAAAAGGTTGGGATTACTTAAGTTCAGCTCAATTAGCAAGATAACGATTATCAATTATGTTGAGTTTAATAACTGTTGAGTTACTGAATCCTTAACCAGAACCAAAAGGGGAAAAAGTAAAATTGATAGAATAATAAAAATATCCTTAGATGGGAAGCAATGGTAACTTAAATCAAAGAGAACAATCATAAACTGAAAATACCTCAAATATTATTAATT
>NC_029790.2:43994253-44002846 GCF_000816755.2 Arachis ipaensis
ATGCGTTCTACTTATGTTGCGCGGTCGTGTCAGTCATGCGGCCGCGTCGCTGCATCTTCGCTTCTGGCATGCGATCGCGTCATCCATGCGATCGCGTGGATACCAGTTTCCTTAAAGCTCCGTTTTGCTTTCTCCTTCCATTTTATATGTTTCCTTTTCCATCCTTTAAGTCATTCTGCCTTAGAAAATCTAAAACTACTCAACACACTAATCATGCCATCGAATGGAAATAAAGGTAATTAAAATAATAAATTTTTAAAGCTTAGGAAACATGTTTTTCATTTACATCACATAATAAGGAAGGGAAAGTAAAACCACGCAATTAATGTGAATAAGTAGGTGAAGGATTGTATAAATCACTCAAATTAAGCACAAAAGAACTCATGAAATATGGGTTTATCAACCTCCCCACACTTAAACACTAGCATGTCCTCATGCTAAATTCAAGGTAAATAATTAAGGTTAAAGTGATGGAATGTCATGCAATGCAACCTAATTTAAATGCAACTAACTAAATGAATGATGCATCATGCAACTCTAAATTATTCACTCATATATAAAGCTTACATGTAGGTAACAAGCATCTGGAATTCCCAATTCCTATAACACAATAGCAACAAAACTCATAATGCAATGGGTGAGAATTCATAGGGTAAAAAGAAAATAAAAACCAAAGGTAATAAGAAGAAATAAAATGAACTCCTAAAACTAGCAAAAACAAGCAATCAATCAAAAACAAACTATTCACATATTCACATATTAACAATAGCCAACAATATAACACCATTGCAAGTCCCCGGCAACGGCGCAAAAAATTTGGTAGAGAAAAACCGTCAGCTTATAATTTTTCTTCTTGGTTAGAGGAAATAACTTCGTTGCAAGTATAGTTCCAAACTGACAAGTAATGCTCAAATCAAATTTTATTTCCAAGAAATGTCACAATCAATACAAAATAACCGAGAGTTTTTAAGTCCCGAATCGTCTTCTCTAGAAGTTGCAATGAAATGTTCTATTATTGGCTATAGGGGCTTTGAGGGTTTGATGGCATGAGACAAGGAATTAAAATGGCAAGTAATTAAATGGAAAGCAAGTAAAAGCAATGAAAATGGAAATTAAATGGCAAAAAGGGGCTCTTGGCAAGAATTGGGGAATTAAGGATTCCTATCCTAGTTATGGACCACAAACATGATAATTGCATAGAATTAATCCTAATTAGTCAATCCTAACATCGAGAATTAGTCAAAAGGGCATAATTGATCTCAATCCACAAGTCCTAGCCAACTCTATTAATAGAAGGCTTAGCGTTAGTGGAAACCAAATCAACTAACAATCCTAACACAATGTAGAATGGACATCCACCACTCAAGTTGACCCAATTACCCAATTTTCCAACCAAGAGTGTGAAAAATTAGGCAAAAATCCATCCAAACATTTTATCAAACACTTGGAAGGTATAAAAGAGAAGCATGGGAAAATAACAAGAGATAATAAATTCTATTACTACCAATTGCAAGAAACAATAATAATAACTAAATTAAACAATAAGAACCATAAAACATGAATTGCATTTATTAAAATTAAAGGTAACAAAGTGTCATAAACATAAAAGAAAAAAAAGAAGGGAAATAACAAGTAGAAGTAAAGAATAAAGGTGCAATAACAATAAATGACAAGGAAAACTAAATGAAAACAAGAATTAAACCTAAATCTAAAAGAGATCTAACCTAATCTACCCTAAATCTAGAAAGAAGAGAGAGTTTCTCTCTCTAGAATGTGACCTAAAGCATGTTTCTAATCTACCCTAATTGCTCTCCCTTTAACATGGAGTGATGCCCCTTTGATACAGCACTGAATCAGCTTCAGAAAGTCTAAAACTGGGCTTTGGAGGCCCAGAAATCGCCCTCAGCGATTTGCATTAATGTGATCACGTGCTGGGACCTGTGAGTATGCACAGGCTGTCGTGCGTGCGCACACATGGTGTTGTGCTTCTTGTGCGTACGCATAGCACATTGTGCATACGCACACTCCAGTGTGTGCTTCTCCTTTGTTTTTTTCATGTTTTCTCCCTATTGTATGCTTTTCTTCCATTCTTATCAAGACATTCCTACTTATTATACCTGAAATCACTCATCAAAACCATCAAGGCATCGAATAGAATGAAAATGGGCTAAAATCAGTTAAATTAAGAACAAAATGGCATGTTTTCACAATTAGGCTCAATTTAGGGAGAGAACACAAAAGTATGTTATTTGGATGAATAAATATGGGTTTATATGATGAAATCCACTCAAATCAATCCAAAATTTATCATCAAATATGGATTCATCAGAGAGCAACCTGCTAATCAGCCACAATATAGTCTTCCAACAGTGTCGCAGGTAGCAGCTATAATTGTTGGTGATGATGTTGAAACAATAATTCGTGGACGAGATATTAAGGTGCAAACTCATGTTGGTAGCCTAAGAAGGATTCAGGAATTCGTTGGCTATTACGATCCACTACAATATCCTCTTCTTTTTCTATTTGGAACTCATGGATGGGATATCAATACTCGAAGTCAAAGTGGGGGCAAAGTATCATGCCGAACATATTATAGCTACTAGCGGCTCAACAGGCACTATCGTGCTTGTTCAGTCACTTTTCTATTATTTTTAAGAGATTAATTTTTATATTTATTTTTAAAATTTTAAATTTGATAAAATAATTTAAAATTTTAAAATAAATACTATTTAAAAATAAACATAAAAATTGGGAGAAGCATGGGAAAATAACAAGAGATAATAAATTCTATTACTACCAATTGCAAGAAACAATAATAATAACTAAATTAAACAATAAGAACCATAAAACATGAATTGCATTTATTAAAATTAAAGGTAACAAAGTGTCATAAACATAAAAGAAAAAAAAGAAGGGAAATAACAAGTAGAAGTAAAGAATAAAGGTGCAATAACAATAAATGACAAGGAAAACTAAATGAAAACAAGAATTAAACCTAAATCTAAAAGAGATCTAACCTAATCTACCCTAAATCTAGAAAGAAGAGAGAGTTTCTCTCTCTAGAATGTGACCTAAAGCATGTTTCTAATCTACCCTAATTGCTCTCCCTTTAACATGGAGTGATGCCCCTTTGATACAACACTGAATCAGCTTCAGAAAGTCTAAAACTGGGCTTTAGAGGCCCAGAAATCGCCCTCAGCGATTTGCATTAATGTGATCACGTGCTGGGACCTGTGAGTATGCACGGGTTGTCGTGCGTGCGCACACATGGTGTTGTGCTTCTTGTGCGTACGCATAGCACATTGTGCATACGCACACTCCAGTGTGTGCTTCTCCTTTGTTTTTTTCATGTTTTCTCCCTATTGTATGCTTTTCTTCCATTCTTATCAAGACATTCCTACTTATTATACCTGAAATCACTCATCAAAACCATCAAGGCATCAAATAGAATGAAAATGGGCTAAAATCAGTTAAATTAAGAACAAAATGGCATGTTTTCACAATTAGGCTCAATTTAGGGAGAGAACACAAAAGTATGTTATTTGGATGAATAAATATGGGTTTATATGATGAAGTCCACTCAAATCAATCCAAAATTTATCATCAAATATGGATTCATCAGAGAGCAACCTGCTAATCAGCCACAATATAGTCTTCCAACTGTGTCGCAGGTAACAGCTATAATTGTTGGTGATGATGTTGAAACAATAATTCGTGGACGAGATATTAAGGTGCAAACTCATGTTGGTAGCCTAAGAAGGATTCAGGAATTCGTTGGCTATTACGATCCACTACAATATCCTCTTGCTAAATCGGTTGCTAATTGTTAAGTTAGCGACTGATTTTAGTGACTAACAGAATCAGTCACTAATAGCCTCCGAATTAACGACCGATTAGTTTTATACCACTAGAATAAAAATGATCGTTAAAATCGGCTGCTATTTTTTAATTTAGCGACCGAATTAGCAACCAAAACAAAGGAAAAAATGTTCTTGGGTCTTTTAGTCACAAGAAAGGTCACTATTTTTTAATTTAGTGACCGATTTTAAAACCGATCGATAGATAAATAGAATGAAACTTAGTTAGTTGCTAATTCGGTTGCTAAATTAGAACCTACAAACCCTAACCTTAATTTCAAAATCACCCACATACTTCCCACCTGATTGTTCCTCTGTGAGCCACACTCACTCTCTCTTCGCTCCCCCACCGCCAACCCGTCTCCCTCATATACACACAACACACAGTTCAGCAAAGCAAAAAGGACATAAACGAAAAGAAAATGGGGAAAAAGGGAGAAAGAGAGATCTGTGAGAGAGCAGAGGAGATCGGAGAGCAGAGGAAATACACGTCACCATTGAGCTTCAAAGAGAGAGGGAAGAGAAACGCGACAGTGGGAGCTCTGTTGAAGCTGGTCATCGTCGCTGCTGCCGTCCGAGTCACCGCCAGGGGAATCTCTTGCCGCCGTTGCCACGGGTGGAGTCCGCCATCGAGTTGTGCGCCGTTGGTGGAGCTATACCTTGCCAGAGTTGCTTTTCACCACAATCCTGCTCCACTTGTGCGTTCTATTTTGCTCTCATCTTATTTATCTGTTTGTTCTGATTTTTAATTCCATTTTAGTTTCTGCCTTGTCCTGAATTTTCAAAACTATTTACATCTTTAATTTTTATCAAATTCGAATTCCTTGTTTTGTGTTAATGTGTATGGTGTTAATGCGTTAGAATTTTGGCAAATGTCTAAAGAGATTGCACCCTAGTAGTAGTTGTATTTGTGTTTGGGGATTTCAATGTTGTTGTAGCCGTAAGCGAGGGAGTAAATTGTCTTTCTAATCTACCTCATATGAGAGCTAGAGCATTTTGATAGGTAGTTTGCCCACCACCTGTTCGATAGAATGTTTCTTTAACTTCTTCTCAATGGACATCCACCTGTTCGATAGCTTTTTTGTGAACATTTGAGCTTAGTGTATTTGTGTTCTTAATATTACAAAATGATATGAAATAATTGACATTTGACACCTTTAAATAGACTGGTGGAGTAGCTTTGACAAATGGTTTAGTTTCCGCAATAGAAGAAAGGTTTGTCTTAATTTTGTTTGATCTTGTAGCGTATTTAAATGCTTTGTTACCAAATGATTGGCTGCAATACTGAAATTTGGGATGATAATTACTGTATTCTTCATAAATGTGCTTTCTAAATATGCTAACAACACATGGAAACCATTATAACTTATAAGCACGTTATCATATTAACAATGTCGGCCTAAAAGTCATATGATTAGTGCATGTGATTTTTCATTGATAGGTCATATGCAAGTAGAATCTTGGAAGAAAAATGCATTCGCATTGATTTAATGACCTCTAACATCAATTCATTTCTTTTGGTTGTAACCAAATTTTTAGATTTGAGCAGTATTGGCCTCTCTATAGAATATTTCTGTTTTTTTTTAACTCGTCCTGCTTAGCCTTTTTATATTTCGATAAATCATGTCAATCAGAAAATGCTAGTGTCTTGAAAGATCTTGTTATTATTATTATTATTATTATTATTATTATTATTATTATTATTATTTTGGTAAATATTAAGCTAATGGATCAATCTTGTCTTCCTTTATGCAGAGTCTTACATGCCATTCCTCCAAATAAAGCAATTAATACTGTGGAGGTTAGTTTCTTTAACTTCTTTACCACCTAATAAACGTATAATAATGTATGCGCCTAATAATCCAGCATAGTAGGTGTGAAACTTAGCTTAAGGGACATCCATAATAACAAATTTGCACCTAACTACTATTTGATATGTTAATCTGTAATTATTAACTATTTCTGACAACTTAGCTTATTATAATTTCTGAACTATATCTTGGTAATCTTGATATTCTGATTGGCTTAGGCTTAAGTTTGAAATGACAGCTCCAATAATTAAGTGCTTCTTAAGGTAGTGATTAAAGTGATTGCTAGCATTTACTGATCATTTGAAGTTCTATGGTTTCTCAATGGCCTAATTAAACACCTTTTTTATTTTTCATGTGATATCAGACGGTTCATTCGTGCAGCTCAAGGAGTCAGTGAGGTATCTTCCTCTCTTAAGCTGGTTATTTCTATTTGTAGTTCTTGTACTGCATTTAATTAAACCCCACTTCTAACAGAAAAATAATTCCATGTCTTTATTTTTTCAGACCCCTTCGTTGCAACTAGAGTGCTTGACAAACTACATTGCCGAATTGTCTTTGTTGGAGTACAATATGCTTTGTTATGCTCCGTCACTAATAGCTGCTTCTGCAATTTTCTAGCCAAGTTTATACTCTCCCCCTCAACCAAACCATGGGTACAGTACTATCAACAAATCCTATAATCATTTTAAGATTCTTAATGTATTTATTTTAAGGGTATATATGCTTGTTCTTGATATTATTTTTTCTTCTTAAACAGAATGCTACATTGAAGCACTATACACAAATACCAGCCTTCTGATTTATGTAGTTGTGTAAGGGATCTCCATCGACTTTGTTGCAACAATCCTAACTCCAATTTGCCTGCAATTAGGGAAAAGTATAGTCAGCATAAGGTATAAACATAAACATCTTTGCTTCTTGAGTGGGTGCTGCTATGATTTGTTGTTCCCTTGTTTAATAATTTCCTCTTAACTCATAGATATGTTGAATTTGTGTTTTCGGTACAAAAACGTGGCCAAGAAGTATTGCCCTCCCTCAATACCTTCAGAATATTTTCAGAATTGAGGAAAGATACAGTTGAATTGCCGGTTCTCAAGAGAGAAGGCCACTCTTCTCTTATCATTGTATATGTAGTTACCATTTTTCCCACCTTGATTAGAAGAGTTCTTGTTGTATCTGCTTTTCATTTTATGTGGCATGTTATTTTTGCCTTCATTTTTTTTTCAATACATATATGTAATATACATAAATATAAATTTATTTGTATTAGAATCCATTTTCCATTTCATCTTTATATGATTTTCAATAATTATTAACATTCGATTTTAATAAATAGTTATCTATCTTTGATTATTCATATATTTTATTGAATTAGAGTTATATTTAAAAATTAAATTTTAATAGTGATATATGTGAAATTTAGTTAAAATTTATAATTAGAAAGCAGCAGTAGCGACTGATTTAGCAACCGGTTTTAGAATTTTGAAGTTAGCTGTTAGCGACCGATTTAGCGATTGAAAAATTAGCGACCGATTTAGTAACCGAAATATCAGTTGCCATTTAGCGACCGAATACCTCAGCGACCAATTTAGTGACTGAAATATTGGTTGCTATTTAGCGACCGATCTTATTAGCGACCGATTTAGCGACCAAAATTATTTTTATGGTTAGGTGGCCTTGTTTGAAAATCGGTCGCTAAAATTGGTCACTAAATATTAGCAATCAACATCGGTCACTATTTTGAATTTAGCGACCAAGGTTTTAGTGACTACCAGAATCGGTCGTTAAATTGGTCGCGAAGCTGATAGCAAGTGATTTTCAAGAAAAATCGGTAGCTAAATCCGTCGCTATTCCGGTAATTTCTTGTCGTGTATAAGTTTATTTATTTATTTTTTCAACAGTTAGGATTGAGATTCGAATCCAAAACTTCTAGGTGAGAATGGGGAGACTATGTCATTCGAGTTATGAAGCAAAGATACATTATATTCAAAGCATTCTTTTTCTTCATGAATAATTCTAAATCTTATATTTAATTTATTTAATTATCTTTAATTTTATTACTTTTTCCAAATTATTAATTTATACTTTTATTATATTCCTTCATTGTATCACACACTATTATTTCTCTATACACATATCTGTCATTGTCTAGGTGCAACTGCTATATTACCTTGTTCTCCTTTGTCTTTTTTTTTCTCCTCCCACTTTTTCTTCACCCAATTGTAATTATTTATCACCAAGTACTATTATCACAATTTTCAATCTGATCTATTACTTTGATCTATAACCATCCATTATGTTAACTTTTATGAGTTGTTAAAGTGTTATTAAAAGAATTTGCTTTTGTCTTTTTTAAATATCTAAATGTATAAAAATAATAATTTTTTATTGACGTGCATGTTAAGTAATTTTATTGTTCTATTAATAAAAAATTTAAGACATAAAGCATTAAAAAATTTTGTTCAAATTATCAAAATTTAATGTTAGTAATCCGAAAAACTAATATCAAAATATATTAATTTTAACTAATATAATAAAAATAGTATATTATTGTAAGTTTTTAACTAATAATTATAAATTTAAGTTACAATTTAATATAATACCTTAAAACAGATGGTTGTCATTACTTTTCATATTTGACTGCTATTATATAAATTTCATGTTTGCTTTATTGTGCACATTAATTAAACTATACTTTATTATTTTATTTTGTATATTTTGAAATAATGCGACCGTAATATAAGGGTGACATTAGTTTTTATAACTAATATGAATCTTTTTACTATTTTATTTGTCATTTAAATACTATTCATAAAAAATAATTACTTAAAGTAAAATACTATATAAAGAAAGATAGGAAACTTTTGAATTATCATTTGGGTTTGTTTCCTAATTCTCACTTGATATTACTCAAATTTAATAGGT
>NC_029790.2:44004465-44018353 GCF_000816755.2 Arachis ipaensis
TATATTACCTTGTTCTCCTTTGTCTTTTTTTTCTCCTCCCACTTTTTCTTCACCGAATTGTAATTATTTATCACCAAGTACTATTATCACAATTTTCAATCTGATCTATCACTTTGATCTATAACCATCCATTATGTTAACTTTTATGAGTTGTTAAAGTGTTATTAAAAGAATTTGCTTTTGTCTCTTTTGAATATCTAGATGTATAAAAATAATAATTTTTTATTGACGTGCATGTTAAGTAATTTTATT
The DNA here is from genome assembly GCF_000816755.2 of Arachis ipaensis. Lineage (NCBI taxonomy): Eukaryota > Viridiplantae > Streptophyta > Magnoliopsida > Fabales > Fabaceae > Arachis > Arachis ipaensis. The sequence continues at coordinate 44,004,718 of NC_029790.2, forward strand.
GTTCTATTAATAAAAAATTTAAGACATAAAGCATTAAAAAATTTTGTTCAAATTATCAAAATTTAATGTTAGTAATCCGAAAAACTAATATCAAAATATATTAATTTTAACTAATATAATAAAAATAGTATATTATTTTAAGTTTTTAACTAATAATTATAAATTTAAGTTACAATTTAATATAATACCTTAAAACAGATGGTTGTCATTACTTTTCATATTTGACTGCTATTATATAAATTTCATGTTTGCTTTATTGTGCACATTAATTAAACTATACTTTATTATTTTATTTTGTATATTTTGAAATAATGCGACCGTAATATAAGGGTGACATTAGTTTTTATAACTAATATGAATCTTTTTACTATTTTATTTGTCATTTAAATACTATTCATAAAAAATAATTACTTAAAGTAAAATACTATATAAAGAAAGATAGGAAACTTTTGAATTAATCATTCGGGTTTGTTTCTTAATTCTCACTTGATATTTCTCAAATTTAATAGATTGATGGTGGTGATTCTTTTTATTAGTTAAAAAATTTTAACACCCCCTCTCTCTCTCTCTTGGTTTTCTAATTTTATTAAATAGTTTTTTTAGGTCAAAATATTGTTAATACTTCCTCTATAAAAAGTATTTTTTAAATTATCTAATGCATAAAATATCACATATTTTCATTTTATCTTAAAAGTTTCATATTTTTTTTATATCAAAGCATTACAGTTTATTATATTATTATATATTATTTTTGTACCACAAAATAAAAGGTAAAACTTTATATTTTTTTGTTACTTATTTTATTTTATTTTGGCTATTTAAATTAGCATGTATATTGTAACACCCTACCATACAGAGTCTTATGCTTAAGTCATAATCCAGAGATGGCAAGGTATTACGACCTCTAAAACAAAAATCTAGTACGTATAGTAGTGTGAATAAGGATTATAACTAGGAGCCTTTGTAGAAAAAGGGGTAAACAAAAATCGCAACTCGAAAGCGCAACACTCCGATCGATAACGTAACGAGCAAGGGATAAGCTAACGCGAGATCATATATATACAAAAGAGTGTCAAAAACGGGAATATCAAAACTCAAATCCGGATGCGAAGATAAACGGTCCGAGCATAGTAATATATATATACATATAATAAAATAAGGAAACTCCAAAGGAAACCCAAAGGGACACAAATACAGAACCCTATTCTCCAAAAATCTCCTATAAGAGGAGTCATCACAGTTTGTATTATTTAGTGGAGATAAAAGTATCTAAACAAGATATATAAACCAAGACGGAGTCCCGAGAACAAAGGATCTTCGCTAATCCAGAAGTCTCCAGCATGCCTCAGCAAGAAACCTCACGTCCTGCATCTGAAAACCACAAAATCCGCATGGGTGAGAACCAGAGGTCCCCAGCATGGTAACAGCTTCCACATATATAATACATAATAATAGAGGAAAGCCGAAGGCAATCCTAGAACTTCCTCCAGATAATATCAAAGCTTATAAACAAACTAAACCGTAAGTGGCAACTGACTAAAGATCCTTCAGTCTAACTAATACTTCCCTTTTCAATTCCTTCAGACCTCCCAACCACCAGCAGGAGTACAATATAGCAAACACAGTTATATCAGACAAGAGATTTACAAATAGGAACAGATAAGGCATTTAGACAATTAGCAAGTAATATGCAGTCAAATAGGCAATCTCAAACAATTCATATAGTATGCATATGATGAATGCCTGTCCCTAGTGGCTGATGATATCATCTGTCGGTTATAGAGCCAACCCGACAAGTCCTGGTAGCTAACCATTAGACTGTCCCTCTGTCGCGCATCCCCAACTCGAGTTATACTCATCATAAACTTGATCATAATCATGATCCATATCCATCATCCTCACTGGTGAATATTTACGGGGACGAGCTCATCCGGGCCTTTCACAGTTCCCGGCCACACTTACGACATAGGGTCAAAAGAGCTTCGAGTCTCAACTTGGAGCACGTGGTGGCTAGCCACTGCTTCCTCCCAGGGAAACCCTCATCTCTGATGGTGGAAGTGCAAACATTCACAATTCATTCAACAGCATATATGCATTTATACTTAGCCATAATCATGGCTCCGCCGTAACACGGCAATAATCTAGCCATCCGGCTCACGGTTAAATACATAACTAGCTAATTCATTAACAATTACGGCCCTTCGGCCCATGGCACAACAAGCACTTCCACCGCCATCCTCCGCATCTCACATAATCATCTTTGATCCTCATTGATCATTCATTTTTCCCTTACTTCACTCTCAAGTTACCACATTTACTAGCCCCTTGCCTCATTGCTAGGCATATTATAATGATTTAAGACATAAGTGATGAGATCGGAGGCTTAGAAGTATGAAATTTGGCTTTTAAAACTCAAAAATCAACTTTGGGATGAAAACAGGGCCACGCGTACGCACACTCCACGCGCACGCGTGGATGGCCACAAAATCTCATCGACGCGCAAGCGTCATACGCGTGGATGCGAGGGTTAAAAAATAGCCAAACGACGCGCGAGCTTCAACCACGCGTACACGTGGGTACTCTTGCGCCCCAGGCACAAAACTGGCACAACTCTGGCACAACTCTCGGGAAAATAGCTGGGCATTTGGTGCAGCGCATCGACGCGCCCGCGCACACCACGCGCACGCGTGGATGGTGCTTTCTTAAAGAACGGCGCGTACGCGCCAAGTGCGCCTACGCGCGGAGGGTCATTCTGCTAAAAAATTTTCTAAGTTAAAAGCTGCAGAATTTACAGATTCAACCCCCAATCTTCCGACGGACATAACTTTCTCATTTTAAATCGTTTTTCACCCGTTCTTCGAACGGCATGGACATCCCGGATCCAATTTCATTTCTATATAGATTTGGCACAAATCAGAGATCCGTAGTCTAAGTTATGTCCCGTCAAAGTATGCCCAAAAACCATGTTTTCATACAAAACCATAAAGTGCCATTTTCAAAACATGCCAATTTTATCCCTTTCTTTGAAATCAATCAAAATGTACCAAAATCAACATCAAGCCATCCTCAACTCACACATTGACATTTTACCAATTTCCCAAAATCACCATCCAACCCTTTTAACACTTCTCAATCAAATGCTAAAGGACAAACACAATATCATGTCATACATCCTCGCTTATCCCAATTTCCAATAATACCATTTTCAATCAACTATCATTATACATAATCAACATCATACTCACCATAAACATGGTACCACCCACCAATTCAACCTTAATCATTCATCAAGCATATATCACAACATGCATTTTCTCATATATCACACAATCAAGGCATCAATATTCATAATCACATATATGATCACATCATATATCTCAACCATTTAACAACATCAACCATTCAATGCCTATCTTAGGGCCTCTAGCCTAAGCATTTCCTACCACATTATATATTAGATACGGGAAACCGAGACCATACCTTAGCCGATTTCCCAAGCTTAACCGGAGCACTTCCAAACCACTTGTCTACAAGCTCTCAAGGTCTCAACACCTCCAAGAACAGATTTTATCATACAAAACCCTCTCCCAAGCTTTCCAAAATCACCAATCAAGCTCCAATATTCCCATATACACAACCTAAGCCACAATCATCATACCCATACACAACATCTCAATACCCAACATCATAGAACAACAAATTACACTAGGGTTGAGAATCTTACCACACCCAATGTCCAAGGGGACAAGATTAACCTTCTCCTTCAAGAGAGTTGGGTCCTATAACATCAAAGAGCCCAAAATCTCAACATTTCATCCATGAAACTCGAAAACAAGGGCTGGAATTTCGAAGAGAAAAACGTGGCTTACCTTAAGATTGATTGTATGGGTTTTGTAGGGCTCTCCGCAGTGAACGCGTGGCCGCAAACGGTGCGGCGATTGGAGCTCTAGATCAAAAGTTATGGTGGTTTGAAGATCAACCAAGGGAGAGAACTTGAGAGAGTGTTCTTCCCTTCCTCTCCACCATTTCAGCGTGTATTTGTGTGTTGTGAGGAGAGAGAGTGCTGAAAACTAGGGTTTTGGTTTAGTTTAGTTGGGCCAAGGGCCCATTTTGGGTCCGGTTGGCCTGGTTTGGTCCGTTCGGTCCAATCTTGGTCCGATTTCTATAAAATTGGTACCGAAATTCTCGTCTCACTCTCCTCTATCACATTTAGCCATAAAAATAACATTTTTGGCTTTCTAGAATAAATTCTCATTTATGGGTTAATTAGCCGTTAATTAACTGGGTCTTACATATATGATCAACATATTTTCTATTAGTTATGCAATACTTTTACAATATTTTTTCAGTTCCAATCAATATGCATTTAAAAAATTATCTTTAAATCCTAATTCATGTAATTCAAAGATCATTGGATTCATAATTTTTAAAATTTCAAAAAAATAAACACTTTTTGTATTATTATAATTAGTTAAATGGAGAAATAATAACGATCACATCATAAATTTAATTAATAAAGTAAAATAATTTATCAATTTATATTAAATTATTAATTTTAGTTACACTTAAAAGTGAATAACACTTTAAAAATAACTAAAAAAAATTCAAAAATCTTATGTGAATCAACATGTACATAAAATATTATGTGAAGATAACTATAAACATTAGGATAGTTAACAAGTAATTACGGAAGAATAAAAAATAATTGTAAATTCTAAGAGTTGAAATAGTAAAAAGAACGAGGAAGAAAAAGTTAGATATTTATTGGGTTATTCCTCTTGAATATGATATTACTGAAAAAATGTAAAGACAAAATTAAAACATAATTTGAATACTAAATTGATAGTTTTTGAAGAGAATCCTCGAATAAATAAACAAATAATATTAAAAACAATTAAATAAAAATTAAACAGATGAAATGCAAATAAATAATCAAAAATCACTTTTTAAAATTGAAGTTATTTATTCATAATTATGTTATGTCACCGAGAAGAAATAGATTATTACCCTAAAAAATATGCTGAGGTATAGACATAATAATAAAATTGTCATTTGAATATGTAAAGAACCTAAAATAAAAATAATTTTACACATGAATAAAGAAGTAATATGATTTGTTATTTTAAATTTAAAAAAATAACAAATTAAGTATTGATAGAAAAATCTCAAAATAATTCTAGTAAAACAATCAAATGTTACAATATCTTGATTTATAACCTACATAAAACCAATCAACAATTATTTTTTTTAAAAATAAATATAAATATACCTGCACGGTTTCACTTTATAAATGTTGTGATTTGGTTGTATTTAACAAAAATATAAAAGTAGGTTACAAATAAAAAATGCGAGGAGAAGAAAACTCTCAGTTGAAATATTAGACTTAGTTACTCATTTAAAAAGTTTAAATTACATTTTCACAATTTTTAACTGTTATTTATGCAAAAAAAAGACATATTAAAAAAAAATAAAACTTTGATTGAAATTACAACTTAATCCTTGATATTAATTTTTTACTACAATTCCTTCTCTCCTTCTCCTCGCTACATTTTTATTTTCAAACATTAATACTATAATCCTATCTACTACAAAAATCAACTACATATAAGAATTTTTAAAAATATAATAATAATACTTTAGAATAAATAAATAAATCAAGTTTAATTAAAAATAAAGTAAACAAAAATTACAAAAATTAAGATTCTAAACTAAGATTTAAAACAAAATAAAAAATGACTAATTTGTGGTCAAATAATAGAATAAAAAATCATGTAAAATTGAATGTGACCTAACAAAATAAAAGATGTTATGAATAAAAGATGTTACCAATTAATATTGTATGGAACACATTTAATTTATCTTTAAATATATGATATATGAAAACCAAACCGTTATGGAGTGTTGTTTATGTGATACGAGATGTTGAGGACTACTCCGGCTCTTTTGTGTTTAGGGGAGCTCAATAGTCGGCAATCTCATGCTCCTTACAACAAAGCCAGAGAGCCAGTTCTTTCCAACTATCTTGGAGTTGTCCCCTATTTCGATCATGCCTATCCAGATTTTCTCGATCCAGCTGAACTTACTTCAACTCCACTCTCATCTAAGCTTGTAAAGTCCTCGAGCGAAGCGAGGGGAGCTAATGCCTTTACCTTACATAGAAGAGATTAGATGTTAGCACCTTAAGCTCTCTTTCTTAACTATCTACTGTACCAGTGAAGTAGCCCATGTAAAAAAGTTACAAAAGAAATGATTAATGATATATATCAATTAAATAATATTATAAATAAAAATTTTAATTTATTATTTCATAATATCATTTTTTAAAAGTTGAGGGCGAATCACAAGTCAGAATACGTAGTGAGTACTAAATCATATAAATTAAGACTATTTTTTTCCTTATCTTCATTCCTTCTGAAGTATACTTTTTTCCCTTAAAAATCAATTCATTCTTAATTTTCTATGTAAACCATATGAATGCAAAAAATATATAATCCATCTACTCTCAATCTTTCTTTGACTGTGCCTTAATCTAGTATAAATAAACATCTTTTATACTACCACAAATTGTTAAAAGGTTATAACCACTTTTTTTTATAGTTATTGTAAAAATGTAGGAGTAAACTTCATCAAATTTCTCCTCAAATGTGAGAACATATCCAATACCAGATTTGTTGGATGTGGATTTAGTATTTCATGAAGAAGCCAGAAATTTCATAGAGGAATCATTAAAAGCTGCACTTTCCTTGGTTATATAACCTAAACCAGATTTTTCAAACAATGGTCTTTGGCTTGCAAGTAATTTTTCCAAGTTACTAGAACTTTGAGCAAATTTTGCTAAGTCACCATTCAGCATTTTAATCATATCATTTAATCTTTCATTTTCAGCAATTAACTCTTAAGAAAGATCCACAATGTGCTTTCTTTTTAATTTTTCAAGTTTATATTTTAGAAATATGTTTTCTTCAATAATGTCCAAAGCATATTTAGTTTCCTTCATTTTTTCTTTTAAAAAATTATTTTCAGCTTTTAACACATCTTTTTCAGATATGCATTTATTGTACTTATCTAGCAGTTTTGAGGTGTTTAGAGTAAGATCATCAATAATAGCATGTAAATCATCTATAGACAAGTCATAGTAATTTACCTCATCAAGATGATTATTTCCAGCCATGAAGCAGGTTTTATCTTCACCTTCAGAATATTCTTCCTCATTGGAGTCGTTCTCAAGATCCTCCCAAGCTGCCATGAGCACTCTCTTCTTTTCTTTCTTTCCTTTGTCCTCCTTCTTGAGCTTTGGACAGTTTAGCTTGAAGTGTCCAGCCTCCTTGCAATGGTGACACGTCACTTTGCTCAAGTTCATCTTGTGTTCCTTTGAGCTTGAACCCTTGTACTTGCCCTTGTTTTTCATCATCCTTCTAAATCTCCTAACAAAAAACATAAGCTCATCATCTGAAATACGATCACTAGACTCACTCTCTTTTGATCCTATTTTTAACTTGAGGGCTATTCCCTTTTTCTTTGAGTCCGGGTTTGTGTGTGTGGTTTCATAGGCAAGGAGTTTTCCTCTCAGCTTATCATAGGTTATAGGGCTTAGGTTATTGCTCTCAGCTAGGACAGTGATAGTGGTTTCCTATTCTTTTGTGAGGCTTCTAAGGAGTTTTCTCACTAGATTTTGTTTTGAGTAGTTTGTACCCAAAGCATCAAGGTTGTTGATTATGATTGAGAATCTCTTAAAAACTTCATCAATGCTTTCTCCATCCTTCATATTAAACATCTCGTACTCTTTTCGCAGCATATCAATCCTCGTTTCTTTGACCTGTTTAGTGCCTTCGTGTGTAACCTGGAGTTTCTCCCAAATTTCTTTGGCTATCTTGCATCTAGAAACCTTTCGGTACTCTTCAAAGCTGATAACACAGTGAAGAAGGTTGATTGCTTTAGCATTCAGCTCCATTTTTTTCTTATTGTCTTCATTCCACTCAGCTTCTTCTTTTGGAGTCACCACTCCATTAGCACTTGTTTTTGTTGGAATCTTGGGGTCACTCATAATAATCTTCCATATGTTATAGTCAATGGATTGGATGAAGATCCTCATCCTCTCTTTCCAGTAGGCATAGTTCTTCCCATTGAAGAAGGGTGGCCTGTTGTTTAACTGGCCTTCAATTTGAGTATAGGTGTAAAACCCGGTTAATTAATGGCTAATTAACCCATAAATGAGAATTTATTCTAGAAAGCCAAAAATGTGATTTTTATTGCTAAAGATGATAGAGGAGATTGAGACGAGAATTTCGGTACCAATTTTATAGAAATTGGAACAAGATTGGACCAAATGGGCCAAACCGGGCCAACCAGACCCAAAGTGGGCCCTTGGCCCAACTAAACTAAGCCAAAACTCTAGTTTTTAGCACTCTCTCTCCTCATTTGTTACACACACACACACGCTGAAATGGAGTGACTGAGGGGAAGAACACTCTCTCAAACTTCTATCTCTCACTTGATCTTCAAACCATCATAACTTTTGATCTAGAGCTCCGATTGCCGCACTGTTTACGGCCACGCGTTCACCGCGGAGAGCTCTACAAAACCCATACAACCAATCTTGAGGTAAGCTATGTTTTGCTCTTCGAAATTCCAGCCCTTGTTTTCGAGTTTCATGGGTAAAATGTTGAGATTTTGGGCTCTTTGATGTTATAGGACCCAACTCTCTTGAAGGAGAAGGTTAATCTTGTCTCCTTGGACCTTGGGTGTGGTAAGATTCTCAACTCTAGTGTAATATGTTGTTCTATGATGATTGGGTATTGAGATGTTGTGTATGGGTATGACGTTGTGGCTTAGGTTGTGTATATGTGAAAATTAGAGCTTGATTGGTGACTTTGGAAATCTTGAAAAGGGAGTTTTGTGTGATAAAATCTATTCTTGGAGGTGTTGAGACCTTGAGAGCTTGAGGAAAAGTGATTTGGAAGTGCTCCGGTTGAGCTTGGGAAATCGGCTAAGGTATGGTCTCGGTTTCTCGTATCTAATATGTAATGTGGTAGGAAATACTTACGCTAAAGGCCCTAAGATAGACATTGAATTGATGATGTTGTTGAATGGTTGAGATATATGATGTGATCATATATGTGACTATGAATATTGATGCCTTGATTGTGTGATATATGAGAAAATGCATGTTGTGATATATGCTTGATGAATGATTGAGGTTGAATTGGTGGGTGGTACCATGTTAATGGTGAGTATGATGATGAGTATGTATAATGATGTTTGATTGGAAATGGTATTATTGGAAATTGGGATGAGGAAGGATGTATGACATGATATTGTGTTTGTCCTTTAGCCATTTGACTGAGAAGTGTTAAAATGGTTGGATGGTGGTTTTGGGAATTTTGGTAAAGTGTCAATGTGTGAGTTGAGGATGGCTTGATGTTGATTTTGGTACATTTTGATTGATTTCAAAAAGGGTTGAAATTTGGCATGTTTTGGTTGATTTTGAAAAGAGTTGAATATGGTTTGTTTTGACAATGGCACCTTGTGGTTTTGTATGAAAACATGGTTTTTGGGCATGTTTTGATGGGAAATAACTTGAACTACGGATCCCCATTTGTACCAAGCTTGTTTAGAAATGAAATTGGATCCGGGATGTCCATGCCGTTGAAAGAACGGGCAGAAAATGATTTAAAATGAGAAAGTTATGTTCGTCGGAAGATTGGGGGTTGAATCTGTAAATTCTGCTACTTTCTACTTAGAAAATTTTTAGCAGAATGACCTCCGCGCGTAGGCGCACTTGGCGCGTACGCGCCGTTCTTCAAGAAAGCACCATCCACGCGTGCGTGGCGTGCGCGGGTGCGTCGATGCACTGCACCAAATGCCAGCTATTTTCCTGAGAGTTGTGCCAGAATTGTGCCAGTTTTGTGCCTGGTGCGCAAGAGATTTAGTTGGGCAGATTTGAAAAAGATAAGAATCAAACAAAAAGTTAAGTGGTTAAGAGATTTTGAAAATCAAATTTTGGAAAGATAAGATTGAAAATTGAAAAAGATGTGATTGAAACAAAAAGATAAGATTGATTGAAAAAGATTTGAAAGTCAAATTTTGAAAAGATAGGAAGTTAGAAAAGATTTTAAATTTGATTTCGAAAAAGATATGATTGAAAATTATTTTGAAAAAGGTTTGAAAAAGAAATTTAAAAAGATTTGATTTTGAAAATTAAAGTTGATTACTTGACTAACAAGAAACAAAAAGATTTGATTTTAAAATTTAAAGATTGAACCTTTCTTATTAGGCAAGTAACAAACTTTACATTTTTGAATCAATCACATTAAATGCCAATGCATGAAAATTTTGGATCAAAACACGTGATGCATGCAAGAACACTATGAATGTCAAGATGAACACCAAGAACACTTTGAATGTCAAGATGAACACCAAGAACTTATTTTTGAAAAAATTTCAAGAAAAGAAAACATGCAAGACACCAAACTTAAAAATTTTTAATTTTTAGACACTAAGAATTCAAGAATGCATATGAAAAAAAAGAAAAGACACAAAACAAGAAAATATGAAGATCAAACAAGAAGACTGGCCAAGAACAACTTGAAGATCATGAAGAATGCAATGCATGAAATTTTCGAAAATAATTTTTAGAAAATTAAAAAGATGCAATTGACACCAAACTTAAAACTTGACTCAAGACTCAAACAAGAAACACAAAAAATATTTTTGATTTTATGATTTTGTAAATTTTTTTGTATTTTTCGAGAATTAATTGGGAAAAACGAAAAAGAAGAAAATATTTTTTTTGATTTTTTTCGAAAATAAAAATAATAAAATCAAAAAGGTTAAAATTAAAATAAAGTTACCTAATCTGAGCAACAAGATAAACCGTCAATTGTCCAAACTCGAACAATCCTCGGCAACGGCGCCAAAAACTTGGTGTGTGAAATCGTGATCTTTACTTCCTTGGTAACGGCGCTAAAAACTTCATACGCACGTTCATATTCTTAATTTTGTTTCACAACTTCGTACAACTAACCAGCAAGTGCACTGGGTCGTCCAAGTAATAAACCTTACGTGAGTAAAGGTCGATCCCACGAAGATTGTCGACTTGAAGCAAGCTATGGTCACCTTGTAAATCTCAGTCAGGCGGATTCAAATGTATTAAGAGATTATAGTGTACTAAAAGATAATTAAAATGGGATAGAGATACTTATGTAATTCATTGGTGAGAGTTTCAGATAGGCGTATAGAGATGCTTTCGTTCCTCTGAACCTCTACTTTCCTGCTGTCTTCATCCAATCATTCCTATTCCTTTCTATGGCAAGGTTTGTGTAGGGCATCACTGTTGTCAATGGCTACTTCCCTTCCTCTCTGTGAAAATGGTCCAATGCGCTGTCACTGCATGGCTAATCATCTGGAGGTTCTCGATCATACTGGAATAGGATTCACCCTCCTTTTGCGTCTGTCACTACGCCCAGTACTCGCGAGTTTGAAGTTCGTCACAGCCATCCCTTCCCGGATCTCAAGAATGGCCGTCCATGGATTCTAACTTATACCACGAAGACTCTGATTAAGGAATCTCAGAGATACTTATTCAATCTAAAGTAGAACGGAAGTGGTTGTCAGGAACGCATTCATAGTTGGGAATGATGATGACTGTCACGATCATCACATTCATATTGAGGTGCGAATGAATATCTTAGAATCAGAATAAGCTTGAATTAAATAGAAAAACAGTAGTACTTTGTATTAATTCATGAGGAACAGCAGAGCTCCACACCTTAATCTATGGAGTGTAGAAACTCTACCGTTGGAAATACATAAGTGATAAGGTTCAGGCATGGCCGAATGGCCAGTCCCCAAACGTGATTTAAAGATGAAACTAAAGATGTAAATACAATAGTAAAAGTCCTACTTATACTAAACTAGTTACTAGGGTTTACAGAAATGAGTAAATGATGCAGAAATCCCCCTCTGGGACCCACTTGGTGTGTGCTTGGGCTGAGCTTGAAGTTTACACGTGGAGAGGTCTTTCTTGGAGTTGAACGCCAGTTTGTAACGTATTTCTAGCGTTGAACTCCACTTTGCAACTTGTTTCTGGCGCTGAACGCCAGACTGCAACATGGAACTGGTGTTCAACACCAGTTTACGTCATCTAATCTCGGGCAAAGTATAAACTATTATATATTGCGAGAAAGCCCTAGATGTCTACTTTCCAACGCAATTAGAAGTGCGTCATTTAGAGTTCTGTAGCTCCAGAAAATCCACTTTGAGTGCAGGGAGGTCAGAATCCAACAGCATCTGTAGTCCTTCTTCAACCTCTGAATCTGATTTTTGCTCAGGTCCCTCAATTTCAGCCAGAAAATACCTGAAATCATAGAAAAACACACAAACTCATAGTAAATTCCAGAAATGTGAATTTTAATTAAAAACTAATAAAAATATACTAAAAACTAACTAAATCATACTGAAAACTATGTAAAAACAATGCCAAAAAGCGTATAAATTATCTGCTCATCACAACACCAAACTTAAATTGTTGTTTGTCCCCAAGCAACTAAAAATCAAATAGGATAAAAAGAAGAGAATATACTATAAATTCCAAAATATCAATAAAAAATAGCTCCAATCAGATGAGCGGGACTTGTAGCTTTTTGCCTCTTGAATAGTTTTGGCATCTCACTTTATCCATTGAAGTTCAGAATAATTGGCATCTATAGGAACTCAGAGTTCAGATAGTGTTATTGATTCTCCTAGTTCAGTATGTTGATTCTTGAATACAGCTACTTTATGAGTCTTGGCCGTGGCCCTAAGCACTTTGTTTTCCAGTATTACCACCGGATACATAAATGCCACAGACACATAACTGGGTGAACCTTTTCAGATTGTGACTCAGCTTTGCTAAAGTCCCCAATTAGAGGTGTCCAGGGTTCTTAAGCACACTTTTTTTTTGCTTTGGACCTTGACTTTAAACGCTCAGTGGTGCACGAATTGTGAATCACACTTTTCACAATCCGTACCACTAACCAGCAAGTGCACTGGGTCGTCCAAGTAATACCTTACGTGAGTAAGGGTCGAATCCCACGGAGATTGTTGGTTTGAAGCAATCTCTGGTTATCTTGTAAATCTCAGTTAGGAGGCCAATTATAATTATCAGTTGACTTGCAAATGAACAAGGGAACATAAAATAAATACTTGGTATGCAGTAATGGAGAATATGTTGGAGTTTTGGAGATGCTTTGTCTTCTGAATCTCTGCTTTCTCCCTGTCTTCTTCTTCACACACGCAAGGCTCCTTCCATGGCGAGCTGTATGTAAGGTGTCACCGTTGTCAATGGCTACTTCCCGTCATCTCAGTGAAAATGGTCCAAATGCTCTGTCACAGCACGGCTAATCATCTGTTGGTTCTCGATCATGTCAGAATAGAATCCCTTGATTCTTTTGCGTCTGTCACTACGCCCAACAATCGCGAGTTTGAAGCTCGTCACAGCCATTCAATCCTTGAATCCTACTCGGAATACCATAGACAAGGTTTAGACTTTCCGGATTCTCATGAATGCCGCCATCAATGCTAGCTTATACCACGAAGATTCTGATTAAGAAATCTAAGAGATACTCATTCAATCTGATGTAGAACGGAGGTGGTTGTC
>NC_029790.2:44024004-44033672 GCF_000816755.2 Arachis ipaensis
GACAAGGTTTAGACTTTCCGGATTCTCATGAATGCCGCCATCAATGCTAGCTTATACCACGAAGATTCTGATTAAGAAATCTAAGAGATACTCATTCAATCTGATGTAGAACGGAGGTGGTTGTCAGGCACACATTCATGGATTGAGGAAGGTGATGAATGTCATGGATCATCACCCTTCTTCATAGTGAAGCGCAAATGAACATCTTAGATAGGAACAAGCATGTTTGAATGGAAAACAGAGATAATTGCATTAATTCATCAAGACGCTGCAGAGCTCCTCACCCCCAACAATGGAGTTTAGAGACTCATGCCGTCAAAGAGTACAAAGTTCAGATCTAAAAATGTCATGAGATACAAAATAAATCTCTAAAAGTTGTTTAAATACTAAACTAGTAACCTAGGTTTACAGAAAATGAGTAAACTATGATAGATAGTGCAGAAATCCACTTCTGGGGCCCACTTGGTGTGTGCTGGGGCTGAGACTAGAGCTTCTCACGTGCTTGGGCTGTTTTGGGTGTTCAACGCCAGGTTGTAACCTGTTTCTGGCGTTGAACTCCAACTTGTAACTTGTTTCTGGCGCTGGACGCCAGACTGCAACATGGAACTAGCGTTGAACGCCAGTTTACGTTGTCCATCCTTGAGCAAAGTATAAACTATTATATATTGCTGGAAAGCCCTGGATGTCTACTTTCGAACGCAATTGAAAGCGCGCCATTTGGAGTTCTGTAGCTCCGGAAAATCCACTTTGAGTGCAGGGAGGTCAGAATCCAACAGCATCAGCAGTCCTTTTTCAGCCTGAATCAGATTTTCGCTCAGCTCCCTCAATTTCAGCCAGAAAATACCTGAAATCACAGAAAAACACAGAAATTCATAGTAAAGTCTAGAAATGTGATTTTTAATTAAAAACTAATAAAAATATACTAAAAACCAACTAAATCATACTAAAAACTAAGTAAAAACAATGCCAAAAAGCGTATAAATTATCCGCTCATCACTCAGTCTCAAGTTTTCACTTGACACCTTCACGCCACAAGCACATGGTTAGGAACAGCTTGGTTTAGCCGCTTAGGCCAGGATTTTATTCCTTTAGGCCCTCCTATCCACTGATGCTCAAAGCCTTGGATCCTTTTTATTTACCCTTGCCTTTTGGTTTTAAGGGTTATTGGCTTTCTGCTCTTGCCTTTTGGTTTTAAGAGCTTTTGGCTTTTTCTGCTTGCTTTTTCTTTTTCCCATTTTTTTCACATTTTTTTCTGCAAGCTTTTGTATTCACTGCTTTTTCTTGCTTCAAGAATCATTTTTATGATTTTTCAAATTATCAAATAACATGTCTCCTTTTTCCTTATTCTTCAAGGGCCAACATATTTAACATTCATAAACAACAACTTCAAAAGACATATGCACTGTTCAAGCATTCATTCAGAAAACAAAAAGTATTGTCACCACATCAAAATAATTAAAATAGTTTCAAGGATGAATTCGAAACCATGTACTTCTTATTCTTTTGTTTTTAAAAGATTTTTCATTTAAGAGAGGTGATGGATTCATATTCACTACTTTAAGGAATAGACACTTAGACACTAATGATCATGTAATAAAGACACAAACATAGATAAACATTTAACATAAGAAAATAAAAAATAGAAAATAGAAAATTTAAGAACAAGGAATGAGTCCACCTTAGTGATGGTGGCGTTTCCTTCTTGAGGAACCAATGATGTCCTTGAGCTCTTCTATGTCTCTTCCTTGTCTTTGTTGCTCCTCCCTCATTGCTCTTTGATCTTCTCTAATTTCATGAAGGATGATGGAGTGCCCTTGATGTTCCACCCTTAGTTGTGGGTTTTGGAGATGAATCTTTCCATCTCCCATGACTCGGAGGTGGAAGCTTTTGTCTTCCCTTTCCCTTTTCTAGAGGTTTCTCCGGTCTTAGGTGCCATCAATGGTAATGGAAAAACAAAAAGCTTATACTTTTACCACACCAAACTTAGAATATTGCTCGCCCTCGTGTAAGAGAAGAAAGAAAAGAAGAAGAAGAAGAGAAAATATGGAGGAGAGGGAGGGGTTTGGGTGGGAAAGTGATTTTGAATTTTTGAAGGTAGGTGGGGTTTATGGGGAAGAGTGGATGGATGTGAGTGGTGAAGGGGTAATAGAGAAGAGAGTTTGAGGTGATTGGTGAAGGGTTTTGGGGAAGGGTGTTTATTGGGAAGAGAGGATGAATGTTGAGAAGAGGGAAGAATATGAGTGGAGGTAGGTGGGGATCCTGTGAGGTCCACAGATCCTGAGGTGTCAAGGATTTACATCCCTGCACTAATTAGGCATGTAAAACGCCTTTGCATGCAATTCTGGCGTTTAAACGCTGAATTGATGCTTGTTCTGGGCGTTGAACGCCCAGATGCAGCATGTTTCTGGCGTTGAACGCCAGTTCTATGCTTGTTTCTGGCGTTCAACGCCAGCTCTTCTCAGGGTGCATTCCTGGAGTTTGAACGCCAGGATGTTGCTTGTTTCTGGCATTCAACGCCAGATCCATGCTCTGTTCTGGCGTTGAACGCCAGCCAGATGCTCCTTACTGACATTTAAACGGCAGTAAGTCCTTCCTCCAGGGTGTGATTTTTCTTCTGCTGTTTTTGATTCTGTTTTTAATTTTTGTATTTATTTTATGACTCCACATGATCATGAACTTAATAAAACATGAAAGAACAATAAAAATAAAAATAAAATTAGATAAATAAAAATTGGGTTGCCTCCCAGCAAGCGCTTTTTTAATGTCAATAGCTTGACAGTGGGCTCTCATGGAGCCACACAGGTGATAAGGTCAATTGTATAGACTCCCAACACCAAACTTAGAGTTTGGATATGGGAGTTCAACACCAAACTTAGAGTTTGGCTGAGGCCTCCCAACACCAAACTTAGAGTTTGACTGTGGGGGCTTTAGTTAACTCTGTACTGAGAGAAGCTTTCTATGCTTCCTCTTCATTGTTACAGAAGGAGATTCTTGAGTTTTAAACACAAGATTGTCCTCATTCAGTTGAAGGATCAATTCTCCTCTATCTACATCAATCACAGCTCTTGCTGTGGCTAGGAAGGGTCTTCCAAGGATGATGGATTCATCCTCATCCTTCCCAGTGTCTAGGATTATGAAATCAGCAGGGATGTAAAGGCCTTCAACCTTTACTAGCACGTCCTCTACTTGTCTATAAGCTTGTTTTCTGGAGTTGTCTTCCATCTCTAATGAGATTCTGGCAGCTTGCACCTCAAAGATTCCCAGTTTCTCCATTACGGAGAGGGGCACGAGGTTTATCCCTGACCCAAGGTCACATAGAGCCTTCTCAAAGGTCATGGTGCCTATGGTACAAGGTATTAAGAACTTTCCAGGATCCTGTTTCTTCTGAGGCAATCTCAGTTGATCCAGATCACTCAATTCATTGGTGAGCAAGGGAGGTTCATCTTCCCAAGTCTCATTACCAAATAATTTGACATTTAGCTTCATGATTGCACCAAGGTACTTAGCAACTTGCTCTTCAGTGACATCTTCATTCTCTTCAGAAGAAGAATACTCATCAGAGCTCATGAATGGCATAAGGAGGTTCATTGGAATCTCTATGGTCTCAAGATGAGCCTCAGATTCCTTTGGTTCCTCAGAGGGGAACTCCTTGTTGATCACTGGACGTCCCAGGAGGTCTTCCTCACTGGGATTCACGTCCTCTTCCTCCCTTGTAGGTTCGGCCATGATGGTCAATTCAATGGCCTTGCACTCTCCTTTTGGGTTTTCTTCTGTATTGTTTGGGAGAGTACTAGGAGGAGTTTCAGTGACCCTTTTACTCAGCTGGCCCACTTGTGCTTCCAAAATTCTAATGGAAGACCTTGTTTCATTCATGAAACTCACAGTGGCCTTAGATAGATCAGAGACTAAATTTGCTAAGCTAGATGGATTCTGCTCAGAATTCTCTGTCTGTTGCTGAGTGGATGATGGAAAGGGTTTACTATTGTTAAACCTGTTTCTTCCACCATTATTAAAGCCTTGTTGAGGCTTTTATTGATCCTTCCATGAGAAATTTGGATGATTTCTCCATGAGGGGTTATAGGTGTTTCCATAAGGTTCACCCATGTAATTCACCTCTGCTATTGCAGGGTTCTCAGGATCATAAGCTTCTTCTTCAGAAGATGCCTCTTTAGTACTGTTGGATGATTCCTTCAATCCATTCAGACTCTGAGAGATCATATTGACTTGCTAAGTCAATATTTTATTCTGAGCCAATATGGCATTCAGAGTATCAATTTCAAGAACTACCTTCTTCATAGGCGTCCCATTACTCACAGAATTCCTTTCAGAAGTATACATGAACTGGTTATTTGCAACCATGTCAATGAGTTCTTGAGCTTCTGTAGGCATTTTCTTTAGGTGAATGGATCCATCTTCAGAATGGTCCAATGACATCGTTGATAGTTCAAACAGACCATCATAGAATATATCCAGGATGGTCCATTCTGAAAGCATGTCAAAAAGACACTTTTTGGTCAATTGCTTGTATCTCTCCCAAGCTTCATAGAGGGATTCACCTTCTTTCTGTCTGAAGGTTTGGACATCCACTCTAAGCTTACTAAGCTTTTGAGGAGGAAAGAACTTGGCTAAGAAAGCCATGACCAGCTTATCCCAAGAGTTCAGGCTATCTTTGGGTTGAGAGTCCAACCACACTCTAGCTCTGTTTCTTACAGCAAACGGGAAAAGCATAATCCTGTAGACCTCGGGATCAACCCCATTGGTCTTAACAGTATCACAGATCTGCAAGAATTCAGTTAAGAACTGAAAGGGATCTTCAGATGGAAGTCCATGAAACTTGCAGTTTTGTTGCATCAGAGAAACTAATTGAGGTTTAAGCTCAAAGTTGTTTGCTCCAATGGCAGGAATTGAGATGCTTCTTTCATGTAAATTGGAATTAGGTGCAGTGAAGTCACCAAGCATCCTCCTTGCATTATTGTTGTTAGGTGCGTCTGCCGTCTCCTTTTCTTGTTCGAAAATTTCAGTAAGGTTGTCTCTGGATTGTTGTAATTTAGCTTCTCTTAGTTTTCTCTTCAGAGTCCTTTCAGGTTCTGGATCAGCTTCAACAAGAATGCCCTTTTCCTTGTCCCTGCTCATATGAAAGAGAAGAGAACAAGAAAAGAAGAGGAATCCTCTATGTTACAGTAAAGAGGTTCTTTATTGTTAGTAGAAGAAGAAAGGGAATAAGAGTGAAGAAGAATGGATAATCCAAACAGAAGGGTGAGGATAGGGGCAGAGATGTGAGATGAAAAGAAGTGTTAGTAGATGAATAAATAAATAGAAGGAGATGAGAGAGAGGGAAATTTGAAAATTAAACAAAATAAAATAAAAATATTTTTAAATTAAATTTAAAATTCGAAAATTAATAATTAAAATTAAATTAAAATTAAAACAATTAGTTAATTAAAATAAAATTTTGAAAAAGAGGGAAGGAATTTTCGAAAATTAAGGTAGAGAGTTAGTTGGGCAGTTTTGAAAAAGATAAGAATCAAACAAAAAGTTAATTGGTTAAGAGATTTTGAAAATCAAATTTTGGAAAGATAAGATTGAAAATTGAAAAAGATGTGATTGAAACAAAAAGATAAGATTGATTGAAAAAGATTTGAAAGTCAAATTTTGAAAAGATAGGAAGTTAGAAAAGAAGTTAGAAAAGATTTTAAATTTGATTTCGAAAAAGATATGATTGAAAATTATTTTGAAAAAGGTTTGAAAAAGAAATTTAAAAAGATTTGATTTTGAAAATTAAAGTTGATTACTTGACTAACAAGAAACAAAAAGATTTGATTTTAAAATTTAAAGATTGAACCTTTCTTATTAGGCAAGTAACAAACTTTACATTTTTGAATCAATCACATTAATTGTTAGTAATAGTTTTGAAAATTATGAGATAGAATGAAGAAAAAGA
Source organism: Arachis ipaensis (assembly GCF_000816755.2). NCBI lineage: Eukaryota > Viridiplantae > Streptophyta > Magnoliopsida > Fabales > Fabaceae > Arachis > Arachis ipaensis. The sequence continues at coordinate 44,029,946 of NC_029790.2, forward strand.
TTTTTGAAAAATATTTTTATAATTTTCAAAAATAAATAAGAAAAAATAAAAAAGATTTGATTTTTGAAAAAGATTTTGAAAAAGATAGGATTTTTAAATTGAAAATTTGATTTGACTCATAGGAAACAACTAAATTTTAAAAAGTTTTGAAAAAGTCAACTCAAATTTTCGAAAATTTATGAGTGAAAAAGGAAAAGATATTTTTTTTTATTTTTGAATTTTTAATGATGAAAGAGAAAAACACAAAATTGACTCAATGCATGAAAATTTTGGATCAAAACATGTGATGCATGCAAGAACACTATGAATGTCAAGATGAACACCAAGAACACTTTGAATGTCAAGATGAACACCAAGAACTTATTTTTGAAAAATTTTCAAGAAAAGAAAACATGCAAGACACCAAACTTAAAAATTTTTAATTTTTACACACTAAGAATTCAAGAATGCATATGAAAAACAAGAAAAGACACAAAACAAGAAAATATGAAGATCAAACAAGAAGACTGGCCAAGAACAACTTGAAGATCATGAAAAATGCAATGCATGAAATTTTCGAAAATAATTTTTAGAAAATTAAAAAGATGCAATTGAAACCAAACTTAAAACTTGACTCAAGACTCAAACAAGAAACACAAAAAATATTTTTGATTTTATGATTTTGTAAATTTTTTTGTATTTTTCGAGAATTAATTGGGAAAAACGAAAAAGAAGAAAATATTTTTTTTTGATTTTTTTCGAAAATAAGAATAATAAAATAAAAAAGGTTAAAATTAAAATAAAGTTACCACTAACAGAAAAATGATTCCATATCTTTATTTTTTTAGACCCCTTCGTTGCAACTAGAGTGCTTGACAAACTACATTGCCGAATTGTCTTTGTTGGAGTATGATGCCAGGGCATTTTGGCTATTTTCACTGACCTTTTTCTTTACTATTTTAGGATAGTTTCATGCATTTTCTTAGTAAATAAGCAAGTTTTGGGTGAATATACACTTACATCTTGATTCAAGCAAACATTGTGAACTTTACATAATTTTATGAGAATTATGCATGAATTGAATGATAATATAGATGATGCATGATCTCATAACTTGAAACAAAGCTTTGATGCACCTTGTTTGTTTGATTTCAGGACAAAGGAAGTAAAGAAGAACCACGTTAGTAGCCACGTTAGGTTCACTAATGTGACCACTAACGTGGAATGGGAGCAAGCTTGCAACGTTAGTGGTAAAGTTACCACTAATAACGCCTTCGAATGCCATCATAACCCACGTTAGTTACACTAACGTGGGAACTAACGTGGAAGAAAAGGGGAGCTCCAACATTAGTGGTGAAAGTGAACACCACTAACGTTCCAAAATGCCACACTAAGCCACGTTAAGAGCCACGTTAATCCAATTAACGTGGACTCTAACGTGGAGTGAAGAGGAAGTCACAAGCATTAGTGACAATTGTAACAACCCCGGTTTTCAAGTACGCGAGATCTTTTCTGAAAGTACGGATTTCTCCGGAAGATCAGTAAGGGGAAAACCTTTGATATATCATCAAGTATCTCAATCCTCATTTTCATTATGTTATCTTTAAGCTAGAACCTTTTCCGAGATAAGCTCAATAACGCAGTCATGAAGAACATAGTTTTTGAACCATATCGGTTAGGAGTTTTGATTCGATTTTTCGTAAATAGTCTCAGTTTGACAAAGCGGACTCAATTTATGAGAGAAGAGAGATAATAGGATGATATTATCATTATATTAGTATTAGAAGCTTCTTGAATAATATTATAAGGTTACCTGGTCAGTTTTAGTTAAAAACAGAAAATCGGTTTAACCGGGTTCACAGTTTACTGGTGCAGCTTAGCACCAGCACTCTCTGATGACTTTAACAATGCTAAGGCCTCATTATACATGTCTTATTCTCATAATAAATATTTTACTAGTGTCATTTATTCTACTAGCTCAGAAAATAATTTTTAGAGATGTTTTTGCAAGTGTTTCAATACATCTAGTTTTAGTAGTTATACACCTGAGATATTTTAATATTATTTTAATCCACCTCCAAGCCAACCAATCACAACTCACCCTACACCCCCCAAAAGCCCCAAGGTTGGCTCATTTTCACTTTGTGGCCGAAAATAGGAAGAGAGAAAAAGAGAGAAAAGTTCTTAGTTCCAAATCTTCAAAGTTTGATTTCTACTGAACTAAAACTCAAATCAAAATTCCAATCCGACCAAAATGATCCTCTCTTCTTTCTCTACATGATCATATGACTTATCAAGGCTGGAATCAAGGTGAGTTGGCTGCACCATCTCTCTTTTGATTCGGTTTCAAGGAAACATGCTTAAACATGTGTTTTCTTGATGTTCTTCCTTAGGAATCATGCTTAACTTGACTTGAGGGCCAAGAAACGTGAACTTCCAGCAAGTATAAGGTTAGAAATCATCTCCTAACGTGCTGAGGGAGATTTGGTTAGTTGAGGGTTTTTGGATTTAAAGTTGTTCTTTATGTGATTTAGGAGGAAAAAGTGCTTAAGGATCACCTGAAAATCTAACTGAATTAGGAGCAGCAAAACCAGGTAGGGTGTCACAAAATTAATCTTGATTATTTGTGTTTGAGTTGTGTGAATGTTGCATTATTTGGCTGTGCTAAGAATTGGTTGCATATATGATTGATTCTTGGTGAAAATTTGGTGAAATTTTGATGAAATTTGATGAAATTCAAGCTTTAAAGTTCATGTTCTTTGGGCAGCTGGAAAAACGAAACCATAGGCTTAAATTGGGGTTTAATTTGTGTTAAAATCATGTAGAAAATATGGGGTTTTAGTGGCTGCTAATTTATTATGAATTATAGTAAAAATCGGTTGCTGAAAAGACTGAAAAACGGGTAAAAACAGAGAAAGAATCTGAAGAATTTATGAAGAACATGAAGAACACTTTGAGTGTGATGAAGAACAATGAAGAACAGGGTTTAGATCCTTAGAATGGCAAGGAAGTAAAAATTTTTGTGTTTAAGGGGTTATTTAGTAATTTTTGAAAGTTAGGGTGGTAAAAGTAGAAATATTAAAAGTTACGGGTGATAAAAAGTGAATTTTAAAGGTTAAAAGTAAAAGGTAAGTTAATTTTCGAAAATTAATGATAAAATAAAAAATAATAATAAAATATTAAATAATAATATTTAATTAAAAATAATATTTTAATAGAAATAATAAAATAATGCGGAAAAGGCAGTTTTTTGTAAAAGCTTTAGAAAGACAACTTTAAGTGCAGAATCTCATAATTACCTTCATAAAACACTTAGGGAGTGGTAAGAACATATTAGTGAGGCAAAGATAAAAGAAAGATAAAAAGATAAAGAAAAGATAAAAATCGACGAAAAAGTCTATAAAGTTTTAATGACAGAAAAACAGACAGAGACTAGCGTACAAACTAGGACAACTTAGTTAGTCCTTGAGTTGTGACTAGGGTTAAATATTATATGAAAAGTTAAACTGTTTCAGTATAGACTTAATGAACTTATACTTGGGACATGCTAACTATTCATACCGAAATTTAATAAGCTTTACATACATACGTTAAGCAGAAAAATCTGAACAGAATAAAGAAACACAGAGAACATAGTAAAGTAAAGAGATAAAGAGAAAAAGAGTAATATAGATACAGATGGAAAGAGTAATCAGAGAAGAGAAAAGAGATACAGAAAACAGAGTAATTAAAGCAGAGTAAAGAGATA
>NC_029790.2:44033697-44041082 GCF_000816755.2 Arachis ipaensis
AGATGAATGACATCCTTTTATATATATATGATACGAGACGAGACCCCTTCGCTTTTTATCGACATCCATTGAATCAAAGGGATGTCTTCGAGACCCAACGTAATTCGTTGATTATATATAATTTATATCGAGACCCAACGTAGTTCGTTGATTATATTTATATTTATATCGAGACCCAACGAAGTTCGTTGATTATATATATATTTATACGCTGTCTCAGATGAGCAGCTATTATTATATGCGCATTTATTTAGGAACGGAAAATCGTATTCGGGAAATCGGGATTACTCGTGACCAGATAAATGTCGGGATTGCGGGCAGCCAACCGACACATGACCTCATGGCCTGTACTAGGGCTAGACATGCATCATTCTTGTTTGCGCATCATTCTCTGTTGCATTCTTTCTTGTGTGTGATCTATTTCTTTATGTTTGTTTGTTTGAGTGCTATGTCTATGCTTTATCTTCTTGTATTCTTCTGCTTGTGTTCTGTTTTTCTATTTTTCTATCTATTTTTTACTACTGTTTACTACTTTACTGTATTCTAATATCCATCCGCTAATCGGAACCGAATAAATGAATGTAACTAACAACCCCGACCCTACTAAGAACTTCCCAGTTCTTACCCCTTCTCTCCCTTCCTCCCCTTCAGATGGAGACGGGCGTGATATTCTATGAGTTTGAGGACCCCTATGTCTACGAGGATCCGATACATCACAGTTACTTCATCATGGGATTGGAGCCTCGTATTAGACGATATGCGTTACCTAATCAAGCTTTTCAACATCCTCTGTCTAGCCCGCATTTTGACCCCGATGCTCCTTATGACTTTCCCTTATCCTGGTTACATCCTGACGCACCTGTACATCCTTTTCCTGATGATACTGAGCACCCTATACCAGCTCAACCTTTGAATGAGGTAGAACCTGAGCCTATCATTCTTGATGAGCCCGAGTTAGCTGGTGACTACGTACCTGTGATACCACCAGAGTGGGATTTTTCCCCTGAGCCGATCCCTGACTTTTCACAGCGTGATGAGTCGGCACTACCAGACGGTGGGGTAGCTCCTGTATACGCGAACGGACCTGTGCTCGCGAGTGGTTTTGTACATAGTGACAGCAGTGTTTCTGGTGGATCTAAGGGTATAGTTGTAGCTGCGGAAGGCGCATTCTTTTGATGACACTCTAGTCTGACATTATCTGATAATTAGTCTCTCACTTGTGTTAGTACACCCGAGAGCTAGGAGCTATATAGTGGTTAGGCTAGCCTGGGCGCCAGTTTAGCGGCTTTTTATATGGGCCAGGCCCTGGGAGTGTCGTGTATATATTAGCTACGTAGGATGACCAGGATGTAAACTGAATTGATCTTGTGTAAACGCTACATGTTTTGTTATAGTGTACATGATGTATATTATCAGCTGTGTCTCTATGTTTATTTATGCTTCCTTTCTGTTTCTCTCAATGTATGCCTGTTTATTTTACCTTGTTATCCGCAACGATATAAAAAAAAAGATTACTTGTAAAAATTGGCATCGTTCTAACAAGGAACATGCTCATATATTAAATAATAGTTAATAATTAGGAAGGATAAGTTAGTAACACTTAGCTTTTTGTATGACCATGGCATACTGGGAGTTGGGTCGTTACAATTTGGTATCAGAGCAGTTCGTTCCCAATAGAGCCTGGGGAGTGGACTGACTATGCTTCATTGCATACTCTGCTTGTGTGTCTCATGCTGTTAGGGTATCTTTAAGATACATTTGGCATGAATGTCTATGAGCGCTCATTTTGGAAATGTTCGTGCCTTACTTGAGATATTAAGACTGATCACCTTAATGTTGATTGTTTGGTGCGGATAGAACCTTAATGACTGCGAATAGGCATAGTTTAATTGAGCTCCGAACGACGAATTGATGCGAGGCACAGCTATCCTCATAGCTGTTGGCTATGGCTATGTTAGATTTGGATGCTGTAAGGAACGAACGCTTGTTTTACTTGTGTGGAATCTGGACACACAGCTAGGATCTACCCAAGAAAGTTTGTTCGGAATCCGGTACGAACCCAACAACAAGGTCGAGTGTTTGCCAGGACTGCTGATGATGCTATGCAATCAGACGCCCTGATCCAAGGTCAGTGTTACGTCAAGAATCGATTTCTAACTGTACTGTATGATTCGGGTGCATCGCATTCCTTTATTTCTTTAACTGTTGCTCGTGAGTTGGGACTAGATTTCTCTGAGTTGAACTTTGATCTAACTGTCCATACAGCTGCATCCCAAAATGCTTTGACTAGTTTAGCGTGCCTGCAAGTACCATTCACTATTAGGAACATGACTTTTATACATGATCTAATCTGTTTGCCTCTATGTGGTTTAGAAGTTATTCTAGGATTAGATTGGTTGTCCAAGTATCATGTTTTCCTTGATTGCTGTGAAAGAACTGCTGTTATTCCATCTGATAGTTTAGATATTAAACCATTTCTGTCTCATACTTTATATCTAAATTCTGTAAGAGTTACATTGGACGGGAGTGATTGTGAGGGGTACGTTCTGTTAGCGGCTAGCTCGAATGACAGTGAACTAAGCTTAGAACGAATCCGAGTGGTGAAGGAATTTTCTGATGTTTTCCCGGATGACATACCTGAGTTTCCTCCTCAGCGAGAGATAGAATTTAGCATTGAACAAGTACCTGGAACCGGACCGATTTCCATAGCACCGTACCGGATGTCACCACTGGAACTTGCAGAGTTGAAGAAGCAGTTGGATGAGCTACTTGAAAAGAAATTTATTCATCCCAGCGCATCACCTTGGGGAGCTCCGGTGTTGCTAGTAAAGAAGAAGGATGGTGGAATGAGACTTTGTGTAGATTACCGACAACTAAATAAAGTCACTATCAAGAACAAGTACCCACTTCCACAAATAGATGATTTGATGGATCAGTTAAAAGGTGCAACTGTGTTCTCGAAGATTGATTTGCGATCGGGCTATCACCAGATTCGAGTGAAAGAGTCAGATATACCGAAGACTGCATTTAGAAATCGATATGGTCACTATGAGTATACGGTTATGTCGTTTGGACTAACTAATGCTCCTGCGATTTTCATGGATTACATGAATCGTATTTTCCGTCCGTACCTTGATCAGTTCGTAGTAGTCTTCATAGACGATATTCTCATCTATTCGAAGACAGAAAGAGAGCATGAAGAGCATCTAAGGACTGTATTGCAGATACTGAGGACTCGGAAGTTATATGCTAAACTATCAAAGTGTGAATTCTGGAAAGAGAAGGTGGCATTTTTGGGACATGTTATATCAAAGGGAGGAATTGCAGTGGATCCTTTAAAGATTGAAGCAGTAGTGCAGTGGGAACCACCTACAACCGTTACAGAAGTTCGGAGTTTTCTCGGACTTACTGGCTATTATCGAAGGTTCATCAAAGGATTTTCACAGATAGCCTTACCTTTGACTTACCTTACACGAAAGGAAGTTCCATTTATTTGGACGGCTGAGTATGATAGAAGCTTCAAGATGCTTAAGGAAAAGCTAACAACTGCACCTGTACTAGTACTACCCGATCCGCAAAAACCTTTTGAAGTATACTGTGACGCCTCTCGTAAAGGACTTGGATGTGTGCAGATGCAAGACAAAAATGTGATGGCTTATGCTTCCCGGCAGCTGAGACCTCATAAACGAAATTATTCGACACATGACTTGGAATTGGCTGCAGTAGTGTTTGCTCTGAAGATCTGGAGGCACTATTTGTATGGCGCTCAATTAGAAGTTTTCTCCGATCACAAAAGTTTAAAGTCTATCTTTGACCAGAAGGATCTTAATATGCGACAGCGAAGGTGGATGGAGTTCCTGAAGGACTATGATTTTAAGTTAAGTTACCACCCAGGAAAAGCAAACGTGGTGGCAGACGCCTTGAGCAGGAAGAATTTGAGCATCTCTTGGATGATGATAAAGGAAGAGAAGCTACTTACAGAATTTGAGGACCTGAAGTTGGCTATGACTAAGATGTCAGGTAGAGTCCGTTTGGCGCGATTGCATATAACACCAGATTTTAAGATTAGGATTCAGCAAGCACAAGCACAGGACTTAGAAATGATGATGATGCTGAGACGGATGAAAGTAGAGGAACCAGAAGCTGTATGACTAGATCGTAGCAGTGTTTGGAGATACAAGAACAGAATTTGTGTGCCTAGTTCTGGAGATCTGCGGCAAAGGATCCTTGCAGAAGCTCATCAAAGTAGATTTTCTATGCATCCTGGAGTAACAAAGATGTATCAGGATTCGAAACAAATGTTTTGGTGGCCGGGCTTAAAGAAAGAAGTAGCTGATTATGTATCAAAATGTTTAACCTGCTAGAAGGTGAAGGTGGAACATCAGAAGCCGTTAGGAACCCTGCAACCCTTGGAAATACCACAATGGAAATGGGAGCAGACCACTATAGATTTTGTCACGGGATTCCCAAGGACCTCAACAGGACACGATGCCATTTGGGTAATTGTGGACAGGTTGACAAAGTCAGCGCACTTCCTTCCGATTCGAGTTGATTATACTTTAGAAAGGCTGGCACGGATATATATTCAAGAAATCATATGATTGCACGGAATACCTTCGTCAATTATTTCAGATCGAGATCCGAGGTTTACTTCCAGATTCTGGAGAGCTTTCCAGAAAGCTTTAGGAACAGAATTGCACATGAGTACAGCATACCATCCTCAGACAGACGGACAATCAGAGCGAACAATTCAGACATTGGAAGACATGTTAAGATCTTGTGTGATGGATAACCAGGGCAGTTGGGATAGGTATTTGCCATTGGTCGAGTTCGTCTACAACAACAGTTACCAACAAAGTATCGGGATGGAACCTTATGAAGCTCTCTATGGAAGGAGATGTCAGACACCATTGTGTTGGAATGATGACAGAGAAGCTAGTGTCTTAGGTCCAGACTTAGTGCAAGAAACTACTGAGAAGATAAAGGGGATTCGCCAGAAGATCCAGACAGCATAGAGCCGTCAAAAGAGCTATGCCGATAATAGACGTAGACCCTTAGAGTTTAGTGAGGGAGATCATGTCTTTCTTAAAGTAACCCCGACTACTGGAATAGGTAGATCCCTTAAGACTAAAAATCTTAACCCTCGATACATAGGACCTTTCCAATACTTAAAAGAGTCGGTCTAGTAGCTTATCAAGAAGCCCTTCCTCCATATCTATCAAACCTTCATGATGTTTTTCATGCCTCGCAACTTAAGAATTATATTCCCGACGAGAGTCACATTTTACAACCAGAGACAGTACAGTTACTAAACGATTTGACATATCAAGCATCACCAGTTCGGATCGTAGGAAGAAGTGATAAGTAGCTAAGAGGCAAAACTGTTCGCTTAGTCAAAGTAGCTTGGGGACAAAGAAAAGAAGAAGAGCACACTTGGGAACTGGAAGATAAGATGAAAGCTGATTACCCGCATCTATTCTCAGGTAACTGAAATTTTGAGGGCAAAATTTTCTGTTAGGAGGGTAGAATGTAACAACCCCGGTTTTCGAGTACGCGAGATCTTTTCTGAAAGTACGGATTTCTCCAGAAGATCAGTAAGGGGAAAACCTTTGATATATCATCAAGTATCTCAATCCTCATTGTCATTATGTTATCTTTAAGCTAGAACCTTTTCTGAGGCAAGCTCGATAACGCAGTCACGAAGAACATAGTTTTTGAACAATATAGGTTAGGAGTTTTGATTCGGTTTTTCGTAAATAGTCTCAGTTTGACAAACCGGACTAGATTTATGAGAAAAGAGAGATAATAGGATGATATTATCATTATATTAGTATTATAAGCTTCTTGAATAATATTATAAGGTTACCTGGTCAGTTTTAGTTAAAAACAAAAAATCGGTTTAACCGGGTTCACAGTTTATTGGTGCAGCTTAGCACCAGCACTCTCTGATGACTTTAGCAATTCTAAGGCCTCATTATACATGTCTTATTCTCATAATAAATATTTTACTATTGTCATTTATTCTAGTAGCTCAGAAAATAATTTTTAGAGATGTTTTTGCAAGTGTTCCGATACATCTAGTTTTAGTAGTTATACACCTGAGATATTTTAATATTATTTTAATCCACCTCCAAGCAAACCAATCACAACTCACCCTACACCCCGAAAACCCCCAAGGCTGGCTCATTTTCACTTTGTGGCCGAAAATAGGAAGAGAGAAAAAGAGAGAAAAGTTCTTAGTTCCAAATCTTCAAAGCTTGATTTCTGCTGAACTAAAACTCAAATCAAAATTCCAATCCGACCAAAATGATCCTCTCTTCTTTCTCTACATGATCATATGACTTATCAAGGCTGGAATCAAGGTGAGTTGGCTGCACCATCTCTCTTTTGATTCGGTTTCAAGGAAACATGCTTAAACATGTGTTTTCTTGATGTTCTTCCTTAGGAATCATGCTTAACTTGACTTGAGGGCCAAGAAACGTGAACTTCCAGCAAATCTAAGGTTAGAAATCACCTCCTAACGTGCTGAGGGAGATTTGGTTAGTTGAGGGTTTTTGGATTTAAAGTTGTTCTTGATGTGATTTAGGAGGAAAAAGTGCTTAAGGACCACCTGAAAATCTAACTGAATTAGGAGCAGCAAAACCAGGTAGGGTGTGACGAAATTAATCTTGATTATTTGTGTTTGATTTGTGTGAATGTTGTATTATTTGGCTGTGCTAAAAATTGGTTGCATATATGATTGATTCTTGGTAAAAATTTGGTGAAATTTTGATGAAATTCGATGAAATTCAAGCTTTAAAGTTCATGTTCTTTGGGCAGCTGAAAAAATGAAACCCTAGGATTAAATTGGGGTTCAATTTGTGTTAAAATTATGTACAAAAGATGGAGTTTTAGTGGCTGCTAATTTATTATGAATTATAGTAAAAATCGGTTGCTGAAAAGACTGAAAAACGGGTAAAAACAGAGAAAGAATCTGAAGAATTTATGAAGAACATGAAGAACACTTTGAGTGTGATGAAGAACAATGAAGAATCAGGTTTATATCCTTAAAAGGGCAAGGAAGTAAAAATTTTGGGGTTTAAGGGGTTATTTAGTAATTTTTGAAAGTTAGGGTGGTAAAAGTAGAAATATTAAAAGTTACGTGTGGTAAAAAGTGAATTTTAAAGGTTAAAAGTAAAAGGTAGTTTAAGGGGTTAATTTTTGAAAGTTAGGGTGGTAAAAGTAGAAATATTAAAAGTTACGTGTGGTAAAAAGTGAATTTTAAAGGTTAAAAGTTAAAAGTAAGTTGATTTTCAAAAATTTATGATAAAATAATAAATAATAATAAAATATTAAATAATAATATTTAATTAAAAATAATATTTTAATAAAAATAATAAAATAAT
>NC_029790.2:44042770-44089156 GCF_000816755.2 Arachis ipaensis
TAGTGAGGCAAAGATAAAAGAAAGATAAAAAGATAAAGAAAAGATAAAAATCGAAGAAAAAGTCTATAAAGTTTTAATGACAGAAAAATAGACAGAGACTAGCGAACAAACTAGGACAACATAGTTAGTCCTTGAGTTATGACTAGGGTTAAGTATTATATGAAAAGTTAATCTATTTCAGTATAGACTTAATGAACCTATACTTGGGACAGGCTAACTATTCATACCGAAATTTACATAAGCTTTACATACATACGTTAAGCAGAAAAATCAGAACAGAATAAAGAAACACAAAGAACAGAGTAAAGTAAAGAGATAAAGAGAAAAAGAGTAATATAGATACAGATGGAAAGAGTAATCAGAGAAGAGAAAAGAGATAAGTAAGCAGAGGCTGTCTCAGATGAGCAGCTATTATTATATGCGCATTTATTTAGGAACGGAAAATCGTATTCGGAAAATCGGGATTACTCGTGACCGGATAAATGTCGGGATTGCGGGTAGCCAACCGACACATGAGCTCATGGTTTGTACTAGGGCTAGACATGCATCATTCTCTTTTGCGCATCATTCTCTGTTGCATTCTTTCTTGTGTGTGATCTATTTCTTTATGTTTGTTTATTTGAGTGCTATGTCTATGCTTTATCTTCTTGTATTCTTCTGCTTGTATTCTGCTTTTCTATTTTTCTTTCTATTTTTAACTACTGTTTACTACTTTACTGTATTCTAATATCCATCCGCTAATCGGAACCGAATAAATGAATGTAACAAACAACCCTGACCCTACTAAGAACTTCCCAGTTGTTACGCCTTCTCTCCCTTCCTCCCCTTCAGATGGAGACGGGCGTGATATTATATAAGTTTGAGGACCCCTATGTCTACGAGGATCCAATACATCACAGTTACTTCATCATGGGATTGGAGCCTCGTATTAGACGATATGCGTTACCTAATCAAGCTTTTCAACATCCTCTTTCTAGCCCGCATTTTGACCCTGATGCTCTTTACGACTTTCCCTTATCCTGGTTACATCCTGACACACCTGTACATCCTTTTCCTGATGATCCTGAGCACCCTATACCAGCTCAACCTTTGAATGAGGTAGAACCTGAGCCTATCATTCCTGATGAGCCCGTGTTAGCTGGTGACTACGTACCTGTGATACCACCAGAGTGGGATTTTCCCCCTGAGCCGATCCCTGACTTTCCACAGCCTGATGAGCCGGCACTACCGGACGGTGGGGTAGCTCCTATATACGCGAACAGACCTGTGTTCGCGAATGATTTTGTACATAGTGACAGCAGTGTTTCTGGTTGATCTGAGGGTATAGTTGTAGTTGCGGAAGGGGCATTCTTTTGATGAAACTCTAGTCTGACATTATCTGATAGTTAGTCTCTCACTTGTGTTAGTACACCCGAGAGCTAGGAGCTATATAGTGGTTAGGCTAGCCTGGGCGCCAGTTTAGCGGCTTTTTATATGGGCTAGGCCCTGGAAGTGTCGTGTATATATTAGCTACGTAGGATGATGAGGATGTAAACTGTCTTGATCTTGTGTAAACGATACATGTTTTGTTATAGTGTACATGATGTATATTATCAGCTGTGTTTCTATGTTTATTTATGCTTCCTTTCTGTTTCTCTCAATGTATGCCTATTTATTTTACCTTGTTATCCGCAACGATATAAAAAAAAGATTACTTGTAAAAATTGGCATCGTTCTAACAAGGAACATGCTCATATATTAAATAATAGTTAATAATTAGGAAGGATAAGTTAGTAAAACTTAGCTTCTTGTATGACCATGGCATACTGGGAGTTGGGTCGTTACAACAATCACCTTTGTCGCTAATGCTAGACCAAGCCTAAATTGCCTACGTTAGTGGTCACGTTAAGACCACTAACGTGAAGGGTAACGTGGAGCAATGAATGATAGGCCAATGTTAGTGACACTCACCTTTGTCACTAACGTTGGAGATGGCATATACACCCATGTTAGTGGTCACGTTAATGCCATTAACGTGAAGTACTAACATGGAAGGAAGGGGCATTTTGAAGCGTTAGTGACAAAGGTAAGTGTCACTAACGCTCTCGAGCCTTGGCATGCCCACGTTAAAGGCCACATTAGTGTAACTAACGTGGAAGAAAGGGACAAAGAGCAACGTTATTGGTATAGGTGAGTGCCAATAACATTTGCGAAGGGCTAAGAGGCTACGTTAGTGGCTATGTTAGTACCACTAACGTTGAAGTTAACGTGGATCAACTAGTTTGAAACGTTAGTGAAAAAGTTATCGTCACTAACGCTCTCGAAACCAAGTTTACACTTAACGTTAACGCCACTAACGTCCTAACTAACTTCCCATCATGCCTAACTCACACTTTCTTTGCAAGCAAAGCTGAGCCCACTAAAGACTGTAACTGCTTCAACTAAAGATCAAGGGCCCATATCCAAGACTTAAAGAGCTAACTAGAAGATCAGAAGAGTAGTATATATAGGGATAGTTTTGAATTAAAAAGGGAGATTTGGAACTTGAGAACTACACTCTGTATATTTTACTTTCTTTGCAACTTCTAGTTTGAGATTTAGAATGCACTTTTCATTTTTGATTTCCATTTCGAGAGCTATGAACAACTAAACCCCTTTTCATTGGGTTAGGGAGCTCTATTGTAATTTGATGGATCAATAATAGTTTTCATTATTCTTCCTCTTTCTTTTCTCTTGATTTTACTAGAAAGCTTTTGTTCTTCATCCAATTGGTTAGCTATCTTGGAAGAGAATCGCTCCATAATTGGATCTCCTCGGAACCTTGGAAGAGGAATGAGGAGATCATGCTAGAAATGCTTTCTCATGCTGGACCAAATTGGGATTTGGATGGATATAGTGACATATAATCCTACCAACACTTTGATTTGGGAATGCATATGGTATAATCAGTGATCAAACTTCATCTCTTCCCATGAGCAATTAAATCAAGGAATTGGGCAATTGTTCAAGCTTAGAGAGATTGGGTTGCCAAGGAATTGGAATCCAATCACTTAAGATTGTCAAGGAGATCAATGAATGCATTGATTGAGGAAGAGATGCGAATGAACTTGATCCGGAGAATGCAACATCTCCTAAGCCTAATGAATCCCCCATTTCTGATCTTACCTATTCTCTTTAATTTCTGCCTTTTACTTTTATTCTCATTTTTCCAAATCCCCATTTAAGATTCTGCAATTTACTTTCCGCCATTTACATTCTGCCATTTATTTCCAGTATTTACATTTTCTGTTATTTACTTTCCCACCATTTAATTTTCTGCAATTCCTCAACTTAATTTTTGCTTAGCTCAATTAGAACATTCCTCTAATTAAGGTTGCTTGACCAATCAATCCCTGTGGGATTCGACCTCACTCTATTGTGAGTTTTTACTTGATGACAATTCGGTATACTTGCCGAAGGGAAATTTGTTGAGAGACAAGTTTCTGTGTATCAAGTTTATGGCGCCGTTGCCGGGGATTGATTTTGTATCGACAATGATTAAGTTAGAAGATCACTAGATTGAGAAATTTTCTTTTGTTTTGTTTAATTTCCATCTGAGTAATTTACTTTCAGTTTTAGCTATTTTCCTCCCTTTTTTCCTTACCTGTTTGTTATGTTTTCTTCATTGTTTACAATATAGTTCACTAACCCACTAACTGTTTGATACATTGCGTCACTCACACTAACAGTCATTTTAACAAGAGTAATTTCTTCATTCATTTTTTTACTCTTTCTTGCTTTTTGCCTCGTTGGTTTTATGACAGGTAGAAGAAGCGGGGTTTCAACTTCCTTTGATTCTGAACCTGAGAGGACCTTCCTTAGATTAAGGAGGGAAGTAAGAGGAAAGAGAGTCATTGGTGCTGAGGAAGAGGAAGAGTATTTTGAACCAGACATGGAGGAGAATATGGAGAACCACCATCAAGAAGAAGCTCACAACCATGCCAGAGAAGGTCTAGCAAATCATGCTGGGCAAGAGAGAAGAGTTCTAGGTTCTTATATCAATCCAAACCCAGGAAACTGTGGAAGTAGCATCCAAAAGTCAACCATACATGCCAATAACTTTGAACTAAAACCCCAGCTTATCACCCTCGTTCAGAACAACTGTGCATTCGGAGGAAGTGCCCAAGAAGACCCCAATCAATATCTAATCACCTTCCTAAGGATATGTGATACTGTGAAGTCTAATGGTGTTCATCCTGACACCTATAGATTGCTTCTGTTTCCCTTTTCACTCAAGGACAAAGCATCTAAATGGATGGAATCCTTTCCGACGGAGAGTTTAACAACCTGGGAAGACGTGGTGAACAAATTCTTGGCGAGATTCTACCCTCCTCAAAGAATCAACAGGTTGAGAGCTGAGGTACAAACCTTCAGGCAACAAGATGGTGAAACTCTCTATGAAGCATGGGAGAGGTTTAAGGACTTAACAAGAAGGTGCCCGCCAGACATGTTCAATGAATGGGTGTAGTTACACATTTTCTATTAAGGTTTTTCTTATGAATCAAAGAAGGCAGTAGACCACTCATCTGGGGGATCTCTGAACAAGAAGAAGACCATTAAAGAAGCCATAGATGTCATCGAGAGTGTAGCTAAGAATGACTATTTCTATGCTTCTGAAAGGGGCAATACTGGAGGAGTAATGGAGCTAACAACATGGACGCGCTGCTGGCTCAAAACAAGATGATCACCAAGCAGTTGGCTGACCTTACCAAGAAGATGGAAAGAAACCAAGTTGCAGCAGTCACCACCTCATCAGTAGCTCAAGAAGGAGTGAATGCAGAGGAAGAGGGTGACCAGGAATAAGCCAACTATATTGGGAACTCAGCTAGGCAAACCCATGATCCATACTCCAAAACTTATAATCCTGGTTGGAAGAACCACCCAAACTTTGGATGGGGAAATCAACAAGATCAAGGCCAGGATCAGAGACGTCACAACCCCAACAACAATGCAACTCACCAACATCCCACACAGAGATCATATCAACACCCACCCAACAATACCTCTCAACATCCATATCAAAACCAAAATGGCCATTCTCACCCCTCCAACCTCAACTCACCATCAGCATCCGAAGATAGACTCTCTAGAATTGAGACTCTACTTGAAGGTATATGCAAGGAAATCCAAGACAACAGAGTGATCAAGGATGGGGTGTGAGCTAATATCAAAAACCAGGGAGACACCATCAAGAGGCTGGAATTTCAAGTGGGATACCTCTCTGAGAAGATCCCTAAACCTATTGATAGTTTCCCAAGTGACACGGAGAAAAACCCGAGAGGTGAAGCAAAGAAAGTAAGATGGGAGGAATGCAAGATGGTCACTATAAGTGATAATGGGAGTGAGGAAGAACTGAACAAACCCTTAGAACACTCTCGAGATATTCCAGCAGAGAAGCAGGAAAAGGGTGACCAAGAAACCAACTCCACACAGAAGAAGAGGCTAAGGGAGAAGGAGATTCTGAACCCATATGCACCTTTTCCCCACAGACTCAAGGGTGGTGTAGAAAAGAAAGTGTACTCAAAGTTCCTCGACATGTTTGCATCCCTTCATGTAAATATACCATTCATCAAGGCTCTCCAACAAATGCCCTCATACATTAAATGCATGAAGGAGCTGCTGACCAAGAAAAATTCACTAAAGGGAGGACAAACAATATTGATGAATAAGGAGTGCAGTGCTCTCATTCAAACAAAGTTGCCTACAAAAAGGATGGATCCAGGGAGTTTTTACATCCCTTGTGCTATAGAAGAAACCGTAATTGATAAAGGACTTTGTGACCTGGGAGCAAGCATTAACTTAATGCCTTTATCCCTCATGAAGAAGCTTCAGATCAATGAGCTAATGCCCACAGACGTAGTCATTAAGTTGGCTGACAAAACTCAAAAACAGGCCATAGGAGTGGTTGAGAACGTGCTGGTAAAGGTTGGGAACTACTTCCTCCCCACAGACTTTGTTATTTTGGAGATGGAAGAAAGTCACCTCTAGCCAATCATATTGGGAAGACCATTCCTAGCCACAGCCAGAGCACTTATAGATGTGGAGCGAGGAGAGCTACTACTGAGGATACATGATGAACAACTTACCTTCAATGTCTTCAGACCTTCACAAGAAGCAGATCAAGAAAATAAGGAATCAAGGGAGGATCACAATAAGGCAATGGTGGAAGAAATAAGCACTGAAGCACAAACAATACCCCTGGGAATCCCTTTGGTTGACAGACAATACAGTCAGAAGGCACAACAGCTAAAGAAAACCCAAGAGGAGCTAAACCCACCAGAGTCATATGAGACCAGCAAAAAAATCTCCCTGGGAAAAGAGGTCACAAGGAGCAAGATAGCATTAAAAGAAACAAGGAAGAAGGCGCCAAGGGGATGGAGGAACAAGAAGATCCCTACAGAGGATTTCTCTCCAGGGGATAAAGTAATCTCTGCTCATTTCCCAGCTATTCCACCTCATCTCCCCATCATTCCATCTCAGCTGCCTAAAGTTTACACCATCAGCAGAATTCTCTCCTTGGAACATGTGGAGATTCTTAATGAAGCCAACGGAGATAGATTCACTACGAGAGGGGAAGATTTGAGGCATTACCAACCACCATGACAAAGGCAAAATGTCAAGCTAATGACGCTAAAGAAGCGCTTCATGGGAGGCAACCCATGTGTTATATCCTTTCATATTTTTTTTAGGATGTTTAAAGTAGTTAATAAAGCAAGGTTCATGAATTCCAAATCAACTTTGACAAACATTTAGATGAATCCTTATATGCAACATATAGTGAACAACAAGTTTGGTGTTCCAGGCATACTAAGAGGACAAGAACACAATTCATATTGTGTTACTCTTAGAACCTTAATAAATTCTTTTTACACCACATGGTCACAAACTAAGTTTAGTGTCACCAATATTGCATACATGAATAATTAATCGGTCAGTTAGGTTGTATTCATGAATAGCACTTAGTTATGTAAAAACAAAAATTTTAAAAAGTAGTTATTCCACTCTCTAATTTAGCCGCCACTATCCAAACTCGTTAATTTTGTTCCTTTTATCTTGTAGGAGAAATGAAGGGAAGATTGGATGGAATTGATGGGACAAATGAAGAAGGGAGTTCGGCCACTTCAAAAAAGGGATCCATACACATGTCTTCAAAAGGGAATGCATTGGAAATGTTGGCATGCAACATTGGAAGGAGAATACCCTTGGAGACTGAACCAACCCATCATAAAAGTGGTAATCCTTGTGCTCATTTCATGCCAAACCCCAACCGTCCATGATTAGCCTATACCATCAATCCACACCTTTCATTTACTCACCACTTTTATATATAAGTGGCTCTTATTCCGTACCCCTTCACATTCCAATTATCCTTTCTTCATACTTCTTACTCTCGGAACACACCCTCAACACCTCTTACTCCATCAAGAGCACTCCCACCCACTCCCTTAGCTACACCCTTTCAACCATCCACGCTTCTACAAATTCGAAAATCAAAGGTCACTCATGGCATCGTCGAGCTCTAAAAGAAGAAAAGGGAAGGAGCCCATGGAGCAACGCCTTTTTGATGAGAAGAAATTTAGAACCTTCCACCATGCATTACAATTTGGGTGGATGGCTGATAAAGAGATCATATATGAACTAGGCTTTTAAGTCAAGAAAATTGAGTGCCCCGAAATCACAGAGAAAGTAGAAGAGAGAAGATGGGAGCTCCTCACTGATCTGGTCACAAAAGTAAACGCAACTCTTGTAAGAGAGTTTTATGCAAATGCAGTCAGGTATGATAGGGCAGATGAATCCTATATAAGCTTTGTAAGAGGGATAACAGTGGATTTTAGTCCCATGAACATCATGAGGGCGTTAAAGCTACGAACCATACCATTTGCAGAAGAGAGCTATCAATCCAGAATAGATAGCAGTCGCAATTATGACCAGATTGCGCAAGATATCTGCATACAAGGAGCTGATTGGGTGCAAGATTCCCATAGGAAGCCCAAATTCATCAAGAGAGGGGATCTCAACCCTGAAGCAAAGGGGTGGTTCAAAATTGTAAGGAGATCCATCCTTCTCACCGGAAACAACTCAAAGGTGAACCTTAAGAGAGCAACAAGGGTGCAATGTATACTCAAAGGAGGAGAGATCAAGGTTCATGAACTCATAGCTCAAGGCATTCAGAAATTAGCTGAGAAAAGTGATTCTGGAGGAAGGTTAGGTTACCCCAGCACTATTTTCCGTCTGTGCGACAGGGCTGGGGTGGTGTTCGAAGATGAAAACCTCGAGTGGATAAAAGTTGGCATCCCAATTACTGTTCAACGGATGCATTCTGTTGCATCTCTCATACCTCAACGAAGGCTAAGAAAGAGAGCAGCCCATCAAGCCATAGAAGGACAAAACCCAGAGGAGCAAGCCCCAGCCACTTTGGATATGCACCAATTACAAGAAACCATTGATGGCT
Organism: Arachis ipaensis; assembly: GCF_000816755.2. Lineage (NCBI taxonomy): Eukaryota > Viridiplantae > Streptophyta > Magnoliopsida > Fabales > Fabaceae > Arachis > Arachis ipaensis. The sequence continues at coordinate 44,051,241 of NC_029790.2, forward strand.
TATCGAGGCAGTACTTGGAGAATCAAGGGGCACAGAAGGAGCTTCAACTACAAATGATGGATCGTCATGAAGAATTATTCTCTAGATGGATGAATCAACAAGGGGAGTGGCAAAAGCAATTGATGGAGTAGCAACTGGAACAAGGAAGACAATGGGATGAATCCTTCCACAGGTTGAACCAAAAGCAAGATCAACAATAAGAGGCCATCCAAAAGCTAATCAACATCCAAGCACATCAAGGTGCGCACATACATGAGATGCATCAGAAACAAAGAGAACAGGCAGATCTTTTCGATGAATACAGGGCATTTTCAGAAGGAGTCTATATGAGTGAGACTGGATATCATGTGAACACTCAAGCTAGACTCAGATACTTAGTCGGACAAATGCCTATATTACACCCTGGGATCACAAGATATGAAGAAGTAAAGGATAAATTAGCACGAGAAGAAAGAGAAAGAGCAGAAAAGAGTCATGAATCAGTAAGAAAGGCACTAGAGGATTGGAAAAGAGCCAAAATGACACGGATACAAGGAAACACAAGTGAACACAAAGAGGACAAACAAGAGAGAGAGCATGGGCATCCCATGAGTAAAAGGTGGCCGAGTTCCTTTTCCTTTCTTTCCTTCAAGCTTAAAATAAGGAAAATCATGTATGAAACAGAACATGCATCCATAGTAGCTTAGGAATTTTCAATTCTGTCTTTAAGATTTCATTGCTTAAGTCTATGTGTGCTAGTCTAAGTTTCTTGTTGTCATTTTCGCCCTGCTTAAATGTATGCTTGTCCTTTAAGCTAAATAAAAGAAAATGTTATGAAAAACCAGAGTGGAGTTCATCTTGTGAAGTAAGTTCTTAATGTTTGTGGTGTGGTAATTGGTTAGCTAAGTTGGTTCACCAACAAGGTATACAGGCAACTAGATGCTCTGAATCATATGCTTGAAGCACATTCTATGAGACCAGTTAAATAACAAGGTCCTAATAAGAAAAAGAGAAAAGAACAGTGAGAGTTGAAAAAGAAAGAATAAGAAATAAGGCTAGGCACCAAGGGTTTAAATCTTGACGGATGTATCTGTGGTGTTCCTGTGCCAAGGATCTGCTTGGATGAATAAGTTCTTAGGAGTTCTTCATCACTTGGTAACTTGGGTTAACTAACTCGGGATTATCAACTGAAAATCTACTATCAAGAGCAACCTTGCCATAGAACACTTAGTAACCCAAAGAGGTGCTAGACACCAAGACCTCAAGAAAAGAAAATAACAAACCATATGCCTGTGGTGTGCATGAATGGGGGAGAGAGACTTGAGGGAGTAAGTCCTTAGGGGTATTTCAACACCTAGCACCTTGAACCAACTGGTTCGGGAGTGTTGGCTGAAAGCTTATTTTAAAGAATCGCCCCCTCACAGAGCACTTAGCCTAAGAATGCAATAAACCCTGAAAAGAAGGGGGAGATCAAGGAATAAAGATCTCAGAAGATGCAATCAAGCAAGTATTCAAAAGTATGACAAGGACCTGGAAACCAGTAAAGGAATGAACCTAAGTTGCTATGCATGAAACCCCATAAACCAAGAACTTTACTTCTATAATAAGAACTTGTTTCTTTTGTTCTTTCATTCGTCATTCTTATGTTTCAGTACTTGCTTAGGGACAAGCAAGCTTTAAGTTTGGTGTTGTGATGCCAGGGCATTTTGTCCAGTTTTACTGACCTTTTTCTTTACTATTTTAGGATAGTTTCATGCATTTTCTTAGTAAATAAGCAAGTTTTGGGTGAATATACACTTACATCTTGATTCAAGCAAACATTGTGAACTTTACATGATTTCATGAGAATTATGCATGAATTGAATGATAATATGGATGATCCATGATCTCATGACTTGAAACAAAGCTTTGATGCACCTTGTTTGTTTGATTTCAGGACAAAGGAAGCAAAGAAGAACCACGTTAGCAGCCACGTTAGCTTCACTAACGTGACCACTAACATGGAATGGGAGCAAGCTTGCAACGTTAGTGGTAAAGTTACCACCAATAATGCCTTCGAATGCCATCATAACCCACATTAGTTGCCACGTTAGTTACACTAACGTGGAAGAAAGGGGGAGCTCCAACATTAGTGGTGAAAGTGAACACCACTAACATTCCAAAATGCCACACTAAGCCACGTTAATCCAATTAACGTTGACTCTAACGTGGAGTGAAGAGGAAGTCGTAAGCATTAGTGACAATCACCTTTGTCACTAATGCTAGACCAAAGCTAAATTGCCTACGTTAGTGGTCACATTAAGACTACTAACGTGAAGGGTAACATGGAGCAATAAATGATAGGCCAACGTTAGTGACACTCACCTTTGTCACTAACGTTGGAGATGGCATATACACCCACGTTAGTGGTCACGTTAATGCCATTAACGTGAAGCACTAACGTGGAAGGAAGGGGCGTTTTGAAGCGTTAGTGACAAAGGTAAGTGTCACTAACGCTCTCGAGCCTTGGGATGCCCACGTTAAAGGCCACGTTAGTTACACTAACATGGACCATTAACGTGGAAGAAAGGGACAAAGAGCAACGTTATTGGTATAGGTGAGTGCCAATAACATTTGCGAAGGGCTAAGAGGCTACGTTAGTGGCTATGTTAGTACCACTAACATTGAAGTTAACGTGGATCAACTAGTTTGAAAAGTTAGTGACAAAGTTATCGTCACTAACGCTCTCGAACCCAATTTTACACTTAACGTTAACGCCACTAACGTCCTAACTAACTTCCCATCATGCCTAACTCACACTTTCTTTGCAAGCAAAGCTGAGCTCACTAAAGACTGTAACTGCTTCAACTAAAGATCAAGGGCCCATATCCAAGACTTGAAGAGCTAACTAGAAGATCAGAAGAGTAGTATATATAGGGATAGTTTTGAATTAAAAAGGGAGATTTGGAACTTGAGAACTACACTCTGTATATTTTACTTTCTCTGCAACTTCTAGTTTGAGATTCAGAATGCACTTTTCATTTTTGATTTCCACTTCCAGAGCTATGAACAACTAAACCCCTTTTCATTGGGTTAGGAAGCTCTGTTGTAATTTGATGGATCAATAATAGTTTTCATTATTCTTCCTCTTTCTTTTCTCTTGAATTTACTAGAAAGCTTTTGTTCTTCATCCAATTGGTTAGCTATCTTGGAAGAGAAGCTCTCCATAATTGGATCTCCTCGGAACCTTGGAAGAGGAATGAGGAGATCATGCTAGAAATGCTTTCTCATGCTGGACCAAATTGGGGTTTGGATGGATATAGTGACATATAATCCTACCAACACTTTGATTTAGGAATGCATGTGGTATAATCAGTGACCAAACTTCATCTCTTCCCATGAGCAATTAAATCAAGGAATTGGGCAATTGTTCAAGCTTAGAGAGATTGGGTTGCCAAAGAATTGGAATCCAATCACTTAAGATTGCCAAGGAGATCAATGAATGCATTTATTGAGGAAGAGATGAGAATGAACTTGATCCGGAGAATGCAATATCTCCTAAGCCCAATGAATCCCCCATTTCTGATCTTACCCATTCTCTTTAATTTCTACCTTTTACTTTTATGCTCATCTTCCCAAATCCCCATTTAAGATTCTGTAATTTACTTTCCACCATTTACATTCTGCCATTTATTTCCAGTATTTACTTTTTCTGTTATTTACTTTCCCGCCATTTAATTTTCTACAATTCCTCAACTCAATTTCTGCTTAGCTCGACTAGAACATTCATCTAATTAAAGTTGCTTGACCAATCAATCCCTGTGGGATTCGGCCTCACTCTATTATGAGTTTTTACTTGACGATAATTCGGTATACTTGCCAAATGAAAATTTGTTGAGAGACAAGTTTCCGTGCATCAGAGTACAATATGCTTTGTTATGCTCCGTCACTAATAGCTGCTTCTGCAATTTTCTAGCCAAGTTTATACTCTCCCCCTCAACCAAACCATGGGTGTAACAACACCACTCCAAGTATGCCATGGTCATACAAGAAGCTAAGTGTTACTAACTTTTCCCTCCTAATTATTATCTATTATTTAATATATGAGCATGTTCCTTGTTAGAGCGATGCCAGTATTACGAGTAACTTTTTTTTCTTTTTTTATTATATCATTGCGGATAACAAGGTAAAATAAACAGGCATACATTGAGAGAAATAGAAAGGAAGCATAAAGAAACATAGGGACACAACTGATAATATACATCATGTACACTATAACAAAACATGTAGCGTTTACACAAGATCAAGTTAGTTTACATCCTCGTCATCCTACGTAGCTAATATTTACATGACATTCCTACGGCCTGGCCCATACAAAAACCCGCTAAACTGGCGCCCAGGCTAGCCTAGCCACTCTACAGCTCCTAGCTCTCGAGTGTACTAACACAAATAAGAGATTAACTAACAGATAATGTCAGACTAGAGTGTCATCAAAAGAATGCACCCACTACTATCAAACTATATCTACACATGGCCGTTCGGAGAATCGTCGTGAGGCTCGTCCATCTCCTCATCCTGCTCTATCTCTATCTCAGGATCCTCCTCCTCCTGATCGTCCACAGCTATAGCTATACCCTCAGATCCACCAGAAATACTGTTGTCACTATGTACAAACCATTCGCGAGCACAGGTCCGTTCGCGTAAATAGGAGCTACCCCATCGTCCGGTAGTGCGAGCTCATCAGGCTGTGGAAAGTCAGGGATCGGCTCAGGGGGAAGTCCTACTCTTGTGGTATCACAGGTACGTAGTCACCAGCTAACTCGGGCTCATCAGGAATGATAGGCTCAGGTTCCACCACATTCAAAGGTTGAGCTGGTATAGGGTGTTTGGGACCATCGGGAAAAGGATGTCCAGGTGCGTCAGGGTGTAACTAGGATAAGGGAAAGTCGTAAGGAGCATCGGGGTCAAAATGCGAGCTAGATAGAGGATGTTGGAAGGGACGGTTTTGTAATGCGTAACGTCTCATACGAGTCTCCGCACTCAAAATGTAGTAACCATAGTACACTGGATCCTCGTAAATGTATAGGTCTTCGACTTCATAGAATATCACGCCCGTTTTCATCTGATGGGGGAGGAGAGAGAAGGGGGTAAGAACTGGGGAGTTCTTAGTAGGGCCGGGGTTATTAGTTAAGTTCATTAATTTCGTGTTGTTTAGCAGATAAATAGCAGAATACTGAGAAGCAGCAAATAGAAGAAATAGATAACGAGAGAAAATAGAGAAAACAGAAAGCAAAACACAAACAAAAGAATACAAGAAAACAAAACACAGACACAATGAATAGAATACAAACAAAGAAAGCATACATTCAAACAACAACCATAACAGAGTAAATGCGCAACCAAGTATGATGCATGTCTAGCCCTAGTGCAGGTAATGAGCTCATTTGTCGGCTTCTATACGCTCCCGACGTAACCTGAAGCAGCTAAAATGGGTATGGTTTTCTAGTCAGCATAGGTACAGATCTCACTAACCGACGTATGCGTCATATCCTCTGTAAGCAGACTCTGTCTTACAGGTGGCAGCATTCCAGCCGTGTATGAAATCATATCCTCTGTAAGCAATCCTTGTGTTACAGGTGCAGCATTCTAGCCGTGTATGAATTAATATCCTCTGCAAGTGATCCCAGGTTATCAGTTGCAGGTATAGCTCTCAATAGCTGTGTAGCACTGGAAAACGCTCTGTGGTCGTACCACTATCTATCTAACTGCCTTCACGCAGCAGATCATCACATAATCATTCTCATTACCATCATTCATTATCATTCTCATTATTAATCATCACTTTCACATTCTTATGCAGTACCTCTTTCTTTCTCTGTTCAATCATATTGTACAAACTTTACATCTTTCACTTTTACAATATCTCGACTCAAACTATTTCTCTTTATCATATTACTCTTTTCTCTTTGTATCTCTTTACTCTGTTCTGGTTTCTCTTTTCTCTGTATCTCTTTACTTTTCTCTGATTACTCTTTCTTCTGTATCTATATCACTTTTTTTCTCTTTATCTCTTTACTCTACTCTGGTTACTCTGTTCTCTGTGTTACTTTATTCTGCTCTGATTTCTCTGCTTAATGTATGTATTTAAAGCTTATGTAAATTTCGGTATGAATAGTTAGCCTGTCCCAAGTATAGGTTCATTAAGTCTATACTGAAACAGTTTAAATTTTCATATAATACCTAACCCTAGTCGCAACTCAAGGACTAACTATGTTGCCTTAGTTCGTTCACTAGTCTCTGTCTGTTTTTCTGTCGTTAAAACTTTACTGACTTTTCTTTGTTTTTTTATCTTTTCTTCAGCTTTTTATCTTTCTTTTATATTTGCCTCACTAATATGTTCTTACCACTCCCTAAGTGTTTTACGAAGGTAATTATGAGATTCTGCGCTTAAAGTTGTCTTTCTAAAGCTTTTACAGAAAACTGCCTTTTTCGCATTATTTTATTATTTTTATTAAAATATTATTTTTAATTAAATATTATTATTATTTAATATTTTATTATTATTTATTATTTTATTAATATATTTTCGAAAATTACCCTACTTTAACTTTTAACCTTTAAAATTTACTTGTTACCACCCGTAACTTTTAATATTTCTACTTTAACCACCCTAACTTTCAGAAATTACCAAATAACTCCCCAAACACCAAAAATTTTACTTCCTTGCCCTTTTTAAGATCTAAAGCCTGTTCTTCCATGTTCTTCATCACATTCAAAGTGTTCTTCATGTACTTGGTAAATTCTTCAAATTCTTTCTCTGTTTTTATCACTTTTTCAGTCTTTTCAGCAACCGGTTTTTACTATAATTCATAATAAATTTGCAGCCACCAAAACCCCATCTTTTCCACATGATTTCAACACAAATTGAAACCCAATTTAAGCTCTAGGGTTCGTTTCTCCAGCAGTTCCAAGAACACAAACTCAAAGCTTGAATTTCATCAAATTTCATCAAATTTGCACCAAAATCTCAACAAGAATCACTCATATAAATCATCAATTTCAAGTACAGCCAATCCATATCATAATTACACAACTCAAACACAATCAATCAAGATTGAATTCGTCAAACCCTACCTGGTTTTGCTGCTCCTAATTCGGTTATACTTTCAAGTGGTCCTTAAGCACTTGTTCCTCCTAAATCACTTCAAGAACAACTTTAAATCCAAAAACCCTCAACTGACCAAATCTTGTTCAGCATGTTAGGAAGGAATATCTCACGTTAGACTTGATGGAAATTAATGTTTCTTGACCCTCAAGTCAAATTAAGCATGATTCCTAAGGAAGAACATCAAGAAAACACATGTTTAAGCATGTTTCCTTGAAAACCGAATTGAAGAGGGAGGGAGACAGCAATCTCACCTTATTTCTAGACTTGATAAGTTACATGGTTATGTAGAGGAAGAAGAGAGGATCCTTTTGGTGAAATCGGAGTGAAGATTAAGTGTTCATGAAAGTTTCTCTATCTCTTTTCTCTCTTGATGATTTTCGACCACAATGAGAAAATGAGGCAGACTTGGGGGTTTTGGGGGTATAGGGTGAGTTGTGATTGGTTGGCTTGGAGGTGAATTAAAATAATATTAAAATATTTCAGGTGTATAACTACTAAAACTAGATGTATTGGAACACTTGTAAAAATATCTCTAAAAATTATTTTCTGAGCTACTAGCATAAATGACACTAGTAACATATTTATTATGAGAGTAAAACATGTATAATGAGGCCTTAGCATTGCTAAAGTCATCAGAGAGTGCTGGTGCTAAGCTGCACTAGTAAACTGTGAACCCAGTTAAACCGATTTTCTGTTTTTAACTAAAACTAACCAGGTAACCTTATAATATCATTCAAGAAGCTTCTAATACTAATATAATGATAATATTATCCTATTACCTCTCTTCTCTCATGAATCAAGTCAGGTTCATTAAACTGAGACTATTTACAAAAAAACATAATCAAAACTCCTAACTGATACGGTTCAAAAACTAGGTTCTTCGTGACTACATTATCGAGCTTGCCTCGGAAAATGTTCTAGCTTAAAGATGACATAATGACAATGAGGATTGAGATACTTGATGATATATCAAAGGTTTTCCCCTTACTGACCTTCCGAAGAAATCTGTACTTTCAGAAAAGATCTCGCGTACTCGAAAACCGGGGTTGTTACATTCTACCCTCCTAAAAGAAAATTTTACCCTCAAAATTTCAGTTACCTGAGAATAGATGTGGGTAATCAGCTTTCATCTTATCTTCCAGTTCCCAAGTGTGCTCATCTTCTCCTCTCTGTCCCCAAACAACTTTAACTAAACGAACAGTCTTACCTCTTAGCTGCTTATTACTTTTTACTACGATCTGAACTGGTGATGCTTGATATGTCAAATCATTTTGTAACTGTACTATTTCTGGTTGTAGAATGTAACTCTCGTCGGGAATATATTTCTTAAGTTACGAGACATGTAAAACATCATGAAGGTTTGACAGGTATGGAGGAAGGGCTACTTGATAAGCTACTAGACTAACTCTTTTAAGTATTTGGAAAGGTCATATGTATCGAGGGTTAAGCTTTTTAGTCTTAAGGGCTCTACCTATCCCAGTAGTCGGGGTTAATTTTAGAAAGACATGGTCTCCCTCACTAAACTCTAAGGGTCTACGTCTATTATCGGCATAGCTCTTTTGATGGCTTTGTGCTGTCTGGATCTTCTGACGAATCCCCTTTATATTCTCAGTAGTTTCTTGTACTAAGTCTGGACCTAAGACACTAGCTTCTCCGTCATCATTCCAACACAATGGTGTCTGACATCTTCTTCCGTAGAGAGCTTCATATGGTGCCATCCCGATATTTTGTTGGTAACTGTTGTTGTAGACGAACTCGATCAACGACAAATATTTATCCCAACTGCCTTGGTTATCCATCACACAAGATCTTAGCATGTCTTCTAATGTCTGGATTGTCTGCTCGGATTGTCCGTCTGTCTGTTGATGGTATGCTGTACTCATGTGCAATTCTGTCCCCAATGCTTTTTGAAAAGCTCCCCAGAATCTAGAGGTAAACCTCGGATCTCGATCTAAAACAATTGACGAAAGTATCCCGTGCAATTGTATGATTTCTTGAATATATATCCGTACTAGCCTTTCTAAAGTATAGTCAACTCGAATTGGAAGGAAGTGCACTGACTTTGTCAACCTGTCCATAATTACCCAGATGGCATCGTGTCTTGACGGCTTCTAATGTTCCACCTTCACCTTCTGGCAGGTTAAACATTTTGAGACACAATTAGCTACCTCTTTCTTTAAGCCCTGCCACCAGAACATTCGTTTCAAATCTTGATACATCTTTGTCACTCCAGGATGCATAGAAAATCTATTTTTATGAGCTTCTGCAAGAATCCCTTGTCACAAATCTCCAGAGCTAGGCACACAAATTCTATTCTTGTATCTCCAGAGACCGCTACGATCTTGTCTCACAACTTCTGGTTCTTCTGCTCCCATATGTTTCAGCATCGTCATCATTTCTGAATTCTGAACACAGTGTTTGGTATATCTGGCTACTTAAATTTGGTGATGACCCAGTCGTAAATAAATCTTTGAGAACATAGTTGCACCTTTCAACTGATCCATCAAATCATCAATCCATGGAAGTGGGTAGTTGCTCTTGATAGTGACTTTATTTAACTGTCGATAATCTACGCAAAGTCTCATTCCACCGTCTTTCTTTTTAATAATAATATCGGAGCTCCCCAAGGTGACGCACTGGGATGAATAAATTTCTTTCCAAGTAGCTCATCCAACTACTTCTTCAACTCTGCAAGTTCCAATGGTGACATCCAGTACGGTGCTATGGAAATCGGTCCGGTTCCAGGTAATAGTTCAATGCTGAATTCTATCTCTCGCTGAGGAAGAAACTCAGGTATGTCATCCGAGAAAACATCAGGAAATTCCTTCACCACTCGGATTCGTTCTAAGCTTAGTTCACTGTCATTCGAGCTAGCCGCTAACAGAACGTACCCCTCACAATCACTCCCGTCTAAGGTAACTCTTACAGAATTTAGATATAAGGTATGAGACAGAAATGGTTTAGTATGTGAACTATCAGATGGAATAACAGCAGTTCTTTCAAAGCAATCATGGAAAACATGATATTTAGATGACCAATCTAGCCCTAGAATAACTTCTAAACCACATAGAGGCAAACAGATTAAAATATGTATGAAAGTCTTGTTCCTAATATTAAATGGTACTTACAGGCACACTAAATTGGTCAAAGCATTTTGGGATGCAGGTGTATAGAAATCAAAATTTGACTAAGAGAAATCTAGTCCCAACTCACAAGCAACAGTTAAAGAGATAAAGGAATGTGATGCACCCGAATCATACAGTATAGTTAGAAATCGATTTTTGACAGAACACTGACCTTGGATCAGGGCGTCTGATTGCATAACATCATCAGCAGTCATGGCAAACACTTGACCTTGTTGTTGGGTTCGCGTTGGATTCTGAGTAAACCTCTTTAGGCAATTCTTAGCCATATGTCCTCGTTCGTTACAAATATAACACTTGGATGTTCCAAACAAGTAGGGTCTATTACCATGATCTTTCCCACACTGCCTACATACAATATTCACCTGTGCCTGTTGGGGTCGTTTACCATTATCCTCCCTTTGTCTACCTCCGTTTCCACCCGTAAGGCGAGCAGGAACATTACCAGCTTGTGAATTCCTTCGCTGTGGCACACCAGGTGTCTTGAAGTTTGTCCTTCGTGGTTGCCAATTATAACTATTATAGTTCCTTGGTGGAAATCCTTGACGACTTGCTTTAGATGCAGTTACATTCTTAGCAAATTCTTCCATTAACTTACACTTATTAACCAGCTCAGCAAAATTTTGTATCTCTAATGGAACTAATGAACTCATCAGATCCTCACGAAGGCCCCCTTCGAACTTCAAGCACTTCCATTCTTCAAAATCAACAGGATTCCGAACAAACTTTCTTGAGTAGATCCTAGCTGTGTGTCTAGATTCCTCACAAGAAAAACAAGCGTTCGTTCCTTACAGCATCCAAATCTAACATAGCCATAGCCATGGATATCATAACAGCTATGAGGATAGCTGTACCTCGCATCGATTTGTCATTCGGAGCTCGATTAAACTATGCCTATTCGCAGTCATTAAGGTCATATCCGTACCAAACAATCAATATTAAGGTGATCAGTCTTAATATCTCAAGTTAAGCACGAACATTCCCAAAATGAGCACTCATAGACATTCATGCCAAATGTATCTTGAAGATACCCTAACAGCATGAGACACACAAGCAGAGTATGCAATGAAGCATAGTCAGTCCACTCCCCAGGCTCTACTGGGAACGAACTGCTTTGATACCAAATTGTAACAACCCAACTCCCAATATGCCATGGTCATACAAGAAGCTAAGTGTTCCATGTTAGAGCGATGCCAGTTTTACGAGTAACTTTTTTTTTCTTTTTTTTATTATATCGTTGCGGATAACATGGTAAAATAAACAGGCATACATTGAGAGAAATAGAAAGGAAGCATAAAGAAACATAGAGACACAACTGATAATATACATCATGTACACTATAACAAAACATGTAGCGTTTACACAAGATCAAGTTAGTTTACATCCTCGTCATCCTACGTAGCTAATATTTACACGACACTCCTAGGGCCTGGCCCAAACAAAAAGCCGCTAAACTGGCGCCCAGGCTAGCCTAACCACTCTACAGCTCCTAGCTCTCGGGTGTACTAACACAAATGAGAGATTAACTAATAGATAATGTCAGACTAGAGTGTCATCAAAAGAATGCCCCCACAGCTGTCAAACTATATCTACACGTGGCCGTTCGGAGAATCGTCATGAGGCTCGTCCATCTCCTCATCCTGCTCTATCTCTATCTCAGGATCTTCCTCCTCATCATCATCCGCAGCTACAGCTGTACCCTCAGATCCACCAGAAATACTACTGTCACTATGTACAAAACCATTCACGAGCACAGGTCCGTTCGCGTAAATAGGAGCCACCCCATCGTCCGGTAGTGCCGGCTCATCAGGATGTGGAAAGTCAGGGATCGGCTCAGGGGAAAAGTCCTACTCTGGTGGTATTACAGGTATATAGTCACCAGCTAACTCCGGCTCACCAGGAACGATAGGCTCAGGTTCCACCACATTCAAAGGTTGAGCTGGTATAGGGTGTTCGGGACCATCGGGAAAAGGATGCCCAGGTGCGTCAAGGTGTAACTAGGATAAGGGAAAGTCGTAAGGAGCATCGAGGTCAAAATGCGGGCTAGACAGAGGATGTTGGAAGGGACGGTTTTGTAAAACGTAACGTCTCATACGAGTCTCCGCACTCAAAATGTAGTAACCATAGTACACTGGATCCTCGTAAATGTATAGGTCTTCAAATTCATAGAATATCACGCCCGTTTCCATTTGATGGGGGAGAAGAGAGAAGAGGGTAAGAACTGGGGAGTTCTTAGTTAAGTTCATTGGTGCACAGAAATCGTGATGGTTCATTCCTTGGTAACGGCGCTAAAAACTTAATACGCACGTTCATAATCTTAGTTCTTTGTCACAACTTCGCACAACTAACCAGCAAGTGCACTGGGTCATCCAAGTAATAAACCTTACGTGAGTAAGGGTCGATCTCACGGAGATTGTCGGCTTGAAGCAAGCTATGGTCATCTTGCAAATCTCAGTCAGGCAGATTCATATGGTTATGGATATTTTATAATTAAAATATAATTAAAATATAAATAAAACGTAAATTAAAGATAGAGATACTTATGTAATTCATTGGTGAGAGTTTCAGATAAGCGTATGAAGATGCTTGTTCCTCCTGAACCTCTGCCTTCCTATTGTCTTCATCCAATCATTCATACTCCTTTCTATGGCAAGCTGTATGCTAGGCATCACCGTTGTCAATGGCTACATCCTGTCCTCTCAGTGAAAATGGTCCAATGCGCTGTCACTGCATGGCTAATCATCTGTCAGTTCTCGATCATACTGGAATAGGATCCATTGATCTTTTTGCGTCTGTCACTACGCCCAGCACTTGCGAGTTTGAAGCTCTTTGCAGCCATCCCTTCCCAGATCCTACTCGGAATACCACAGACAAGGTTTAGACTTTCTGGATCTCAAGAATGGCCGTACATAGATTCTAACTTATACCACGAAGACTCTGATTAAGGAATTCTATAGATACTCATTCAATCTAAGGTAGAACGGAAGTGGTTGTCAGGCACGCGTTCATAGGTTGGGAATGATGATGACTGTCACGATCATCACATTCATATTGAGGTGCGAATGAATATCTTAGAATCGGAATAAGCTTCAATTGAATAGAAAAATAATAGTACTTTGTATTAATTCGTGAGGAACAGCAGAGATCCACACCTTAATCTATGATGTGTAGAAACTCTACCGTTGAAAATACATAAGAACAAGGTCCAGGCATGGCCGAGTGGCCAGCCCCCATAAAGGTCTAAGATAGCATAAAACTGATCAAAGATGTCTAATACAATAGTAAAAGGTCCTATTTATATCAGACTAGTTACTAGGGTTTACAGAAATGAGTAAATGATGCAGAAATCCACTTATGGAGCCCACTTGGTGTGTGCTTGGGCTGAGCATTGAGCTTTACACGTGTAGAGGCATCTCTTGGAGTCGAACGCCAGTTTTTAACCTATTTCTGGCGTTTAACTCCACTTTGCAACCTGTTTCTGCCATTTAATTCCAGAATGTAACATGGAACTGGCGTTGAATGCCAGTTTGCATCATCTAAACTCGAGAAAAGTATGGACTATTATATATTGATTGAAAGCCTTGGATGTCTACTTTCCAACACAATTGAGAACGCGCCATTTGGAGTTTTTTAGCTCTAGAAAATCCACTTTGAGTGCAGGGAGGTCAGAATCCAGCAACATCTGCAATCCTTCTTCAGCATCTGAATGTGATTTTTGCTCAAGTCCCTCAATTTCAGCCAGAAAATACCTGAAATCACAGAAAAACACACAAACTTATAGTAAATTCCAAAAATGTGATTTTTTATTAAAAACTAATAAATATATACTAAAAACTAACTAAATCATACTAAAAACTATGTAAAAATAATGCCAAAAAACGTATAAATTATCCACTCATCATTCATTAATTCCGTGTTATTTAGTAGATAAATAGCAGAATACCGAGAAGCAGCAAATAGAAGAAATAGATAACTAGAGAAAACAGAGAAAATAGAAAGTAAAACACAAACAAAAGAATACAAGAAAACAAAACACAGACACTGTGAATAGAATACAAACAAAGAAAGCATACATTCAAACAACAACCATAACAGAGTAAATGCGCAACCAAGTATGATGCATGTCTAGCCCTAGTGTAGGTAATGAGCTCATTTGTCGGTTTCTACCTGCTTCCTCTCCATGGTTACAGAAGGAGATCCTTGAGTCTTAAACACAAGGTTGCCCTCATTCAGTTGAAGGACTAGTTCTCCTTTGTCCACATCAATCACAGCTCTTGTTGTGGCTAGGAAGGGTCTTCCAAGGATGATGGACTCATCCTCTTCCTTCCCAGTGTCTAGGATTATGAAATCAGCAGGGATGTAAAGGCCTTCAACCTTTACTAACACGTACTCTACTTGTCCATAAGCCTGTTTTCTTGAGTTGTCTGCCATCTCTAATGAGATTCTGGCAGCTTGCACCTTAAAGATCCCAAGTTTCTCCATTACAGAGAGTGGCATTAAGTTTATTCCAGACCCCAGGTCACACAGAGCCTTCTTAAAGGTCATGGTGCCTTTGGTACAGGGTATTAAGAATTTGCCAGGATCCTGTTTCTTTTGAGGTAATTTCTATCTATCCAATGCATTCAGTTCATTGGTGAGCAAGGGAGGTTTATCTTCCCAAGTCTCATTACCAAATAATTTGGCATTCAGCTTCATGATTGCACCAAGGTACTTAGCAACTTGCTCTTCAGTAATTTCTTCATCCTCTTCAGAGGATAAATACTCATCAGAGCTCATGAAGGGTAGAAGGAGGTTCAATGGAAATTCTATGGTCTCTAATTGAGCCTCAGATTCCTTTGGTTCCTCGAAGGGAAACTCCTTAGTGGTCACTGGACGTCCCAGGAGGTCTTCCTCACTAGGATTCACTTCTTCCTCTTCCCTTGTAGGTTCGGCCATGATGGTCAAATCAATGGCCTTGCACTCTCTCTTTGGATTTTCTTCTGTATTGCTTGGGAGAGTACTAGGAGGAGTTTTAGTGACTCTTTTACTCAGCTGGCCCACTTGTGCCTCCAAATTTCTAATGGAGGACCTTGTTTCATTCATGAAACTTACAGTGGCCTTAGATAGATCAGAGACTATATTCGCTAAGCTAGATGGATTCTGCTCAGAATTCTTTGTCTGTTGCTGAGTGGATGATGGAGAAGGTTTGCTATTGCTAAACCTGTTTCTTCCACCATTATTAAAGCTCATGTCGGATCTCCGGATACTCATTCATTTTGAGCTTGAAAGGAACATCAGGGATCACTTTTTTCTTAGCCACAACTTCATAGAAGTGGTCTTGATGGACCTTTGAGATGAATCTCTTCATCTCCCATGACTCAGATGTGGAAGCAATTGCCTTCCCTTTCCTCTTTCTAGAGGTTTCTCTGGCCTTAGGTGCCATAAATGGTTATGGAAAAATAAAAAGCTATGCTTTTACCACACCAAACTTAAAATGTTTGCTCGTTCCCGAGCAAAAGAAGAAAGAAAGAAGGAGAAGAAGAAAAAGAATGGAGGAGATGGAGAGAGAAGGTGTATTTGGCCAAGGGTAAGAAGAGAGGGTTGTGTTGTGTGAAAATGAAGAAGGAAAGAAGGGTTTATATAGGGGTGGGATGGGATTTAGGGTTCGGCCATTAGGGATGGGTTTGGGAGGGAAAAGATTTTGAATTTTGTAGGTAGGTGGGGTTTGTGGGGAAGAGTGGATGGATGTGAATGGTGAAGAGGTGATGGGGAAGAGTGATTGAGGTGATTGGTGAAGGGTATTTGGGGAAGAGAGATATGAAGAAGGTGTGAAAAGGAGAGAAGAAGGTGGTGGGGATCCTGTGGGGTCCACAGATCCTATGAGATCCTGTGGGATTCACAGATCCAGTGGGGCCAAGGACTTAACATCCCTGCTCCAATTAGGCGTGTAAAACGCCCTTGCTGTGCAATCGTAGCGTTTAACGCCAGATTGCTGCTTGTTTCTGGCGTTAAACGCCCAAATGTAGCCTGTTTCTGGTGTTTAATGGCAGACAAATGCTTGTTTTTGGCGTTAAATGCCAGCTTGGTGCCTGTTTCTGGCATTAAACGCCAGACAGATGCTTGTTTCTGGCGTTTAAACGCCAGACTGCTCTCCTCCAGGGTGTGCTATTTTTAATGCTGTTTTTCATTCTGTGTTTGATTTTTCAGTAGTTTTTGTGACTCCACATGATCATCAACCTATTAAAACACGAAATAACACAAGGAAAATAAAATAGATATAATTAAATAACATTGGGTTGCCTCCCAATAAGCGCTTCTTTAACGTCAATAGCTTGACAATGAGCTCTCATGGAGCCTCACAGATGTTCAGAGCATTGTTGGAACCTCCCAACACAAAACTTAGAGTTTGACTGTGGGGGATCAACACCAAGCTTAGAGTTTGGTTGTGGCCTCCCAACACCAAACTTAGAGTTTGATTGTGGGGGCTTTGGTTGACTCTGCAGTGAGAGAAGCTTTTCATGCTTCCTCTCCATGGTTACAGAAGGAGATCCTTGAGTCTTAAACACAAGGTTTTCCTCATTCAGTTGAAGGACAAGTTCTCCTCTGTCCACATCAATCACAGCTCTTGCTGTGGCTAGGAAGGGTCTTCCAAGGATGATGGACTCATCCTCTTCCTTCCCAGTGTCTAGGATTATGAAATCAGCAGGGATGTAAAGGCCTTCAACCTTAACTAACACGTCCTCTACTTGTCCATAGGCCTGTTTTCTTGAGTTGTCTGCCATCTCTAATGAGATTCTGGCAGCTTGCACCTCAAAGATCCCAACTTTCTCCATTACAGAGAGTGGCATTAAGTTTATTCCTGACCCCAGGTCACATAGAGCCTTCTTAAAGGTCATGGTGCCTATGGTACATGGTATTAAGAATTGGCCAGGATCCTGTTTCTTTTGAGGTAATTTCTGCCTATCCAATGCATTCAGTTCATTGGTGAGCAAGGGAGGTTCATCTTCCCAAGTCTCATTACCAAATAATTTGGCATTCAGCTTCATGATTGCACCAAGGTACTTAGCAACTTGCTCTTCAGTAATTTCTTCATCCTCTTCAGAGGACAAATACTCATCAGAGCTCATGAAGGGCAAAAGGAAGTTCAATGGAATCTCTATGGTCTCTAATTGAGCCTCATATTCCTTTGGTTCCTCGAAGGGAAACTCCTTAGTGGTCACTGGACGTCCCAGGAGGTCTTCCTCACTAGGATTCACGTCCTCCTCTTCCCTTGTAGGTTCGGACATGATGGTCAAATCAATGGCCTTGCACTCTCTTTTTGGATTTTCTTCTGTATTGCTTGGGAGAGTACTAGGAGGAGTTTCAGTGACTCTTTTACTCAGCTGGCCCACTTGTGCCTCCAAATTTCTAATGGAGGACCTTGTTTCATTCATGAAACTTATAGTGGCCTTAAATAGATTAGAGACTATATTTGCTAAGCTAGATGGATTCTCCTCAGAATTCTCTTTCTGTTGCTGAGTGGATGATGGAAAAGGTTTGCTATTGCTAAACCTGTTTCTTCCACCATTATTAAAGCTCATGTCGGATCTCCGGATACTCATTCTTTTTGAGCTTGAAAGGAACCTCAGGGATTACCTTTTTCTTAGCCACAACTTCATAGAAGTGGTCTTGATGGACCTTTGAGATGAATCTCTCCATCTCCCATGACTCAGAGGTGGAAGCAATTGCCTTCCCTTTCCTCTTTCTAGAGGTTTATCTGGCCTTAGGTGGCATAAATGGTTATGGAAAAACAAAAAGCTATGCTTTTACCACACCAAACTTAAAATTTTTGCTCGTCCCCGAGCAAAAGAAGAAAGAAAGAAGGAGAAGAAGAAAAAGAATGGAGGAGATGGAGGGAGAAGGTGTATTCGGCCAAGGGTAAGAAGAGAGGGTTGTGTTGTGTGAAAATGAAGAAGGAAAGAGGGCTTTATATAGGGGTGGGATGGAATTTAGGGTTCGGCCATTAGGGTTGGGTTTGGGAGGGAAGAGATTTTGAATTTTGTAGGTATGTGGGGTTTATGAGGAAGAGTGGATGGATGTGAATGGTGACGAGGTGATGGGGAAGAGTGATTGAGGTGATTGGTGAAGGGTATTTGGGGAAGAGAGATATGAAAATGGTGTGAAAAGGAGAGAAGAAGGTGGTGGGGATCCTGTGGGGTCCACAGATCCAGTGGGGCCAAGGACCTAACATCCCTGCTCCAATTAGGCGTGTAAAACGCCCTTGCTGTGCAATCCTAGCGTTTAACGCCAGATTGCTGCTTGTTTCTGGCGTTTAACGCCAGGCAGATGCTTGTTTCTGGCGTTAAACGCCAGCTTGGTACCTGTTTCTGGCGTTTAAACGCCAGACTGCTCTCCTCCAGGGTGTGCTATTTTTAATGCTGTTTTTCATTCTGTTTTTGATTTTTCAATAGTTTTTGTGACTCCACATGATTATCAACCTAATAAAACATGAAATAACACAAGGAAAATAAAATAGATATAATTAAATAACATTGGGTTGTCTCCCAATAAGCGCTTCTTTAACGTCAATAGCTTGACAGTGAGCTCTCATGGAGCCTTACAGATGTTCAGAGCATTGTTGGAACCTCCCAACACCAAACTTAGAGTTTGACTGCGGGGGTTCAACACCAAGCTTAGAGTTTGGTTGTGGCCTCCCAACACCAAACTTAGAGTTTGATTGTGGGGACTTTGGTTGACTCTGCAATGAGAGAAGCTTTTCATGGTTCCTCTCTATGGTTACAGAAGGAGATCCTTGAGTCTTAAACACAAGGTTGTCCTCATTCAGTTGAAGGACTAGTTCTCCTCTGTCCACATCAATCACAGCTCTTGCTGTGGCTAGGAAGGGTCTTCCAAGGATGATGGACTCATCCTCTTCCTTCCCAGTGTCTAGGATTATGAAATCAGCAGGGATGTAAAGGCCTTCAACCTTTACTAACACGTCCTCTACTTGTCCATAAGCCTGTTTTCTTGAGTTGTCTGCCATCTATAATGAGATTCTAGCAGCTTGCACCTCAAAGATCCCAAGTTTCTCCATTACAGAGAGTGGCATTAAGTTTATTCCTGACCCCAGGTCACACAGAGCCTTCTTAAAGGTCATGGTGCCTATGGTACAGGGTATTAAGAATTTGCCAGGATCCTGTTTCTTTTGAGGTAATTTCTGCCTATCCAATGCATTCATTTCATTGGTGAGCAAGGGAGGTTCATCCTCCCAAGTCTCATTACCAAATAATTTGGCATTCAGCTTCATGATTGCACCAAGGTACTTAGCAACTTGCTCTTCAGTAATTTCTTCATCCTCTTCAGAGGACGAATACTCATCAGAGCTCATGAAGGGCAGAAGGAGGTTCAATGGAATCTCTATGGTCTCTAATTGAGCCTCAGGAGGTCCCAGGAGGTCTTCCTCACTAGGATTCACGTCCTCCTCTTCCCTTGTAGGTTCGGCCATGATGGTCAAATCAATGGCCTTGCACTCTCTTTTTGGATTTTCTTCTGTATTGCTTGGGAGAGTACTAGGAGGAGTTTCAGTGACTCTTTTACTCAGCTGGCCCACTTGTGCCTCCAAATTTCTAATGGAGGACCTTGTTTCATTCATGAAACTTACAATGGCCTTAGATAGATCAGAGACTATATTTGCTAAGCTGGATGGATTCTGCTCAGAATTCTCTGTCTGTTGCTGAGTGGATGATGTAAAAGGTTTGCTATTGCTAAACCTATTTCTTCCACCATTATTAAAGCCTTGTTGAGGCTTTTGTTGATCCTTCCATGAGAAATTTGGATGATTTCTCCATGAAGGATTATAGGTGTTTCCATAGGGTTCACCCATGTAATTCACCTCTGCTATTGCAGGGTTCTCAGGATCATAAGCTTCTTCTTCAGAAGATGCCTCTTTAGTACTGTTGGATGATTCCTTCAATCCATTCAGACTCTGAGAGATCATATTGACTTGTTGAGTCAATATTTTATTCTGAGCCAATATGGCATTCAGAGTATCAATTTCAAGAACTCCCTTCCTTTGAGGCGTCCCATTACTCACAGAATTCCTTTCAGAAGTGTACATGAACTGGTTATTTATAACCATGTCAATGAGTTCTTGAGCTTCTGCAGGCGTTTTCTTTAGGTGAATGGATCCACCTGCAGAATGGTCCAATGACATCTTAGATAATTCAGACAGACCATCATAGAATATATCCAGGATGGTCCATTCTGAAAGCATGTCAGAAGGACACTTTTTGGTCAGTTCTTTATATCTCTCCCAAGCTTCATAGAGGGATTTACCTTTCTTTTGTCTGAAGGTTTGAACATCCACTCTAAGCTTGCTAAGCTTTTGAGGAGGAAAGAACTTGGCTAAGAAAGCCGTGACCAGCTTATCCCAAGAGTTCAGGCTGTCTTTAGGTTGAGAGTCTAACCATATTCTAGCTCTGTCTCTTACAGCAAATGGGAAAAGCATAAGCCTGTAGACCTCGGGATCAACTCCATTGGTCTTAACAGTATCACAGATCTGCAAGAATTCAGTTAAGAACTGGAAAGGATCTTCTGATGGAAGTCCATGAAACTTGCAGTTCTGTCATCAGAGAAACTAATTAAGGCTTTAGCTCAAAATTGTTTGCTCCAATGGCAGGGATTGAGATGCTTCTTCCATGTAAATTGGAATTTGGTGCAGTAAAGTCACCAAGCATCTTCCTTGCATTGTTATTATTTTCGGCCATGTTTCCTTCTTTTTTAAAAATTTCTGTCAAATTTTCTCCAGAGAGTTGTGCTTTAGCTTCCGTTAGCTTCCTCTTCAGAGTTCTTTCAGGTTCAGGATTAGCTTCAACAAGAATGTTCTTGTCCTTGTTCCTGCACATATGAAAAAGAAGAGAACAGAAAATATGAAATCCTCTATGTCACAGTATAAAGATTCCTTTATGTGAGTATAAGAAGAGAAGAATAGATGAAGGAAAAGATAAGAATCCAAACACATGGGAGAGGAATGGGTTTGAATTCTTGGGTGAAAGAGGGGTGTTAGTAGATAAATACATAATTAGAAGGAGGTGAGAGAGAAGAATTTTCGAAAATTAAATAAATTAAAATAAAAAAATTATTTTTGTTTTTAATTTAAAATTAAAATTAAAATTCGAAAATTAAGAAAGGAAAATTGAATCAAATTAAATTAAATTTAAAACAATTAGTTAATTTAAAAAGGAATTTTGAAAAAGAGGAAGGTGATTTTCGAAAATTAGAGAGAGAATTAGTTAGGTAGTTTTGAAAAAGATATGATTGAAACAAAAAGATAGGATTAGTTTGAAAAAGATTTGAAAATCAATTTTAAAAAGATAAGAAGTTAGAAAAGAAGTTAGAAAAGATTTTGAAATTGATTTTTTAAAAAATGTGATTGAAACTTATTTTGAAAAAGATTTTAAAAAGAAATTTAAAAAGATTTGATTTTAAAAATTAAAGTTGATTACTTGACTAACAAGAAACAAAAAGATATGATTTTGAAATTTAAAGATTGAACCTTTCTTAATAGGCAAGTAACAACTTGAAATTTTTTGAATCAATCACATTTAATTGTTAGTAAAGATTTTGAAATTATGAAACAAAATAAGAAAAAAATTTTTGAAAATCAATTTGAAATTTTCGAAAATATGAAAGAAAAAAATGAAAAAGATTTGATTTTTGAAAAATATTTGAAAAAGATAAGATTTTTAAATTGAAAATTTGATTTGAATCATAAGAAACAACTAGATTTTAAAAATTTTTGAAAAAGTCAACTCAAATTTTCGAATTTTATGAGAAGAAAAAGAGAAAGATATTTTTTTGATTTTTGAATTTTTAATGATGAGAGAGAAAAGCATCAAAAAGACTCAATGCACGAAAATTTTGGATCAAAACAAATGATGCATGCAAGAACACTATGAATGTCAAGATGAACACCAAGAACACTTTGAATGTCAAGATGAACACCAAGAACTTATTCTTGAAAATTTTGAAGAAAAGAAAAATATGCAAGACACCAAACTTAGAAATTTTCAATAATTAGACACTAACAAATTAAAAATGCATATGGAAAACAAGAAAAGACACCAAACAAGAAATTTTAAAGATCAAACAAGGAGACTTACCGAGAACAACTTGAAGATCATGAAGAACACCATGCATGAGTTTTCAAAAAGTGCAAGAAAATTATAAAAACATGCAATTGACACCAAACTTAAAAATTGACACAAGACTCAAACAAGAAACACAAAATTATTTTTGGTTTTATGATTTTATTAAATTTTTTTTTTCGAAAATTCTTTTGAAAAAGAAAATAAGGATTTCAAAATTTTTAATAGGAATTCCAGGAATCTTGCAATGTTAGTCTAAAGCTCCGGTCCAGGAATTAGACATGACTTACTAGCCAGCCAAGCTTTCAGTGAAAGCTCCAGTCCAAAACACTAGACATGGCCAATGGCCAGCCAAGCTTCAGCAGATATTGATACCTCCCATGTATACAACAACTATGTGTGTAACTGCCAAATGGGTGAAGATCAACAAGCTCTTGTGATGATAAGTTGAAACCCCGGTCCAAAAGATTAGACATGACTTACAGCCAGCCAGGATTCAATAGATCATCATGAAACACTAGAATTCATTCTTAAAAATTCTGAAGAACATAGAATAATTAATTTTTGAATTTTTTTTGTATTATTTTCGAAAATAAGAAATAAAAAGCTTGAAAATAAAATAAAATTACCTAATCTAAGCAACAAGATGAACCGTCAGTTGTCCAAACTCGAACAATCCCCGGCAATGGCGCCAAAAACTTGGTGCACAGAAATCGTGACGGTTCATTCCTTGGTAATGGCACTAAAAACTTCGCACAACTAACCAGCAAGTGCACTGGGTCGTCCAAGTAATAAACCTTACGTGAGTAAGGGTCGATCCCACGGAGATTGTCAGCTTGAAGCAAGCTATGGTCATCTTGCAAATCTCAGTCAGGCAGATTCATATGGTTATGGATATTTGATAATTAATATATAATTAAAATATAATTAAAATATAAATAAAATGTAAATTAAAGATAGAGATACTTATGTAATTCATTGGTGAGAGTTTCAGATAAGCGTATGAAGATGCTTGCTCCTCCTGAACCTCTGCCTTCCTATTGTCTTCATCCAATCATTCATACTCCTTTCTATGGAAAGCTGTATGCTAGGCATCACCGTTGTCAATGGCTACATCCTGTCCTCTCAGTGAAAATGGTCCAATGCGTTGTCACTGCATGGCTAATCATCTGTCGGTTCTCGATCATACTGGAATAGGATCCATTGATCCTTTTGCGTCTATCACTACGCCCAACACTCGCGGGTTTGAAGCTCTTCGCAGCCATCCCTTCCCAGATCCTACTCGAAATACCATAGACAAGGTTTAGACTTTCCGGATCTCAAGAATGGCCTTCCATGGATTCTAACTTATACCACGAAGACTCTGATTAAGGAATCCCAGAGATACTCATTCAATCTAAGGTAGAACAGAAGTGGTTGTCAGGCACGCGTTCATAGGTTGGGAATGATGATGACTGTCACAATCATCACATTCATATTAAGGTGCGAATGAATATCTTAGAATCGGAATAAGCTTGAATTGAATAGAAAAACAATAGTACTTTGTATTAATTCATGAGGAACAGCATAGCTCCACACCTTAATCTATGGTGTGTAGAAACTCTACCGTTGAAAATACATAAGAACAAGGTCCAGGCATGGCCGAGTGGCCAGCCCCCATAAAGGTCTAAGATAGCATAAAACTGATCAAAGATGTCTAATACAATAGTAAAAGGTCCTATTTATATCAGACTAGTTACTAGGGTTTACAGAAATGAGTAAATGATGCAGAAATCCACTTATGGGGCCCACTTGGTGTGTGCTTGGGCTAAGCATTGAGCTTTACACGTGTAGAGGCATCTCTTGGAGTTGAACGCCAGTTTGTAACCTGTTTCTGGCGTTTAACTCCACTTTGCAACCTGTTTCTGGCGTTTAACTCCACTTTGCAACCTGTTTCTGGCGTTTAACTCCAAAATGCAACATGGAACTGGCGTTGAACGCCAGTTTGCGTCGTCTAAACTCGAGAAAAGTATGGACTATTATATATTGATGGAAAGCCTTGGATGTATACTTTCCAACGCAATTGAGAGCGCGCCATTTGGAGTTCTGTAGCTCCAGAAAATTCACGTTGAGTGCAGGGAGGTCAAAATCCAGCAGCATCTGCAATCCTTCTTCAGCCTCTGAATCTGATTTTTGCTCAAGTCCCTCAATTTCAGCCAGAAAATACCTGAAATCACAGAAAAACACAAACTCATAGTAAAGTCCAGAAATGTGATTTTTTATCAAAAACTAATAAAAATGTACTAAAAACTAACTAAATCATACTAAAAATTATGTAAAAATAATGCCAAAAAGCGTATAAATTATCTGCTCATCATTCATTAATTCTGTGTTGTTTAGCAGATAAATAGCAGAATACCGAGAAGCAGCAAATAGAAGAAATAGATAACTAGAGAAAATAAAGAAAATAGAAAGCAAAACACAAACAAAAGAATACAAGAAAACAAAACACAGACACAGTGAATAGAATACAAACAAAGAAAGCATACATTCAAACAACAACCATAACAGAGTAAATGCGCAACCAAGTATGATGCATGTCTAGCCCTAGTGCAGGTAATGAGCTCATTTGTCGGTTTCTACCTGCTCCCGACGTAACCCGAAGCAGCTGAAACGGGTATGATTTTTCAGTCAGCATAGGTACAGTTCTCACTAACCGACGTATGCGTCATATCCTCTGTAAGCAGACTCTGCCTTACAGGTGGCGGCATTCCAGCCGTGTATGAAATCATATCCTCTATAAGCAATTCTTGCATTATAGGTGCGGCATTCTAGCCGTGTATGAATTAATATCCTCTGCAAGTGATCCCAGGTTATCAGTTGCAGGTATAGCTCTCAATAGCTGTGTAGCACTGGAAAACGCTCTGTGGTCGTACCACTATCTATCTAACTACCTTCACGCAGCAGATCATCATATAATCATTCTCATTACCATCATTCATTATCATTCTCATTATTCATCGTCACTTTCACATTCTTATGCAGTACCTCTTTCTTTCTCTGTTCAATCATATTGTACAAACTTTACATCTTCCACTTTTACAATATGTCGGCTCAAACCATTTCTCTTTATCATATTACTCTTTTCCCTTTGTATCTCTTTACTCTGTTCTGGTTTCTCTTTTCTCTGTATCTCTTTACTTTTCTCTGATTACTCTTTCTTTTGTATCTATATCACTCTTTTTCTCTTTATCTCTTTACTCTACTCTGGTTACTCTGTTCTCTGTGTTACTTTATTCTGCTCTGATTTCTTTGCTTAACGTATGTATTTAAAGCTTATGTAAATTTCGGTATGAATAGTTAGCCTGTCCCAAGTATAGGTTCATTAAGTCTATACTGAAACAGTTTAACTTTTCATATAATACCTAACCCTAGTCGCAACTCAAGGACTAACTATGTTGCCTTAGTTCGTTCACTAGTCTCTGTCTGTTTTTCTGTCGTTAAAACTTTACAGACTTTTCTTTGTTTTTTTTATCTTTTCTTTAACTTTTTATCTTTCTTTTATCTTTGCCTCACTAATATGTTATTACCACTCCCTAAGTGTTTTATGAAGGTAATTATGAGATTCTGCGCTTAAGGTTGTCTTTCTAAAGCTTTTACAGAAAACTGCCTTTTAATATTTTATTATTATTTATTATTTTATTAATATATTTTCGAAAATTACCCTACTTTAACTTTTAACCTTTAAAATTCACTTTTTACCACTCGTAACTTTTAATATTTCTACTTTAACCACCCTAACTTTCAGAAATTACCAAATAACCCCCCAACCACCAAAAATTTTACTTCCTTGCCCTTTTTAAGATCTAAAGCCTGTTCTTCCATGTTCTTCATCTCATTCAAAGTGTTCTTCATGTTCTTGGTATATTCTTCAAATTCTTTCTCTGTTTTTACCCGTTTTCCAGTCTTTTCAGCAACCGATTTTTACTATAATTCATAATAAATTTGCAGCCACCAAAACCCCATCTTTTCCACAAGATTTCAACACAAATTGAACCCCAATTTAAGCTCTAGGGTTCATTTTTCCAGCAGCTCCAAGAACACAAACTCAAAGCTTGAATTTCATCAAATTTCATCATATTTGCACCAAAATCTCAACAAGAATCACTCATATAAATCATCAATTTCAAGCACAGCCAAACCATATCATAATTACACAACTCAAACACAATCAATCAAGATTGAATTCGTCAAACCCTACCTAGTTTTGCTGCTCCTAATTCGGTTATACTTTCAGGTGGTCCTTAAGCACTTTTTCCTCCTAAATCACATCAAGAACAACTTTAAATCCAAAAACCCTCAACTGACCAAATCTTGCTCAGCACATTAGGAAGGGATATCTCACCTTAGACTTGTTGGAAATTAACGTTTCTTGTCCCTCAAGTCAAGTTAAGCATGATTCCTAAGGAAGAACATCAAGAAAACACATGTTTAAGCATGTTTCCTTGAAAAACGAATTGAAGAGGGAGGGAGACAGTCATCTCACCTTATTTCTAGACTTGATAAGTTACATGGTTATGTAGAGGAAGAAGAGAGGATCATTTTGGTGAAATCGGAGTTTTGATTTGAGTTTTAGTTCAGAAGAAATCAAGCTTTGAAGATTAAGTGTTCATGAAAGTTTCTCTCTTTTCTCTCTTGATGATTTTCGGCCACAATGAGCAAATGAGGAAGCCTTGGGGGGTTTTGGGGGTGTAGGGTGAGTTGTGATTGGTTGGCTTGGAGGTGGATTAAAATAATATTAAAATATTTCAGGTGTATAACTACTAAAACTAGATGTATTGGAACACTTGTAAAAATATCTCTAAAAATTATTTTATGAGATACTAGCATAAATGACACTAGTAACATATTTATTATGAGATTAAAACATGTATAATGATGCCTTAGCATTGCTAAAGTCATCAGAGAGTGCTGGTGCTAAGCTACACCAGTAAACTGTGAACCCGGTTAAACCGATTTTCTGTTTTTAACTAAAACTAACTAGGTAACCTTATAATATCATTCAAGAAGATTCTAATACTAATATAATGATAATATTATCCTATTACCTCTCTTCTCTCATGAATCAAGTCTGGTTCGTTAAACTGAGACTATTTACGAAAAATAGAATCAAAACTCCTAACCGATACGGTTCAAAAACTAGGTTCTTCGTGACTGCATTATCGAGCTTGCCTCGGAAAAGGTTCTAGCTTAAAGATGACATAATGACAATGAGGATTGAGATACTTGATGATATATCAAAGGTTTTCCCCTTACTGACCTTCTGGAGAAATCTGTACTTTAAGAAAAGATCTCGCGTACTCAAAAACCGGGGTTGTTACAATGGGTACAGTACTATCAACAAATCCTATGATCATTTTAAGATTTTTAATGTATTTATTTTAAGGGTATATATGCTTGTGCTTGATATTATTTTTTCTTCTTAAACAGAATGCTACATTGAAGCACTATACACAATACCAGCCTTTTGACTTGTGTAGTTATGTAATGGATCTCTATCAACTTTGTTGCAACAATCCTAACTCCAATTTGCCTGCAATTAGGGAAAAGTGTAGTCAGCACAAGGTATAAACATAAACATCTTTGCTTCTTGAGTGGGTGCTGCTATGATTTGTTGTTCCCTTGTCTAATAATTTCCTCTTAACTCATAGATATGTTGAATTTGTGTTTTTGGTACAAAAATGTGGCCAAGAAGTATTGCTCTCCCTCAATACCTTCAGAATATTTTCAGAATTGAGGAAAGATACAGTTGAATTGCCGGTTCTCAAGAGAGAAGGCCACTCTTCTCTTATCATTGTATATGTAGTTACCGTTTTTCCCACCTTGATTAGAAGAGTTCTTGTTGTATCTGCTTTTCATTTGATGTGGCATGTTGTTTTTGCCTTCATTTTTTTCAATACATATATGTAATATACATAAATATAAATTTATTTGTATTAGAATCCATTTTCCATTTCATCTTTATATGATTTTCAATAATTATTGACATTCGATTTTAATAAATAGTTATCTATCTTTGATTATTCATATATTTTATTGAATTAGAGTTATATTTAAAAATTAAATTTTAATAGTGATATATGTGAAATTTAGTTAAAATTTATAATTAGAAAGCAGCAGTAGCGACTGATTTAGCAACCGATTTTAGAATTTTGAAGTTAGCTGTTAGCGACCGATTTAGCGACTGAAAAATTAGCGACCGATTTAGTAACCAAAATATCAGTTTCCATTTAGCGACCCAATACCTCAGCAACCGATTTAGTGACCGAAATATTGGTTGCTATTTAGCGACCGATCTTATTAGCGACCGATTTAGCGACCAAAATTATTTTTATGGTTAGGTGGCCTTGTTTGAAAATCGGTCGCTAAAATTGGTCACTAAATATTAGCAACCAACATCAGTCGCTATTTTGAATTTAGCGACCAAGGTTTTAGTGACTACCAGAATTGGTCGCTAAATCGGTCGCGAAGCTGATGGCAAGTGATTTTCAAGAAAAATCGGTAGCTAAATCCGTCGCTATTCCGATAATTTCTTGTCATGTATAAGTTTATTTATTTATTTTTTCAACAGTTAGAATTGAGATTCGAATCCAAAACTTCTAGGTGAGAATGGGGAGACTATGTCATTCGAGTTATGAAGCAAAGATACATTATATTCAAAGCATTCTTTTTCTTCATGAATAATTCTAAATCTTATATTCAATTTATTAAATCATCTTTAATTTTATTACTTTTTCCAAATTATTAATTTATACTTTTATTATATTCCTTCATTGTATCACACACTATTATTTCTCTTACTATTATTCTTTATACACATATCTGTCATTGTCTCAGCGTAACTGTTATATTACCTTGTTCTCCTTTGTCTTTTTTTTCTCCTCCCACTTTTTCTTCACCGAATTGTAATTATTTATCACCAAGTACTATTATCACAATTTTCAATCTGATCTATCACTTTGATCTATAACCATCCATTATGTTAACTTTTATGAGTTGTTAAAGTGTTATTAAAAGAATTTGCTTTTGTCTCTTTTGAATATCTAGATGTATAAAAATAATAATTTTTTATTGACGTGCGTGTTAAGTAATTTTATTGTTCTATTAATAAAAAATTTAAGACATAAAGCATTAAAAAATTTTGTTCAAATTATCAAAATTTAATGTTAGTAATCCGAAAAACTAATATCAAAATATATTAATTTTAACTAATATAATAAAAATAGTATATTATTGTAAGTTTTTAACTAATAATTATAAATTTAAATTAAAATTTAATATAATACCTTAAAACAGATGGTTGTCATTACTTTTCATATTTGACTGCTATTATATAAATTTCATGTTTGCTTTATTGTGCACATTAATTAAACTATACTTTATTATTTTGTATATTTTGAAATGATGTGACCGTAATATAAGAATGACATTAGTTTTTATAACTAATACGAATCTCTTTACTATTTTATTTTTTATTTAAATACTATTCATAAAAAATAATTACTTAAAGTAAAATACTATATAAAGAAAGATAGGAAACTTTTGAATTAATCATTCGGGTTTGTTTCTTAATTCTCACTTGATATTACTCAAATTTAATAGGTTGATGGTGGTGATTCTTTTTATTAGTTAAAAAATTTTAACACCCCCTCTCTCTCTCTTGGTTTCTTAATTTTATTAAATAGTTTTTTTAGGTCAAAATATTGTTAACTTCCTCTATAATAGGTATTTTTTAAATTATCTAATGCATAAAATATCACATATTTTCATTTTATCTTAAAAGTTTCATATTTTTTTTATATCAAAGCATTACGATTTATTATATTATTATATATTATTTTTGTACCACAAAACAAAAGTAAAATTTTATATCTTTTTTTGTTACTTATTTTATTTTATTTTGGCTATTTAAATTAGCATGTATATGATCAACATATTTTCTAATAGTTATGCAATATTTTTACAATATTTTTTTTAGTTTCAATTAATATGCATTTAAAAAATTATCTTTAAATCCTAAGTCATGTAATTCAAAGATCATTGGATTTTTTAAAATTTCAAAAAAATAAACACTTTCTGTGCGTTTGGCAGAGAGACAGAGACTGAGAGACAGAGACAGAGAGACAAGAATTAAAATAAGTCACAGTATTGTGTTTGGTATAAAATATCATTCCAAATAAAATACAGAGACTAAAATAAATGAAATGACCAAATTATCCCTACTAATTTAAAAAAAAAAAACCAAATCCAATCCTTCAGACAACCATTTCCCTGTCCTCCTTTCTCAATCCCTAATCTCCCGTCAGTTCACCCAATTTCGCCGCGTCAATCTCTTGCTTGGCGTCGAGTTCGCCATCGACGAGGAAGCCTTGCCACCGTTTCATCAATTCTGTCGTTTACGGTTCTCTCCATCTGTCTCTCTCTTTCTCTCTTGCTCTCTCTCACTTTCTTCTGTTGGTTTGCAGGGGCAATTTGGTTGCTAGTCATGCTGGAAACAGGGGCTATCCTCCGAATAAGGTATGTAAGTTGATGATTATGATCATTTTGATACCAAATTTCTGATGTTTCCTTGTCTTTGCAAAAGGGTAAAAATTTCAACAAAGGGCACATGTAAAAATTTGAATAGAACTGTTCTTATTATAGAGATGATTATTTTGAGTATGATAGAATTACATATATACTTGTAAGCAATCACTGGTTTCTCTGACTATTGCGTCAAGTTTTGTACTAAGTATGACCCTTCCTTTTCCAGGTTGTCTGTACTGAAGGACCAAACAGAGTCAGAGAATTAATTGCCATAGGCGCTTCATTTGATCATGGAGAAGATGGTAACTTGCATCTAGTGAGGGAAGGGGGTCATTCACATCGTCGAATTTTTCATGCTGTTGATATGACTGAAAAAGAAATTGAAAGGGCTCTGCTGAAGTCAGTTGTTAATAAAACTAATATTTTTTGTGTTTGAACACCATTTCGCTATAGATCTTCTCACTTGTCAGGTTTGCTTTCTCTGATATTATTTTATTTTTATACTAATGGTTTTGTACCGTATACCTTGCTGGTACCTCTCTCCAAGCATGTTGGTATTTGTCAAACATTTGAAGTTTTAAATTCATGTGCTCCATTCACTTGAAATTGTTGCTGTTCAAATTTTACTAGGTACATTTTGAATGTCTCAGTGCGTTCTAACTAAAAATCTAAAACATGCCACTGGTGTTGCAGGATGGATCTGATATCACTTGTGTTGGTATTGACACTCTGAATACTGAAACATTAGAGGTGGGGAAAGTGATTTTGTGCAATTGCTTGAGAAAGATGTTATTGCTATTGTTGAATATATTTCTGAATTTTCATCTTTTTAGTTTTTAGGTGGTAAGATTCCTTTCAAAGGTGACTTTGCTTGCATCTGGTAGAGCTGGACATATTTATCCCAAAACTACAAATCCTCTGGTAGACCTCTTTTCTATTAATAAGATAGTTATATCTTGAAAACTAAAGTTTACAAATAAACTACTGATTATTGTTACTTACTCATTTGCAACATCTTATTAATTTATTCTGACGATACACTATAAAGTTAGAAATAGCATGATTAAAATATAAACAGAATTAATAAGGTCTAGTTTAAGCTGAAATTGTTGATTGATTAAGTGGTTTTCTTTGTCCTTGTAAGTGTTAATTGATGGCAGTGAAGTGATCCATCTTATTCTGGTTGCACACTTAATATGTTGACTTGCTTATAGTGCATGACCTGCATTTTATGGTCTTATTTCTTTTAATTTAACTTGTTTATCTTTTTGTTATCGAAGGTGGCTACCGGAGATTGAATTGCCATGGCACACCGACCTCAAGCTGTGATTTCAAACATGGAGTAAGTAGATGAAGGCAAAAGGATACATAACTTATGCATCACAAAAGCAGTTGAAGGCAAAAGGAACTACATATTAAGTTATAGTGTTGGGTTTTAAATTGCAGCAGGAGTATTTCTGTGTAATTTGTTTGTATTAGTAAACATGTTGTAAAAGCATGTATATGAATGAATTAGATTGACTGATTTGTTGACATTAAATTCTTGAAATTAGATTGGTTGTTTTGGGAAATTCTTGTATTCTTTACCTAATTCTAAACAAAACACTGCAAAATCTGATCCAACTAAAAAGTTATATTATCATAATATCATACAAAGCACTTTATATAGATGGGAATAACAACTTACTAATAACATAGATGGAAGGACATTGAATTTAGCATATTGAACTCATTAACATAAATTCATGAAGCATTAGTTTGAATATTTAGTATCTAACATTACCTTGAAAGTTTATGAAGCAATAATTTGAAAAGTTAGAATCTAATAATAACTTGTGAATTAGGACATTTCACCTAATAATTTATTGAATTCATAAAAATAACTAAATCATCCTAATAAGTTAATGAATTCATAAAAATAACTACATAAAAATAACTAAATCATCCTAACTATGTTCAACAAAATTCATTAACTATAACCACTTATTCTAGTTGAGAATGGATCGCACATAACCACTTTTCTCAGAATCCTTCAAACCCCAGAAAACCTTTTCCATCTGTGCATTATTAGCAAACTTCACTGCAACCTGTACCACCTCATCGTTATCGAATCCAAGCTGTTCAAGCTTCTCACTGACCATGAACTTCTCATTCACCCCAGATATGGCATCAGCAAGAACTTGGGCATTCCTTCCTTGTTCAGAAGTCGAAAATTGCACCTGTTCAACCATCCTCTCTAGAATATCATTTTGCTTCCACTTCTTTCCCGAACTTCCGCTAGCTGCACAAGCATCAGAGTGTGAACCTGCTCCTTGTCCTTCATGAAAACTTACATTTGCTGACATTCCAAAATCGTCCAAACTTGGACAATGATCTTCCTCCTCCTCTTGAATTTGCTCCTGTGCGTCAAAACCACTGACTGCACCTGCACCCATGGCTCGATCCTTTCCGAACTAATCGGTGGAACAAAGGGAATGGCTTACCAGGAGTATAAAATTTGGTTGGGTGTGCCTGTGATGAAGAATACAGAAGTTAGTATACATATTCTAAAGTCACTAATAAAATAATTTCAAGTAAGTTTGTTAACAACCTTCATCCACGCATGAAGAACGTCTCTACTATCAACATCTACGCACTATTTTTCAGAATTCCACCCAAATTCACTGCATGCCAGCATCTCAGAGGCATATTGATACTTCTCCTTCAGTCGCTTATGCTTATTCTTGCAATGCTTGGCAGTTACCGTACAAGTTGGGAATGCTTCCAACATCTTCAAGGCTAATTTTTCAAAAGTTCCTGGTCTAAATTGTCCACAATCAGCTTTCAAACCATCAACAACACACTCCTCCATGAAACCAACAAATGCTTCAGTTTCTTCATCAGTCCACATGCGTTTGTCCATTGTCATCTAAGAAGAAATGTAACATGCAATAAGTTGTACAATCCATTAAAATCAAACATCACCTATGATAATAGAAATCTAACAATGCAATAATTAGTCATATTAATAATTATGAATATTACAAACAAGGCTTACAATAACCTTTTAAACATTTCAATGACAAAAAATCCAACAAAACAATGGAATGTCTTTCGCATACAAATTTAGCAATTACATCACAAGTTTCATGCCAAATTAAACCTGGAGATTCAAGTTAGGCCTATAATCTATCCTACTCCGTACGACTAGTTCGCCACTCTTCGTACATCTCAATTGTAATGTTGTCACGCCATTGTGTCCACTCATTCGTATTTTCAACCACATCGATCAACTCATCTGGTGCTTCCTCTTCGACGGGTAGAAATTCATCTAAGAAGCTAGTTTGCTCTTCCAGATCCATATCCATGTTCTTCCGAATAAAATTTTGCAACAGACAACAAGCAATTATGATCTGATTTTGTGTTTTTATAGGGTAAAAGCTAGGACTTCTTAAAATTGACCATCTCTTCTTAAGCAATCCAAAGCATCGCTCTATGATATTCCTAGCAGAAGAATGCTTTCTATTAAAATACTCCTGGTAGTTGCGAGGTGCACGTGTTCCTTGAGCCCACTCTCTAACATGATAGCGAGTGCCTCTATATGGTGCTAGGAACCCAGGACCATTTGTGTAACCCGCATCCACTAAATAGTAATTACCTATAAATATTACATACAAACAAAATAAGCTCTACAACTGTGCAGTCAAGCTTAATGTCAAAATCTAACTTATGACTTATAAATTAGATATTACCATGAGGTATCTTGAGACTATTACCACGAGTGATTGCATCTCGAAGTATTCTTGAGTCAGATGCCGATCCCTCCCATCCACTAAGTACATAAACAAAGCTCATATCTCGATTACACACTCCTAGGACATTAGTACATATTTTACCCTTCCTTGTTCGATATCTTGACTTATCAGACTCGGGGACTGTCACCTCTATATAAGTGCCATCTAATGCTCCCAAGCAACCCTATAATTCACAAAAAAATACAACTTTTAGATAGACATTCCTTCCAGGCTTAAAACAAATTACATACATAATCCATTTAGGTTTACCTTAAACATTCTCCATGTTGGGTCTATGCAATCCTCTTCAACTGTTGAGGCCTTGGCGAATAACAAGTTTTGCATACGTATAATAGCCTTTAAAACCTTATTGAAATACTTACTAACTGTTTCCCCAGACCTACAAAATCTAACTTGTAGACTACGGTTTTTCTTGTGATGAGCTAAGATAATTAAAAAAGTTACAACTTGTTCCGGCAAGCTTACTTGACCATCCTCACAAAGTCCTCCTTGGACTTGAAGCAACTCGCACAAATTAGCAAAGGCATTTGTGTTCATTCTTAACTCCCAAATACAATTCCTATCACCCTCACCAATAATACGCTCTAAAGCATCACGTCTAATTCTACTATTCATTCTTCCGCCTAATGACACTTCCCCACTACTTCTATTTCTAAAGTACACAAATAATGTAAGAACAAAGTTCAATATCAAATTATCTTGCTTCGATCTCATCGTTTCATAAAAAGAAACACATCGTTTAATAATCTCCGTCTGCTCCATTCCTTCTTAACAAAATCATTTCATACAAAATAAGCATAAACATTCAATTTACTCAAATCAAAATCTAAACTAGATATAATCATTCAATGTATTTTGTCACATGTACTTGAAATAAGAACAGGTCAATAGCCAAATAGCCAAATAGCCAAAGTAGTTCAATTTATAGCAATGGAATTAGTTACTTAATACATGCTATTGTCATTTTTGTCCATGTCAATTTCATGTGACTTGAAACGTGTCTTCATTTCAGCATAGAGGCAGGGGCAACTCTCATAATTAAAAACATTGATATTCAAATTTCAAACCAACCAAGTCAAAATCAATTCAATAAACCAGTAACATTGATTTATTTAATATATGGTTAGTACCATACCCACATCAACCTTATCACCCTTGTTTTGCATGCTGTACCTCTTTACAATCTCCCATGTATCGAAAAAATAATCAAATAATTCCATACTCCTAAGAAATTAGGAGTAATATTATTTGTACAACAAAAGTTAATAACTTTATTTAGAACACTAATTTTCTTCTGATGAGCGGATATTTTATACCCTTTTTGGGGATAATTTCATATAGTTTAGACTATGTTTTAGTTAGTTTTTAGTCTATTTCTAGTATTTTTTAGGAAAAATTCATATTTCTGGACTTTACTATGAGTTGTGTGTTTTTCTGTAATTTCAGGTATTTTTCTGGCTGAAATTGAAGGAGCTGAGCAAAAATCTGATTCAGGCTGAAAAAGGACTGCTAATGCTGTTGGATTCTGACTTCCCTGCACTCAAATTGGATTTTCTGGAGCTACAGAACTCGAAATGGCATGCTTCCAATTGCATTGGAAAGTAGACATCCAGGGCTTTCCAGAAATATAACCTAGCTTATTTTCTCAATTTTTTTTGCTTTTTGGTTGCCCTTTTTCAGTGGCTTTTTCTTCTTCTTTTTCTTTCTTTTTCATGGCCAAAGACATTTATTCATCAAGATCCATAGACTGTTTTCAATTTCTACACAAAGAATGATAATTCTACACTCTAATTCCAGTGATCTGACTCAACAATCAAGCATGCATACCACCACTTAATTCTACTTGATTTGTCACTAATTTAGCCAAGGTTCCCTGTTTTCCTCCATTGGCTGCTTGTCTTTTCTTCTTTTGTGGCTAGATGAAGCTGCCATTGGTTCTTTAGTTTTGGTAAGTGACAAGCTAAAGTTGACAAGGTGAAACAAGAAGTGTTGTTGGAAGTGTGGGGAAGTTGTTTTCGGCAAGAGATAGTTTATGCTATGATGAAGGAAATGTGCATGAAGGAGATTTGGTAGTGTTGAACTTGTTCCCCAAATGGTTCTTTATAGTGCCCGTAAGTGCAAAATGGACGGCTAGGGTGATTTGTGAAGGGTGGCTTGATGGTAAATATATGAATTAGGGAGAAGGACGAATTGCTTTTCATTTTCTTAGAAGTATTCTGGGTGCATTAGGTTGTACATGTAGCTATCTTTTCTTGCAGAACTTCCTTTTCCCATGTGTTAGTTTCAAAGACTTGTGAATTTTCTTTTTGACCAAGCACCGTACCTCCCTTTGTCTTTTTCCTCCATTTTTGTCTTTTCTTTTGTACCTGCACAAACAAACAAGTTTGCTATCATTTTTCGGTCCATGTGAATTATGAATAGTACTTGCACATGTAAATCAATGATTGTCTTTATGAGCTTATAGCCGTGACTTCTACATGCATGCACACTTCTACATGTAAATCAATAATAAGTGTGCTTAATTCTAATAAATCATAGTCACCTTGGCTCTTCCATTCTAAACAAATTTACTACCCTAAGTAATTGAAACCAAAGCATTAAAACATGCGAGTGGTATACTTGTCATGAATTTTGAAATCCAGAGGAACTTCGTGCTTTTCATGAACCGTGTTCAAAGAGGAACACCAAACTTAATCTTTGGTTGTGCACTAAAAATTGAATGCATTTTGAATAAAATTTGGGGTGCCTTCAGGCACACCAAACTTAGAGCCAAATTGCATTTTACATGCAGAGTGTTAATCAGTGATGGGGGCACTCACTTCTGCAATAAACAGCTTTACTCTGCCATGGTTCGGTATGGAATTCGCCACAAGGTAGCCACTCCATATCATCCACAAACCAACGAGCAAGCTGAAGTCTCTAACAGAGAATTAAAGAGAATCCTGGAATGGACAGTAAATACCCGTAGAAAGGATTGGGCAAGGAGCTTGGATGATGCTCTGTGGGCTTACAGAATAGCATTCAAGACCCCTATAGGGACCTCTCCATATCAACTCGTGTATGGTAAGGCATGCCACTTGCCCGTGGAACTGGAACATAAGGCCTACTGGGCAACCAGATTCCTAAACTTAGATGCCAAATTAGCAGGAGAAAAACGATTGCTCCAGCTAAATGAGCTAGAGGA
>NC_029790.2:44089172-44104083 GCF_000816755.2 Arachis ipaensis
AGACTTTACTATGAGTTGTGTGTTTTTCTGTAATTTCAGGTATTTTTTTGGCTGAAATTGAAGGAGCTGAGCAAAAATCTGATTCAGGCTGAAAAAGGACTGCTAATGCTGTTGGATTCTGACTTCCCTGCACTCAAATTGGATTTTCTGGAGCTACAGAACTCAAAATGGCATGCTTCTAATTGCATTGGAAAGTAGACATCCAGGGCTTTCCAGCAATATATAATAGTCCATACTTTGCACAAGGATAGATGACGTAAACTGGCGTTCAACGCCAATCCTCTGCCCAATTCTGGCGTCCAGCGCCAGAAAAGGATCAAAAACTGGAGTTGAATAATAACTTTATTTAGAATACTAATTTTCTTCCCAATATTTATATGAACTACCAACTTACTTTTCTGCTAAAGACAAACACAACTAGCATTTCTGGCTCCAAAGATCAGAGAGTGAAGATTGGAATATCATAGAGCACAAATTCAGCTCAAAAAGTAAGTAACCTACCAAATCATAAAACTCATATATTTGGTTCTTTTGTTGGTAAAAGATGTTAAATAAATAAATAAGTGCCATCAACTGCAAACATCCTCTAATATTTGATGCATATTTTGCAGCTGTCTACTTTTTCAAGTTCTGAATTGTAATATACTCAAATGGGTCATTACTATGGTGCTCCCCTTGAGCATCAAAACATTGTCCCCCGCAAATAAAGCCAGCTTTATTATCAAAAAGGGTCAAAAGGGGAAAAATAAAAATAAAAAACAAAATCAGAAGCAACACAGTTTAGAAAAATTCATGCATTTGCAGTTTGCATAGACCATGAATTAATTAGATACCCTGTGCATTGCAATTCTAGATCTGAAATAAAAAAGTTAGCTTCAAAAATTTTCGTTGGTTATTACAGAAAAGTTTCCAACTTGCAAATAAATGCAGAATAATTTGTGAGATGTAAATCGAGTACCATACGAGCTAGATATTAAAAATTAAATGCAGAATCATTTAATTTTCATTTCATTATATATGCTAAAATAAAGTTGAGGCAAATGTTGAATGCAGATTATATAACACAATAATTAAGAGATGTATTAATCAGAAAAGATTTTATTTTATACATGCAAGGCATTGGCATTATTAAATGGAGGAAAATAAATTTGTCCTATTCAAGCAATTCAACTCTATTATTATATGAACGAATTAACTAACCCTTTCAGTAGCACCAACCCAATTTACAACAACACATATGATCCACGGCAATATATATAGTACCAGAGAACAAGATTCAGCACACTTTTCTGATAATACTTCACACATTGCATTTGATTTCACTAACATATAGGTTAGAGAAAATACAAAATCAGTTCTAAATAAGATAAGAAAAAATCATGACTGGTCCACACTCCACAGATCATGGTTTATGAACTAAATACACATATCACATAAAACACACTTCCCAAATACATTTAACAAAAAGAGAAAATATTGAAATAGAAGATAATCTGCAGAAGGCGCTGAAATTTACCAAAATTTTCAACAAGCAGAGCAGCAGAAATTTTGAATAAAAAATCATATAACTCCATACAACTATAAAACTGCAATAAAAAGTAACACAAATGCTTAAGATACACGAAGAGACGACAAACAAAATGCAAATATGGAGGAGAAGAGAAGAGAAATAGAAGCTTCACTAGGGTACCATGAATTGAAAAACATGCCTACGAAGATGAAGGTGTGACGGCGACTAACCTTGCTCACGGTGGTTCAACGATTTCGACGACGAAGTAGTGGTCTTGCAGGCGGCGATGGGCAGCGGAAACAGCTTCAGGGTTAGCTTCAAGGTCTGATTGACATGATATTAGAAGAACTCAACCCTGATTATTTAATTTGGTCAAAAGGGCAAATTAGGAATTAGATAATTAGAATGAGGGTATTTTGGACATAAATTGTTATTTAAATTTCTGTCTCCGTCTCTATCTCTGTGTCCCTACTTTTTGGAAGTACTGAAATACTGAAATTTTTAAAACAGAGACTGAAATTTTAGTACCAGTCTCTAGGCCAACAAACATGATACTGAGACGGAGTCCCCCAATCTCCGTCTCAGTACCTCAAAACAAACGCTACCTTTTTGTATTATTATAATTAGTTAAATGGAGAAATAATAACGATCACATCATAAATTTAATTAATAAAGTAAAATAATTTATCAATTTATATTAAATTATTAATCTTAGTTACACTTAAAAGTGAATAACACTTAAAAATAACTAAAAAAAATTCAAAAATCTTATGTGAAGATAACTATGAACATTAGGATAGTTAACAAGTAATTACGGAAGAATAAAAAATAATTGTAAATTCTAAAAGTTGAAATAGTAAAAAAAATGAGGAAGAAAAAGTTAGATATTTATTGGGTTATTCCTCTTGAATATGATAGAATTGAAAAAATGTAAAGACAAAATTAAACACAATTTGAATACTAAATTGATAGTTTTTGAAGAGAATCCTCGAATAAATAAACAAATAATATTAAAAACAATTAAATAAAAATTAAACAGATGAAATGCAAGTAAGTAATCAAAAATCACTTTTTAAAATTGAAGTTATTTATTCATAATTATGTTATGTCACCGAGAAGAAATAGATTATTACCCTCAAACATATGCTGAAGTATAGACATAATAATAAAATTGTCATTTCAATATGTAAAGAACCTAAAATAAAAATAATTTTACACATGAATAAAGAAGTAATATGATTTGTTATTTTAAATATAAAAAAATAACAAATTAAGTATTAACAGAAAAATATTAAAATAATTCTAGTAAAACAATCAAATGTTACAATATCTTGATTTATAACCTACATAAAACCAATCAACAATTATTTTTTTTAAAAATAAATATAAATATACCTGCACGGTTTCACTTTATAAATGTTGTGATTTGGTTGTATTTAACAAAAATATAAAAGTAGGTTACAGAGAAAAAATGCGAGGAGAAGAAAACTCTCAGTTGAAATATTAGACTTAGTTACTCATTTAAAAAATTTAAATTACATTTTTACAATTTTTAACTGTTATTTATGCAAAAAAAAAGACATTAAAAAAAATAAAACTTTGATTGAAATTACAACTTAATCCTTGATATTGATTTTTTGCTACAATTCCTTCTCTCCTTCTCCTCGCTACATTTTTATTTTCAAACATTAGTACCATAATCCTAGCTACTACAAAAATCAACTACATATAAGAATTTTAAAAATATAATAACAATACTTTAGCATAAATAAATAAATCAAGTTTAGTTAAAAATAAAGTAAACAAAAATTACAAAAATTAAGATTCTAAACTAAGATTTAAAACAAAACAAAAAAAATGACTAATTTGTGGTCAAATAATAGAATAAAAAATCATGTAAAATTGAAT
Source organism: Arachis ipaensis (assembly GCF_000816755.2). Classification (NCBI taxonomy): domain Eukaryota; kingdom Viridiplantae; phylum Streptophyta; class Magnoliopsida; order Fabales; family Fabaceae; genus Arachis; species Arachis ipaensis. The sequence continues at coordinate 44,092,591 of NC_029790.2, forward strand.
GTGACCTAACAAAATAAAAGATGTTATGAATAAAAGATGTTACCAATTAATATTGTATGGAACACTTTGAATTTATCTTTAAATATATTATATATGAAAACCAAACCGTTATGGAGTGTTGTTTATGTGATACGAGATGTTGAGGACTACTCCGGCTCCTTTGTGTTTAGGGGAGCTCGATAGTCGGCAATCTCGTGCTCCTTACAACAAAGCCAGAGAGCCAGTTCTTTCCAACTATCTTGGAGTTGTCCCCTATTTCGATCATGCCTATCCATATTTTCTCGATCCAGCCGAACTTACTTCAACTCCACTCTCATCTAAGCCCGTAAAGTCCTCGAGCGAAGCGAGGGGAGCTAACGCCTTTACATTACATAGAAGAGATTAGATGTTAGCACCTTAAGCTCTCTTTCTTAACTATCTACTGTACCAGTGAAGTAGCCCATGTAAAAAAGTTACAAAAGAAATGATTAATGATATATATCAATTAAATAATATTATAAATAAAATTTTAATTTATTATTTCATAATATCATTTTTTAAAAGTTGAGGGCGAATCACAAGTCAGAATACGTAGTGAGTACTAAACCATATAAATTAAGACTATTTTTTTCCTTGTCTTCATTCCTTCTAAAGTATACTTTTTTCCCCTTAAAAATTGCTTCATTCTTAATTTTCTATGTAAACCATATGAATGCAAAAAATATATAATCCATCTACTCTCAATCTTTCTTTGACTGTGCCTTAATCTAGTATAAATAAACATCTTTTATACTACCACAAATTGTTAAAAGGTTATAACCACTTTTTTTATAGTTATTGTAAAAATGCAGGAGTAAACTTCATCAAATTTCTCCTCAAATGTGAGAACATATCCAATACCAGATTTGTTGGATGTGGATTTAGTATTTGATGAAGAAGCCAGAAATTTTATAGAGGAATCATTAAAAGCTACACTTTCCTTGGTTATATAACCTAAACCAGATTTTTCAAACAATGGTCTTTGGCTTGAAAGTAATTTGTCCAAGTTATTAGAACTTTGAGCAAATTTTGCTAAGTCACCATTCAGCCTTTTAATCATATCATTTAATCTTTCATTTTCAGCAATTAACTCTTGAGAAGGATCCACAATGTACTTTCCTTTTAATTTTTCAAGTTTATATTTTAGAAATATGTTTTCTTCAATAATGTCCAAAGAATATTTAGTTTCCTTCACTTTTTCTTTTAAAAAATTATTTTCAGCTTTTAACACATCTTTTTTAGATATGCATTTATTGTACTTATCTAGCAGTTTTGAGGTGTTTAGAGTAAGATCATCAATAATAGCATGTAAATCATCTATAGACAAGTCATAGTAATTTACCTCATCAAGATGATTATTTCCAGCCATGAAGCAGGTTTTATCTTCACCTTTAGAATATTCTTCCTCATTAGAGTCGTTCTCAAGATCCTCCTAAGCTGCCATGAGCACTCTCTTCTTTTCTTTCTTTCCTTTGTCCTCCTTCTTGAGCTTTGGACAGTTTAGCTTGAAGTGTCCAGCCTCCTTGCAATGGTGACACGTCACTTTCCTCAAGTCCATCTTGTGTTCCTTTGAGCTTGAACCCTTGTACTTGCCCTTGTTTTTCATCATTCTTCTAAATCTCCTAACAAAAAACATAAGCTCATCATCTGAAATACCATCACTAGACTCACTCTCTTTTGATTCTATTTTTGACTTGAGGGCTATTCCCTTTTTGTTTGAGTCTGGATTTGTGTGTGTGGTTTCATAGGCAAGAAATTTTCCTCTCAGCTCATCATAGGTTATAGGGCTTAGGTTATTGCTCTCAGCTAGGACAGTGGCAGTGGTTTCCCATTCTTTTGTGAGGCTTCTAAGGAGTTTTCTCACTAGGGTTTGTTCTGAGTAGTTTTAACCAAAAGCATCAAGGTTGTTGATTATGATTGAGAATCTCTTAAAAACTTCATCAATGCTTTCTCCATTCTTCATATTAAACATCTCGTACTCTTTTCGCAGCATATCAATCCTCATTTCTTTGACCTGTTTAGTGCCTTCGTGTGTAACCTGGAGTTTCTCCCAAATTTCTTTGGCTATCTTGCATCTAAACACCTTTTGGTACTCTTCAAAGCTGATAACATAATGAAGAAGGTTGATTGCTTTAGCATTCAGTTCCATTTTTTTTCTTATCGTCTTCATTCCACTCAGCTTTTTCTTTTGGAGTCACCACTCCATCAGCACTTGTTTTTGTTGGAATCTTGGGGCCGCTCACAATAATCTTCTATATGTTGTAGTCAATGGATTGGATGAAGATCCTCATCCTCTCTTTCCAGTAGGCATAGTTCTTCCCATTGAAGAAGGGTGGCCTGTTGTTTGACTGGCCTTCAGTTAGAGTATAGGCAACTGTGGTTGTACCCAAGTTGTTCACCATTGGACCTTTGCTCCAAGCGGTGAAGCTTGATTCTTGAGACCTTGGCTCTAGATACCAATTGAAGGTTGTAGAAGGCTTAGAGAAGGGGGGGTTAAATCTATAACCTTCTTTTATATTACTGAAATAACCCTTTAATGCAAGCTTTCAATTCTGATTTTGTTTGAACTCAGCAGCAGAAAATTTATGAGACAATTTCGTTTTGTCACATAAATATCAGAAAACATAACAGACCAGGGAAGAGAAAAACTGACACCATCATGTATCCTGGTTCGGTTGCCCTTGTGCAATGCAACCTACGTCTAGTCTCCACCACAATAATGGTGGAATTTCCACTATAGTTAAAGTATTACAAACACCAATTCCACAGGATTAACACAATCCCTTCACACTCAAGTTCTAACCTAACTTGACTTGGTTATGCTAATACCTAACTCTTCCTCTTAGTGTTAACCCAACTAAGAAAGGGGTACCTCACAGGTACAAGATACAAGACACGAACTTAACCTAAAGAAATCTGAAATAACTCTAGGCTTTTTCACTCATGTGTATCTCTCTGCCTTTTTCTCTCTTGGCTCTTTCAATAATTCTCTCATTCAGCCTTTTAACCTCAGGAAATTACAGAAATATAAACATTGAAAAGTAAATTACAATATGCTAAACATGAAGGAGATTGACTCTACAACAGCCTCTTTGCTCTGTGATAAACCAGATTTGCTAGCCTCTTCTGATTCAGTTCTTCATTCTGGCAGAATGCTCCTTTGACTAGGAAGCACTGTCCAAGTAGATGAACTTCTTCAGAGAGCTCTTCTCAGAACATACACCTCAAGAACACTGGTTATCTCTTCTTAGCTTCTGAATGGTGAGAAATCTTCTTTTGTATCTCCTTGCATGTTGCTCAATTGCTCTCTCCAAGGTCAAACCTTGAGCATTGTGCTTCACCAACTCACTTTTTCACTGTCTTCCATTTTTTCTCAAATTAGGAACTTTGGTTCTGACCTCCTTAATTGACCGAAAGCCACAAGTCATCATAAACAAATCTTTCCAATGATAAAACCCTATCTCAGCCATTTAAAACTAACTTGGTCCCCAAGATACACTTGTGACCGTGGATGCACAGCAGTGAAGAGCAGAGATTATCTTTCCCATGTATCCTAATATGGAGTGGCAGAGAGTTGAAGATGAAGAGAAAAAAATGAGATGCATGTAGAAGGAAATAAAATCACCCTTAGCTTCTGACCTCTTCTTGATACAGGTTGATATGGGTGATTAGACTTTAACATTTTTGCTTAAACCTTCTCTTTCTTGCTTCTTTGGTTAACAACTTAGGGCCTAAGCTTTCTCTCTCTCTTTCTCTGATTTCTAACTGAGACAAGAAAAAGTGAACGTTGCTATGAGAGAAGCAACTTGGAGGGATTTTCTTGCTAATGGGCTTGGATCGAATATCCATCAAGCAACCCGATTGATTTCTTTGGCTCAGCTAGTTTTATTTGCTTTGAATCCTTTTGGGCTATTTAATAATTTATAGCCCACCAGCCTTGTTTCTTATTTTCCATCCAATTGGGCTGCTGTTGTATTGATTTTTGGCCTGCATCACTAAACCAAAATAATCAAAAACTAATTGGGTAATTAACCCAATAATCTAATGTTTGTCATCATCAATTATGTTAGTTAATTTCTTAACTCAACAATCTCCCCCTTGATGACAAACATAATTAAACACTGATCAAAGGAAATGAATTTTAGTAAGGTTAAGAAACTTCCCTTTGAATGATATTGCTTGCTTTTGTGTTGCTCCCCCTTTCCTTTTCAAGGGTAGCTCCCCCTAGATTTATGCTCTTCTTTTTGTTCCTATTTACATTATACTTATAGAGTGAACAATAAAGATCTGCATATAATTCAACTTTGACTAAGGGAGTTTATGTAACCAGCAACACCAAACCAGCCCAAAATACAACATGTCATGTCAGCACTTTTTGACAAAGATTATTTCAGAAAATGATCATGCTTTGATCAAGATATGACATTAAGACTAGCATTAATATAACATAAACTCAATTTCCAGATCTTATGCCAAGAAATCACACAATATTATAGCAGCAGCAATTGACATTCAAACATTCAAAATAGCAGCAACAATTTCAAAGATTCACAATCCTGCTACTCATGCGCTATTACTCCCCCTTTTGTCATCAAGGGTGGAAATAGGCAAATTCAAGCAAAAAACCGCACCATATAACCTGCAAAAAATGTTAATGCATAGCCTAAAAACACCAGATTAATTTAAAATAAGTGCAGCAGTTGTTAAGGTATTATAGTCATCCGAAATATCACAAGTAGTTCAAAGGCAACAAAAGAGACAGTATTCATGAGACAAAAAATGAGCAGACAGTAGTAGCATCATGAGACAAATCTAGGTATCTGAACCAGTTCCCTTCAAATCAGCTTCCTCTTCAGCATCAGTGGCATGTTCTTCATCTTGTTGAAGATTGTCTATGAACTTTGTAACACCCTAACTACCAAAGCTCACGCTTCCGGCTGCGCGACTCTGATAGCTCGGACATTACGATGACTTTTATACTATTTAATACTAAAATATGAGCCTGTTTGAAACTTTATACCATAATACCGCTCCCAAAAATACTTTTGCTATACAACGTACATCAATACATACCATACAACTTACAGAAACTCATAAAGAGTACATACATATATATAAGTATTATTACAAGCATTAACCAATACAATCCCTATCCCTCTTACAGAAATATATCAAGATAAAGGCGAGGGTACAATAAATAATCTACATCAATACAGAACATTTCAATAACTAAATAAACTCTTCATAACTTCTGCGCCCATATCCTGAAAGGGGAAAAATGTAGGGGGGATGAGAACATCATCCTCGAAAGGGTTCTCAGTAGAGGGGTTTTAGGAATTACTGTAATAGGATATGTGAAGATAACCGCACCAGTGATTAATAACCGTCTTATGCCTCTTTTCAAAAACAGCAGTTTACAATAAAAGTAAAGTCGAAAATCTTTTCTGAAAGAGGAACTGTTCAATTCTCAAAAACTCAAAAGCCTTTCAGAAAGGTTTATCTATGCTGAACCAAAATAAACTTTCATATTTTTCCAAACAGAAACACCAAACCAAAACCAACCATCGGTCCATCTCAATTCAACCACGGCCCTAGGCCCAAACAATCCAACCACGGCCCTAGGCCCAAACAATCCAACCACGGCGCTAGGCCCAAACAATCCAACCATCAACCAAATCACCACAATCCAACAGAGTCCCAGATGCAAACACAAATAGAAGGATGCAGGCACAAACAAATAGTTATTGCAAGTAGAACAATTAGCAATTAGTCATATAGGCAAACCAAGTATAATATGCACACCCAAACGATGTCACATAAATGCATATGATGCATGCCTGTCCCTAGTGGCTGATGATATCATCTGTCGGTTATATAGCCAACCCGACACGTCCTGGTAGCTAACCATGGATAGAAACACCCCTCGCGGAGCAAGTAGGTTTGAGCTACAACCCCATTGCTACTACCCGCTCAACCCAGAGCCAGTGGAACAACCACTACTGCGGCTACTACCCAGGCGGGTGTTTAAAAGCTCAACCTGGAGCGAGTGGAATCACCACTACTACCGCTACTACCCAGGCGTCACAATCTCTGACCTGGAGCAAGTGGGACGAACTACAACCCTTGCTACTACCCAGGTATCTCAAGCATATATTCATTCAGTCCCAACCGTGGATCAACATCCATCTTAGCCATCCGGCTTAAATTCATAATTCATAGTCAGCCATACGGCCCATAACTCATTCGGCAATCAGCCATAAATCAATATCATACACAGCCATTCCGGCTCACGGTTCAATCCAGAACCAGTCAATATTCATAATCATACACAGCCATTCCGACCCATAACAAAACAGCACATCCTCCATCCAACATCATCAAATTCATAAAACCGGCATTTAAGCCATAAATCACTTTTTCTCAAATCGCTTCACTTTGAAATCAATTCAAACCAATCCTCGATAGATTAAACTCATTTCAAATCTTTAAAGAACCAACTTCAAACATTACATTTCATAAGCCACACAACAATTCAGCCAAACCAACATCCATAGTCATTCGAGTCAATCAAATAATACATAAGGCAGATACAATCACCAAATACACAATATCTCACATCAGTACCCATATGTAATAATTCCAATAATAAACTATAGTTCTCGGAAAGCGCCCCTACCTCAACGCAAATTCCATAACCCCAGCATCTCACAGAGCCCTTTACGCCTCAACCCGAACTAACGGCAGCTTACATCACAGCTTTGTTCACTTTCGCCGCAACAAGGACAACCCTTACGCGTAACACGCGGCTCCGATAACTTAATCCTAGAAAACATTATTATAGCGAAAGCCTTAAAACACATAACGGGATATGAACGGAGAAGTTTCAATACAAAGATACTTACTGTAACTAAAGAATATCGTCTGAACCAAATAACAGAAGCCTCAGCGGTGGTTCCGACAGCCACAGAACCGCCCTTGGCAGCTAGAATCACCGTGACTCAGCCTGTTCAGTTAGTGGTTCTAGCAACAGATGAAGCAGTCCCAGAATGAACGCTAGTTGCAACTGAAATCTTTAAACGCAGCCAGCAACTACCTCCGGTAAGGGCAGTGGCAATGCAACTTACTACAACCATTTTAGTCGATATAACTAGTGTCAGCAACAATGCTTCTAGATAGAAATGGATTGATGGAACAAGAGGAAATCAGAAACAGGGTAAAGCTTACCCCACAGTAGCGGTTCTCACGGTTCAAGATGGAGCCAGGGCAAGGCCAGGGCAACATCAACTCCAACAGCGGCAGCAGCGTTTAGTCGGATACCAAAACCCAGGAGCAGAGGCCGAAAGGCATCTCCTTTCCCTGATCCGCGCGGCGCTGCTCTTCTCTGTACACAGCGGCGGAGGACCTCGGCGGCAGAGAGGGAGGCAGTTTCCTCCACCCTCATCCATAGTCAACCATGATGGAGGTGGGAGCTGGCAGTGACGGCGCACGGCGTGGACGCGGTGGTGGTGAAGGCGCGGCGGCTCCGAGATCTCCAGCGACGGCGGCTAGGTGCGGCGGCCAACCAGCACCTCCTTCCTTTCCTCTGCGTGCACGAGCTCTCTCTCTCGCCTTCGTGACACTCCTCAGGCGACGTAATGGGGTGATGGGTGGCAGAACCGCGACTGGGCAGGGATGAACGGGGCGGCTTCGACGGCGGTCCTCCTCGCGTGCTGCAGTCCGTTGGTCACGGCGGCAGTACCCAGCCGGTAGCGCCGATCCTTTCCCCCCTCCTTCTCTCCTTCTGGCCCAGTCTCCATTTCTGATTTTCCCGTTCTTTGTTCTTTGTTTCTTTGTTTCTCAAGGAATAGTGTGTGTGTCTGCGTCTTTTGGGAGGAAGGGGATTTTGCGGCTACTGCTGCTACGTTTGTTGTAACACCCTAATATTCAAATCCTTATGCTCGAGTCATAAGTCAATGATATTACGGTGGTACGACTCTCGGGTGGATTTTTAATAAATAAATATAGGTAATTTCGAAAGGAGTATTAATCGAGAAGCCTGAAAAGAGTAGAAATAAAATCGCGCGTGGATAGTGCCTTCTTGAAGAACGACGCGTACGCGCCAAGTGCGCCTACGCGTGAAGGGTCATTCAGCTAAAAATTTTCTAAGTTAAAAGCTGCAGAATTTACAAATTCAACCCCCAATCTTCCGATGGACATAACTTTCTCATTTTAAATCATTTTTCACCTGTTCTTCAAACGGCATGGACATCCCGGATCCAATTTTATTTCTAAACAGATTTGGTACAAAACAGAGATCCGTAGTCCAAGTTATGTCCCGTCAAAGTATGCCCAAAAACCATGTTTTCATACAAAACCACTAGGTGCCATTTTCAAAACAAGCCATTTTCAACTCTTTTCAAAATCAACCAAAACATGCCAATTTCAACCCTTTTTGAAATCAATCAAAATGTACCAAAATCCACATCAAGCCATCCTCAACTCACACATTGACACTTTACCAAAAATTCCCAAAACCACATCTAACCATTTTAACACTTTTCAATCAAATGGCTAAAGGACAAACACAATATCATGTCATACATCCTTCCTCTTCCCAATTTCCAATAATACCATTTCCAATCAACCATCATTATACGTAATCAATATCATACTCACTATCACGTGATTTCACCCACAAATCAACCTTAATCATTCCCCAAGCATATATCACAACTACATATCTCTAATGCATCATCATACCATCAAGGCATCAATAATCATAATCACATATATGATCACATAATATATCTCAACCGAACCAAACATACCTCATCTACATAAATTCACCCAAAATTACCAAATTCCACACTTCAACATCTCAAACCTTATTATTCAATAACCAACCTAATCATTCATATATTCATTATCTGAAATTCATCCACCAACATCACCAAATACACTTAGCCCATATGAAGTAGGGATAGAACCCACTTAGAATCCATGTTGGAGTATCCCTAAACACCCAAAATCACAAGATTTCAACACTAACTACCCAAAAACGTGTAATAGTGGGAAATTTCGAAAACTGGACAGAGATGAATGAAATACTCACCACCAAACTTAGATAGAATTGTAGAGGATGAGAAGAGCGACGCGTGGCCACAAACGGCTCGTCAATCGGAGCTCCGTAGCTCAAGTTATGGTGGTTTGAAGATCAAAGAGAGTTAGGTTTTCTCTCTTCTCTTCTCTCTTCCCAATTTCAGCGCCCAACACCCCTTCTTTAGGGCAAAATGAGCTGAAATGCTCATAACTAATGTTTATATATGTTGGGTCTTGGGCCCACTTAGGCCCGGTTCACTTATTTTTGTCCGTTGGCCCAATTTTGGACCAAAACCTTTAAGATTAGCGCTCTAAATCGCATTTCAAATATTTCTTCCTCCCCTAATTATAATTCCTCATTTCTTAATCCTACTTACTCATAATCAATTTTCTCAGCTGCAGTACCAGACAGGTCTCAGCCGGTACTGCCGGTCAAAATTCTACTGCGCGCTTTTACGCAGAAAATTATGTCTTCCGACTCGGAAAAATTCACTGAATCCAAATATCATATTTAAATCATCAAATTCCAATTGCCAAATCTTCCAACCGTATTCGCTCCTATTTAACTTATTATTTAATTAATTTCAGTTAGACCGGGTATTACATTCTACCCCCCTAACAGAAATTTTCGCCCTCGAAAATTCCATCCATCACTACGAGTACGTGCACGTAGTGTGCCTTTATATCCAACACATAACAGTTCCAAGGTCTTTTTACTCTGCACGCGTCCGTTGTCGCGCTCTGATTTCTCTATCCCTGAGGGTCTCGGTCGTTCGTTCAACGCCGACCAACAGCCTCGTTCCTTACTTTTACCGTCTCATCAACTCACACCTTATTAAATCTCGAATTATGTCATCAATAAGATTGCCATAATCATTAATCATAGCCATTATCCTACATCACTATAATCAATCAAAGCTTTCTTCGTTTTTAGAATTCAATGAGTTTGGACTAACAAGCTGACAAACCCTTAAGAATCCACTTTCCTTTAATAATCTATATAAAGCTTTCGAGACACATCTCTTTTGTTGAAGTTACTCAGATCAAAAATCATTTTCAAAAATATAACCAACACTCCTTCAAATTCTTGGGAAAATTTTTTTTTTCAGCAGCACCTCCCTAAAAATTGGAGTTTACCACCCGTCACGGGTTCCCTCAAACCAATCTCAGTACCGCATCAACATTTCAATTTAATGGTTTTCACATTCGTCTTTCAAAACCAATCATTATAAATCCCAAACTAAATCCAGGGTCACTATGACCAAACATCATAGTACTCATCTCTCAAACACGACAACTTGCACTCTCTCATCATCTAAATCAGATTACGCATCAATGATAATTTCCTCATCCGTTTCAGAACCATCAAGGCTCACAATCACAATTAATTCCAATTATCTAGAATCATTATATGCATAAGCTCACTAAATTTTTAAGTACTCAAAGCATAAAGCATTTCTAATCATACCCCAATTTTCCTTATTATTACCATACTATGCTAATGCTTTAGCAAGCTTCCGCTATGCCACTTTGATTTCTCGTCAAGTATTAGTTCCATCACTTATTTTCTCAAGTACTCAACCACAACTTAGCATGACTGGCATTTCAAATCAATGTTTCTAAATCCATCATTTAGGACCGTACCATTCCTTTTCTATTTAAATCAAAGGAACTAAAAGTCACGGGTTCAATCCGTTTCACCAAGAATCCAGAAATCAACCAACTACATAACAAACACAACACATCATTCTCAAAAGAAAGTCATTTACATCACAGGCATTTATCCATTTGTATTAAGGCAATTACCTCAATCTTACTGTCGCAATCGGCCCGCATCCTGCACCCTCTCCTTGTTGGCAATTTCTTGATACATGCCCTGGTAACCCGCACTTGTAACATACACCTAACCCCAATCGGCACGGCCTATTTGGGTGATGAGTTCCACATCTCTGACAGCTTGAAACATCAGAAGCAGCCGCTGCCCGCTTTCCCTTACCATTCCTTTGGGACTCCTTACACGTCGCAAAGTTATTCTGTCCTTGGGGAAAGTGTTGTACGTATCCTCTCTCCTTAAACTCTCACCATTGGACAGAAACACCCCTTGCGGAGCAAGTAGGTTTGAGCTACAACCCCCTTGCTACTGCCCGCTTAACCCAGAGCCAGTGAAATAATCACTACTGCGGCTACTACCCAGGCGGGTGTCTAAAAGCTCAACCTGGAGCGGTGGATTCACCACTATTGCCGCTACTACCCAGGCGTCGCAATCTCTAACCTGGAGCAAGTGGGACAAACCACAACCCTTGCTACTACCCAGGTATCTCAAGCATTGGCCCGGAGCAAGTGGGACGAACCACAACCCTTGCTACTGCCCAGGCATCTCAAACATCTCAAACATAT
>NC_029790.2:44104183-44116311 GCF_000816755.2 Arachis ipaensis
TACCCGTTCTTCAAACGGCATGGACATCCCGGATCCAATTTTATTTCTAAACAGATTTGGTACAAAACAGAGATCCGTAGTCCAAGTTATATCCCGTCAAAGTATGCCCAAAAACCATGTTTTCATACAAAACCACTAGGTGCCATTTTCAAAACAAGCCATTTTCAACTCTTTTCAAAATCAACCAAAACATGCCAATTTCAAACCTTTTTGAAATCAATCAAAATGTACCAAAATCCACATCAAGCCATCCTCAACTCACACATTGACACTTTACCAAAAATTCCCAAAACCACATCTAACCATTTTAACACTTTTCAATCAAATGGCTAAAGGACAAACACAATATCATGTCATACATCCTTCCTCATCCCAATTTCCAATAATACCATTTCCAATCAACCATCATTATACGTAATCAATATCATACTCACTATCACGTGATTTCACCCACAAATCAACCTTAATCATTCCCCAAGCGTATATCACAACTACATATCTCTAATGCATCATCATACCATCAAGGCATCAATAATCATAATCACATATATGATCACATAATATATCTCAACAGAACCAAACATACCTCGTCTACATAATTTCACCCAAAATTACCAAATTCCACACTTCAACTTCTCAAACCTTATTATTCAATAACCAACCTAATCATTCATATATTCATTATCTGAAATTCATCCAATCACTTGTGCCATCATACAATGCACATATCGACTTACCTTTCTTACCTCTTTCCGGCTTCCGGCCCAAAATTCACGGCCTCCGGCCCAATTTTCACAATTTAAATGCATAAACCACAAATCAATACTCATTACCCAATACATCAAATTCTCAATACACCAAGCATACAAGGTCACACAATTCTCAACCCAATCATTAATTCACATTACATATCAACTATGCATATTAGCACCAACCATTTACACAATCCAAACTTAATCCTAGGGGCATCTAGCCTAGAAATTCTCATCACAACACACGGTATTTAAATGAAACTTAAACCGTACCTCTTGTAGCCAAACCAATTGAGCCTCTTCTTTGGAATTCTTCACCAACCTTAGCTCCAAGCCTTACCAAAGCTCCTCAAGCAATACCAATCTCCCAATTGTGCACCAACATCACCAAATACACTCAGCCCATATGAAGTAGGGATAGAACCCACTTAGAATCCAAGTTGGAGTATCCCTAAACACCCAAAATTACAAGATTTCAACACTAACTACCCAAAAACGTGTAATAGTGGGGAATTTCGAAAACTGGGCAGAGATGAATGAAATACTCACCACCAAACTTAGATAGAATTGTAGAGGATGAGAAGAGCGATGCGTGGCCACAAACGGCTCGTCAATCGGAGCTCCGTAGCTCAAGTTATGGTGGTTTGAAGATCAAAGAGAGTTAGGTTTTCTCTCTTCTCTTCTCTCTTCCCAATTTCAGCGCCCAACACCCCTTCTTTAGGGCAAAATGAGCTGAAATGCTCATAACTAATATTTATATATGTTGGGTCTTGGGCCCACTTAGGCCCGATTCACTTATTTTTGTCCGTTGGCCCAATTTTGGACTAAAACCTTTAAGATTAGCGCTCTAAATCGCATTTCAAATATTTCTTCCTCCCCTAATTATAATTCCTCATTTCTTAATCCTAGTTACTCATAATCAATTTTCTCAGCTGCAGTACCAGACAGGTCTCAGCCGGTACTGCCGGTCAAAATTCTACTGCGCGCTTTTACGCAGAAAATTATGTCTTCCGACTCAGAAAAATTCACTGAATCCAAATATCATATTTAAATCATCAAATTCCAATTGTCAAATCTTCCAACCGTATTCGCTCCTATTTAACTTATTATTTAATTAATTTCAGTTAGTCCGAGTATTACATTTGTGTGTGCTGGGTGTGGGTAGGGAAAACGGGTAACCGGGTTAGGGTTTTAGGGTTTCATTTTGAAAAGTAGGGTTTTAGGGTGTTATGGTAATTTCACATAAAATTGGGAATAATATAGTAATTGAAACCCAAATTAAATCCAACACTAATTGTATATAGAAAATACTATTTGCTCATCAATTTCACAAATTATTTTCAATAAACTGCCCAAATCTAAAAATTAGAAATAATATACTTAATTTCTTCATTTTCCAAAATAGCAGTAATAATATTTAAAATATTACTTATCTAATCCAATTCATATAAAATCCTTATTATTTCATAACTATCAACCTTATACTTTAAATATAGAAAATAATCCAATAATTATAAAATTGGATAATAATCATAACTTATCTCAAATCTAATAAATCAAAGCTTGCCTTAATTATCTTTAATAAAATAATCTCTGAAATTAAGGCTATAAATAACTGTAGGATTTGAGACTTGATCATAATAAGACTTTTCAAAAGTTCTGGGTCTTACAAACTTCATAAAAACAGCCACTCTATCCCTTGATTTCCGGAGGAAATTTTCAGGCTTGCTTGCTAGCTTCCTTTGTTCCTTACTTATGGCAATCATGTGATTGGATTGGGAGACAAAAATATTTATTTACCAATTAAAATGAAAAATATGTAAACTTTAACGAAAACAAAAATATAATTAATTTAAAATACTTTATATTTTGTTGAATCATTTTGGTATAATTCACACAAATATGACAAAATAACATAATTAAATAAAATATATTTTAGGTAAAAAAATGAATAGTAAAAATTAAAATGATAAATCTAGGCGACAACATACAAAATTAAAATTATTAGAAGTAATAGAACAAATAAAATACGAACCAATATTATCGTCATGCGTTGTATTACTTCGATCAATAATATCTAAACATTTAAAAACATGAAACAAAACAAACTAACTAACAAGTTCAGGCAAACACAAAAATTGTCATAACCTATATAAGATAATTAACTAAAAAATGCTATAAAAAAGTAGATGCAATTGAGAATTTTATACAAAAAAAAAAGTTACAAAATTTATCATTTCTGTTTTCTATTATGAATGTAACCAAATATATATTCAAATTTAATACGAGTACTGAAATTAGACAAAATGTTCGAGCATCCCACAATTGTGCTCAAATTTTTCAAGAGGATGCAATAATACTTCGAACTCCGCTACCTATCTCAAGGACATGTCATTACTGTAGCACACGTCTATTTCACCAATGAAACATCCGAGATGTGCTACAATAGGGGAAAAGTCTCTCTTCCCCGAGTAAATGCTCCTCAGGAATTGCTTGAAATCTTTCTTGTAACACCCTACCACACAGAGTCTTATGTTTAAGTCATAAAACAGAGGTGGCGATGTATTACGACCTCTAAAACTAAAATTTAGTATATATAGTAGTGTGAAAAATGTTTATAACTAGGAGCCTTTAAAGAAAAGGAGTAAATCAAAATCACAAAACTGAAAAGCGCAAGACTCACGAAGCTATAGAACAAATAGAGAAGATAGAGTAAGCTAATGTGGATATATAAATAATAGAGTGCCAAAATACAGATAACGAAGCTCGAGACTCGGTTCGTGAAGATAACCGGTCCAAACATAGAAGTATACATACATATATACATAAATAGCATAAATAGATAAACCCAAGAGACAAAGTTACAGAACCTGGTTCTCCAAAATAACCTCTAAGACGAGTCAATACAGTATATATATATACTAGCGGCTCAACAGGCACTGCCGTGTATTTTTTTACATGTTGATGAGCGGATAATTTATACGCTTTTTGGCACTGTTTTTAGTATATTTTTAGTATATTTTAGTTAATTTTTATTATATTTTTTTTAGCTTTTATTTAAATTCACTTTTCTAGACTTTACTATGAGTTTGCGTGTTTTTTTATGATTTCAGGTATTTTCTGGCTAAAATTGAGGAATCTGAGCAAAAATCTTATTCAGAGGCTGAAAAAGGACTGCAAATGCTGTTGGATTCTGACCTCTCTGCACTCGAAGTAGATTTTCTAGAGCTACAGAATTCCAATTGGCGCTCTCTCAATTGCGTTGGAAAGTAGACATCCTGAGCTTTCCAGCAATATATAATAGTCCATACTTTGCCCAAGATTTGATAGCCCAAACCGGCGTTCCATGTCAGCTTAAGAATTTTGGCGTTTAACGCCAGAAACTGGCATAAAAGCTTCCGTTCTACATGCTATCAAGCTTGAATGTGTATCTCTTGGGTTTCTAATCTAAGATTGGAATCTTCGTGGTATAGGCTAGAATTATTGGCAGTCATTCTTGAGATCCGGAAAGTCCAAACCTTGTCTGTGGTATTCTGAGTAGGATCTGGGAAGGGATGACTGTGACGAGCTTCAAACTCGCGAGTGTTGGGCGTAGTGACAGACGCAAAAGGATCAATGGATCCTATTCCGACATCAGTGCACTTGCTGGTTAGTTGTGCGGAATTGCAAAAGTGTGATTGTGATTTCGTGCACGAAGTTTTTAGCACCGTTGCCAGGGATTGTTCGAGTTTGGACAACTGACGGTTTATCTTGTTGTTTAGATTAGGAATATTTTATTTTTGTTGGTTTAGAGTCTTTTATTTGAGTTTAGTTTCATATTTTAAGTTTGGTGTCAATTGCATGCTTTTACTTTCTTTTAATTTTTCGAATCTGCATACTCTTAGTTGTCTCTTGATCTTCAAAGTGTTCTTGGTGTTCATCTTGACATTCAAAGTTTTCTTGTTTGTTCTCTTTGTTTTGATCTAAAATTTCTAAGTTTAGTGTCATTTTGTTGTTTTTCTCTTTCCTCATTAAAATTCAAAAATCAAAAAAATATCTTTTCCTTAATTTACTCATAAATTTTGAAATTTTGCATTAAATTAGTCAAAGATTTTCAAAATCATATCTTTTTTTTTAGTCAAGTCAAAATTCTAACTTCAAAATTTGATCTTTTCAAATCTTTTTCAAAAAAATCAAATCTCTTTAATTTCTTCAATCATATCTTTTCAATCATATCTTTTTTTTTTATAAATTATAATCATATCTTCTCAATCATATCTTTTTTTAAAAATAATTTTCAATCATATCTTTTTTTTATAAATTGTAATCATATCTTCTCAATCATATCTTTTTAAAATAACTTTCAATCATATCTTTTTGATTGCTAATTTTCAAAATCTTTTTAATCAATTAATTAATTTAGTTTTCAATTTGCTTTTATTTTCTTCTAATTTTTGAAAGTTTTATTTTATCTTCTATTTATTTTGTTTTATTTTTTTTCGGTTACTTTTAATTAATTAAAAAAATTTATAATTTATTCAATTCCCTTTTCTCCATCATGGACATAAGTGGAAATGAACAGTCCAGAAGGACTCTAGGGTCATATGCTAACCCCATTACAGCTGGATATGGGAGTAGCATCTGTATACCTCCCATCAAAGCAAGCAGTTTTGAGCTAAATCCTCAGCTCATTATCATGGTGCAGCAAAATTGCCAGTATTCCAGTCTTCCACAGGAAGAACCTACTGAGTTTCTGGCATAGTTTTTACAAATTGCTGACACAGTACGTGATAAAGAAGTGGATCAGGATGTCTACAGATTATTACTGTTTCCATTTGCTGTAAAAGATTAAGCTAAGAGGTGGTTAAATAACCAACCCACAGCAAGCATAAAAACATGGACACAGTTATCAGACAAATTCCTGAATCAATTTTACCCTCCAAAAAGGATGACACAGCTAAGACTGAACATCTAAGGCTTTACACAAGAGGATAATGAATCCCTTTATAATGCCTGGGAGAGGTACAGAGGGATGTTGAGAAAATGCCCCTCTGAAATGTTTTCAGAGTGGGTACAGTTAGACATCTTCTACTATGGGCTTACAGAAAAAGCTCAGATGTCTCTAGATAACTCAGCTGGTCGATCTATACACATGAGAAAGACGATTGAAGAGGCTCAAGAACTCATAGATACAGTTGCTAGAAATCAACATTTGTACTCTAGTAGTGAGTCCTCCATAAAAGAAGAGGCTAGGGTAGTAACTACTGATCCTAATCCTCAAGAACATATCATTGAACTTAATCAGCAATTACTCCTTATGACAAAACAATTAGTAGAATTTAAAGAGATGCTCCAAGACAATAAAAATGCTAACAAGAATATGGAAGCACAATTGAATCAGACAAGGCAGCAACTATCTAAACAGATAACAGAAGAATGCCAAGCTATTCAACTAAGGAGCGGAAAGACATTGAATAAATCAACTCAAAGTAGCAGAAAGCCAAGAAAGGAACAACTGACAGAGGATGACCAAACCACTACCCAAAATCCTTTTGAGGACAGCAAGATCCCAGAGAGGAATAATTCTGGCGTTCAAACGCCAGAAAAGGGTGAAAGATTGGCGTTAAACACCCAGTGGATGCCAACTTCTGGCGTTCAAACGCCATAAAAGGGAGAAACGTTGGCGTTGAACGCCCATCCCTTGCCCAGTTCTGGCGTTCAAACGCCAAAAAAGGGTGGAAAGCTGGCGTTAAACGCCCATTCAGCACCCAATCCTGGCGTTCAAACGCCAATGAGGGATCAGACACCTGCAAGTGCTAATAGTAACCCCTCTAAGAAGGCTTTTCCAACCACCTTTGTAAGGAATAAACTTGCAGCAACTAAGGTTGAAGAGTATAAAGCCAAGATGCCTTATCCTCAGAAACTCCGCCAAGCGAAGCAGGATAAACAATTTGCCCGCTTTGCAAACTATCTCATCTCTTGAGATAAAGATCCCGTTTGCAGAGGCACTTGAGAAAATACCCTCTTATGCTAAGTTCATGAAAGAGATCTTAAGTCATAAGAAGGATTAGAGAGAAACTGAAAAGGTGTTTCTCACTGAAGAATGCAGTGCAGTCATTCTAAAAAGCTTACAAGAGAAGCTTCAAGATCCAGGAAGCTTTATGATACCATGCACATTAGAGGGTGCTTATACCAAGACAGCTCTATATGACCTTGGAGAAAGTATCAACCTAATACCTGCATCCACTATCAGAAAGCTTGGCTTGACTGAAGAAGTCAAACGAACCCGGATATGTCTTCAACTTGCTGATGGCTCCATTAAATATCCATCAGGCATAATTGAGGACATGATTGTCAAGGTTGGGCCATTTGCCTTCCCCACTGACTTTGTAGTGCTAGAAATAGTGGAGCACAAGAGTGCAACTCTCATTCTAGGAAGACCTTTCCTAGCAATTGGACGAACTCTTATTGATGTACAAAAAGGGGAAGTGACCCTGAGAGTCAATGAGGATGAGTTCAAGTTAAATGCTGTCAAAGCTATGCAGCATCCAGACACATCAAATGACTGCATAAACGCTGATATTATTGACTCTTTGGTGGAAGAGATCAATATGACTGAGAGTCTTGAATCAGAGCTAGAGAACATCTTTAAAGATGTTCAGCCTGATCTGGAGGAACCAGAGGAAATTAAAGAACCTCTAAAAATCCCTCAGGAAGAGGAAAAACCTCCTAAACCCGAGCTCAAACCACTACCACCATCCCTAAAATATGCATTTCTGGGAGAGGGTGACACTTTTCCAGTGATCATAAGCTCTGCTTTAAATCCACAAGAAGAGAAAGCACTAATACAAGTGCTACGGACACACAAGGCAGCTCTTGGGTGGTCCATAAGTGATCTTAAGGGCATTAGACCAGCAAGATGCATGCACAAGATCCTATTGGAGGATGATGCTATGCCAATGGTTCAATCACAAAGGCGGCTAAATCCAGCCATGAAGGAGGTGGTGCAGAAAGAGGTCACTAAGTTACTAGAGGCTAGGATTATTTATCCTATTTCTGATAGCCCCTGGGTGAGCCCTGTCCAAGTTGTCCCCAAGAAGGGAGGCATGACAGTAGTTAATAATGAAAAGAATGAACTGGTTCCTACAAGAACAGTTACAGGGTGGCGTATGTGTATTGACTACAGAAGGCTCAATATGTTAAGGTAATCAGAAGCTTTCTAGGTCATGCAGGATTCTATAGAAGGTTCATAAAGGATTTTTCAAAAATTGTAAAACCTCTAAGCAACCCGCTAGTTGCTGACACGCCATTTGTATTTGACACAGAGTGTCTGCAAGTGTTTGAAACCCTGAAAGCTAAGCTGGTCACAGCACCAGTCATCTCTGCACCAGACTGGACATTACCATTCGAACTAATGTGTGATGCCAGTGACCATGCCATTGGTGCAGTGTTGGGACAAAGGCATAACAAGCTTCTGCACGTTATTTACTATGCCAGCCGTGTTCTAAATGACGCACAGAAGAATTACACAACCACAGAAAAAGAGCTGCTAGCAGTGGTTTATGCCATTGACAAGTTTAGATCCTATTTAGTAGGATCAAAAGTAATTGTGTACACTGACCATGCTGCTCTTAAATATTTACTCACAAAGTAGGATTCAAAACCCAGGCTCATAAGATGGGTGTTGCTTCTGCAAGAGTTTGATATAGAAATAAAAGATAGAAAAGGGACAGAGAACCAGGTAGCTGATCACCTGTCCCGGATAGAACCAGTAGCTGGGGTGTCCCTCCCTTCTACTGAGATCTCTAAGACCTTTCCATATGAGAAACTCTTTGCCATTCAGGAAGCACCATGGTTTGCAGACATTGCAAATTATAAAGCTGTGAGGTTCATACCCCAGGAGTATAGCAGGGTGCAAAAGAAAAAACTAATTTCTGATGCAAAGTACTACTTGTGGGATGAACCATATCTCTTTAAGAGATGTGCAGACGGAATGATCCGCAGATGCATCCCTAGAGAGGAGGCACAGAAGATCCTGTGGCATTGCCATGGATCACAGTATGGAGGACATTTCGGAAGTGAGCGCACAGCCACTAAAGTCCTCCAATGTGGCTTCTACTGGCCTACTCTCTATAGAGATGCCCGAGAGTTTGTGCGTAACTGTGACAGTTGCCAAAGAGCTGGCAACTTACCTCATGGTTACGCCATGCCTCAACAAGGGATCTTAGAGATTGAGTTGTTTGATGTATGGGATATTGACTTCATGGGTCCTTTCCCACCGTCATACTCAAACACTTACATTCTGGTGGCAATAGACTACGTATCTAAATGGGTGAAGACAATTGCCACACCCACTAATGATACCAAGACTGTGCTGAAGTTCCTTCAGAAATATATTTTCAGCATATTTGGTGTTCCCAGAGTACTCATCAGTGATGGGGGCACCCATTTCTGCAATAAATAGCTTTACTCTGCTATGGTCCGATATGGAATTAGCCATAAAGTAGCAACTCCGTATCATCCACAGACAAATGGGCATGCTGAAGTCTCTAATAGAGAGCTAACAAGAATCCTGGAATGGACTGTAATTGGCCGTAGAAAGGATTGGGCAAAGAGCTTGGATGATGCTCTGTGGGCATACAGAACAGCATTCAAGACTCCTATAGGAACCTCTCCATACCAGCTTGTGTATGGCAAGGCTTGTCATCTGCCCGTGGAACTGGAACATAAAGCCTACTGGGCAACCAGATTCTTAAACCTGGATGCTAAGTTAGCTGGTGAGAAAAGATTGCTCCAGCTAAATGAGCTAGAGGAGTTCAGACTCAATGCTTTTGAAAATGCAAAAATTTATAAGGAAAAAGCAAAAAAGTGGCATGACAAGAAATTGTCATCCAGTGTCTTTGAGCCAGGACAAAAAGTTCTGCTGTTCAACTCTAGGCTCAGATTATTCCCCTGGAAATTAAAATCCCGGTGGAGGGGACCATATGTGATTATAGGAGTGTCACCATATGGATATGTTGAGCTTCAAGATATTGATTCTGACAAAAAGTTCATTGTTAATGGACAGAGAATCAAACATTATCTTGAAAGCAATTTTGAGCAAGAATGCTCAAAACTGAGGCTTGAATGAAGCTCACTAAAGGTCCAGCTAAAGACAATAAAGAAGCGCTTGCTGGGAGGCAACCCAGCCATTAGCAGGTTATTTGTTTTAAATAATACTTGTAGAAATTTGATATACATTTTCTTCAAAGGTTAATCATTAAAATTGAAGGAATTCACAGAGTTACAGAAGGATTCAGTGCAAAAAGCAGAGAAAAGGAGCTTGCTGACAAGAAAATACTAGTAAAGGGCATTTTGGGCGTTAAACGCCAGAATGGGTACCATTCTGGGCGTTTAACGCCAGAATTGCAGCATCCTGGGCGTTCAGCAAAACGCCCAGTGATAAAGGGGTTTCTGGCGTTTAACGCCAGCCAGGGTACCTGGCTAGGCGTTAAACACCCATAATGGCCAACAATTGGGCGTTAAATGCCAGAATGGATACCATTCTGGGCGTTTAACGCCAGAAAGGCAGGGGGAGGAGATTTTGTTTCCAAATTCAAATTTTTTTCAAATTTTCATGTTTTAACTCATAATTTTTTGCATAAACATATTTCAAACTTTCATTATTCACCCTCAATTTTCAAAAATTCAACAATTCTCTAAATCTCTTTTCAATTTTCTTTCAAATCCTTCCCAAATCTTCTTTAAAAACTCAAGTATCTTTTCAATTTCTTTTCAAATATTTTCAAACCCATAATATCATCTCTTATTTCTTAGATGCATAACCAAATTATCAGATTTAACCTCTTTATATCTTTTTCATTTGAAAATCTCATCTTTTTTATATCATGATTTTTTTTTCTTCCACCAATCATATCTCTATGGCATATCTCTTTCAAAATTTTCGAAATCCCTCCCCTCCTCTTATAAATACACATTCGGCCATCCCCTCCTCTCCACCATTCGCATTTTCCTCTTCTCCTCTCTCTCCCCTTTCCTTTCTTTTGCTTGAGGGCAAGCAAACCTCTATGTTTGGTGTGTTTTTCCATGATCACTGAGCTAAGACTCATCAAGATCATGGCACCTAAGGGAAAACAAACCAAATTAAGAGGCAAGAAAGAGAATACTCCAAAGAGTCTTTGGAATCAAGAGAGGTTCCTAACCAAAGAACATGCAGACCATTACCACAAAATAATGGGTCTGAGGTCAGTGATCCCGGAAGTTAAATTCAATCTGAAAGAAGATGAATATCCGGAGATCCAAGAGCAAATTCGAAACAGAGGATGGGAAATTCTAGCTAATCCTGAAACAAAGGTTGGAAGAAACATGGTTCAGGAATTCTACTCAAATTTGTGGCTAACAGATAAGTAGAGAATAACTAGAACCGCCTTTCATACCTACCGAACCATGGTCAGAGGGAGGCTTATTTACTTCCATCTGGACAAAATAAGAGAGGTCTTCAAACTGCCTCAACTACAAGATGATCCAGATTCCTTTAATAGGAGAATGGTGAGAGTAGATAAGGGGTTGGATCAAGTTCTAGAGGACATATACCTCCCTGGAACTAAGTGGATAACCAATTCAAAAGGCGTCCCAAACCAACTCAAGAGGGGAGATCCCAAACCAGTTGCAAGAGGCTGGTTGGACTTCATTGGGCGTTCTATATTGCCCACTAGAAACCGCTCTGAGGTCACTGTCAAAAGAGCGGTGATGATTCATTGTATTATGCTTGGAAAGGAAGTGGAGATTCATCATCTGATTTCTTGTGAGATTTACACAATTGCAAATAAGAACTCCACTGAAGCCAAACTGGCCTACCCAAGCTTAATTTTTTTGCTATGTAAAGATGCTGGGGTGAGAATGGGAGTAGATGAATTCATCCCAATCAAACACCCAATCACCAAGAAGTCAATGGAAGGACAAGTGCAAGACAACTCCATAAAAAGGAGGGCGCAGGAGTTCCTCTCAGAAATTCCTGAAATTGACTACTGGACCCGCCTAGAAGCATCTGTTACCAAGCTGTAAGAAGCTATGAAACAACTTAAGGAAGAACAACAAAATCAAAACTGCATGCTCTGCAAACTGCTGAAGGAACAGGAGAAGCAGGGGCGTGAGCTACAGGAGCTGAAGCGCCAGAAGAATTCTGTATTTGAAATTTAAAATAATTAGTACCTTATTGTTATTCTGAGTTTTTATTTATATTCTCGTTTGATTATTATTATCTTCTGTCTTTTCATTTACTGAGAATTTTATCTGAGAATTATTATTTCCAATAGTGTCTCAATCCTGAGTTGTTGGAACTAGAACTCTTCACCTACGAGGGAGTTAGACACCCCACGAACCAGGAAGTTCCCTCTC
>NC_029790.2:44116336-44193312 GCF_000816755.2 Arachis ipaensis
TTGTTTATGAATGTTAAAATTGTTGGCTCTTGAAAGAATGATGGAAAAGGAGAAGTGTTATTGATAATCTGAAAAATCAAAAAATTGATTCTTGAAGCAAGAAAAAGCAGTGAATAGAAAAAAAAAAGAGAGGATGATATGCGAAAAAAAAGAGAGAAAAAGAAAGAAAAAGCAAGCAGAAGAAGCCAATAGCCCTTTAAACCAAAAGGCAACGGTAATAAAAAGGATCCAAGGCTTTGAGCATTAGTGGATAGGAGGGCCCTCAGGAATAAAATCCTGGCCTAAGCAGCTAAACCAAGCTGTCCCTAACCATGTCCTTGTGGCGTGAAGGTGTCAAGTGAAAACTTGAGACTGAGCGGTTAAAGTCATGGTCCAAAGCAAAAAAGAGTGTGCTTAAGAGCTCTGGACACCTCTAATTGGGGACTTTAGCAAAGCTGAGTCACAATCTGAAAAGGTTCACTCAGTTATGTGTCTGTGGCATTTATGTATCCGGTGGTAATATTGGAAAACAAAATGCTTAGGGTCACGGCCAAGACTCATAAAGTAGCTATGTTCAAGAATCAACATACTTAACTAGGAGAATCAATAACACTATCAGGATTCTGAGTTCCTATAGAAGCCAATCATTCTGAATTTCAAAGGATAAAGGAGATGCCAAAACTGTTCAGAGGCAAAAAGCTAAAAGCCCCGCTAATCTAATTAATACTAATCTTCATAGATGTTTTTGGAATTCATTGTATATTCTCTTCTTTTTATCCTATTTAATTTTCAGTTGCTTGGGGACAAGAAACAATTTAATTTTGGTGTTGTGATGAGCGGATAATTTATACGCTTTTTGGCACTGTTTTTAGTATATTTTAGTTAGTTTTTATTATATTTTTATTAGTTTTTATTTAAAATTCACTTTTCTGGACTTTACTATGAGTTTGCGTGTTTTTCTGTGATTTAAGGTATTTTCTGGCTGAAATTGAGGAACCTGAGCAAAAATTTGATTCAGAGGCTGAAAAAGGACTGCAGATGCTGTTGGATTCTGACCTCCATGCACTCGAAGTGGATTTTCTGGAGCTACAGAAGCCCAATTGGCACGCTCTCAATTGCGTTGGAAAGTAGACATCCTGAGCTTTCCAGCAACATATAATAGTCTATACTTTGCCCAAGATTTGATGGCCCAAACCGCCGTTCCAAGTCAGCTTAAGAATTCTGGCGTTTAACGCCAGAACTGGCATAAAAGCTAGAGTTAAACGCCCAAACTGGTACAAAAGCTGGTGTTTAACTCCAAGAAAAGTCTCTACACATGAAAGCTTCAATGCTCAGCCCAAGCACATACCAAGTGGGTCCCGGAAGTGGATTTTTACACTAAACACCCTAGCTTACTCATTTTCTGTAACCCTAGGTCACTAGTTTACTATAAAAACTACTTTTAGTAATTCATCTTGTACCTCATGACACTTTACACATTTCATATTGTATTCCCTACGGCATGAGTCTCTAAATCCCATGGTTGGGGGTAAGGAGCTCTGCTGTGTTTCGATGAATAAATGCAATTACTACTGTTTTCCATTCTATCATGCTTGCCTCTATTCTAAGATATTCATTCGCACTTCAACCTGATGAATGTGATGATCCGTGACACTCATCATCATTCTCACCTATGAACACGTTCCTGACAACCACTTCCGTTCTACATGCTATTAAGCTTGAATGTGTATCTCTTGGGTTTCTAATCTAATATTGGAACCTTCGTGGTATAGGCTAGAATTATTGGCGGTCATTCTTGAGATCCGGAAAGTCTAAACCTTGTCTGTGGTATTCTGAGTAGGATCTGGAAAGGGATGACTGTGACAAGCTTCAAACTCGCGAGTGTTGGGCGTAGTGACAGACGCAAAAGGATCAATGGATCCTATTCCGACATGATCGAGAACCGACAGATGATTAGCCGTGCGGTGACAGCGCATTTGGAACATTTTCACTGAGAGGATGGGAAGGAGCCATTGACAACGGTGATGCCCAACATAAAGCTTGTCATGGAAGGAGCCTTGCGTGCATGAAGAAGAAGACAGTAGGAAAGCAGAGATTCAGAAGACAAAGCATCTCCAAAACCTCAACCTATTCTCCATTACTGCATAACAAGTATTTATTTCATGTTCTTCTACTTTTTACAATTAAATCTGAGAATTATTGATATTCTGACTAAGAGTTACAAGATAACCATAGCTTGCTTCAAGCCGACAATCTCCGTGGGATCGACCCTTACTCACGTAAGGTATTACTTGGACGACCCAGTGCACTTGCTGGTTAGTTGTGCGGAATTGCAAAAGTGTGATTGTGATTTCGTGCACCATATGTATAACTATTATTGTCTCGCCGTCACTATTATGTTGCCTTGTTTTATTCTCCTTTTTTGTTTTCTTCCTCTATTAACCCGACTGCCATCAATTACCACCATATCATATTACCATTATCGCAGCTCTCATTTTTGTTTATCATTTTGATCCATACATATCCATTGTGTTAACTTTTTAGTTGTTAAAGATTGGTTAAAAAAGTATTTTTTTGTTTGATTTAGATATCTAGATGTATAACTATTATAAAGATACTTATTTTTCATACTTGTTAATTCATATTTTATCATTTAAAAAAATTAAAATATCAAGCATTCAAAAAATTTGTATAGAATATATAACTCTTATGTGAATCATCTGCACTCCTATATATATAATGAATGAGTAAATTTAACTTTTTTTTATTATCTAATAAATTCAAAGTCACATATTTTCATTTATGATAAAAGTTAAAAATTAAAGTTAAATGACATTAGTACTTTTTAGTTTAATAAAATTAAAATAAAGTACAAAAATAAGGATAAAAACTAAAAAAATAGATGACTCTAGAAAAGGATAATGTTAAATTTTATGTTATATGAGAATAGTGATTTATTTTATTATATTTATTTTTGTACCAAATATAAAAAAAGTTAAATTTTATGAATGTTTTTTATTACCTATGTTACTTATCTATAGTTGTTTAAATTATACTCTATAGTCATTGAGTCATGTTTTTTTCCAACAAAAAATAGTTATAAAGTCATTTCATTTTTTTATAAGAGTACATCCATTATATCAAGACTTTAATAATTAATGTAAAATTTAAAGAATTAAATAAATATATATTTATTTTGATTACATTCAAGAGTGAATTATATATATTTTATAGACTTAACTTTTTCTATAATAAATAGTTTTTTAATTAATGAAAACAAGAATTAAACCTAAATCTAAGAGAGATCTAACCTAATCTACCCTAATTCTAGAGAGAAGGGAGAGCTTCTCTCTCTAGAATGTGACCTAAAGCATGTTTCTAATCTACCCTAATTGCTCTTCCCTTGACATGGAGTGATGCCCCTTTGATATAGCACTGAATCAGCTTCAGAAAGTCCAAAACTGGGCTCTGAAGGCCCAGAAATCACCCCCAGCGATTTGCATTAATGAGGTCACGTGCTGGAACCTGTGCATACGCACACTTGCTGATCTTTCACTTGTGCGTGCGCACGGGTTGTCGTGCATGCGCACAGGTTGTCGTGCGTGTGCACACGTGGTGTTGTGCTTCTTGTGCGTACTGATGAGCAGATAATTTATACCCTTTTTGGCATTGTTTTTACATAGTTTTTAGTATGATTTAATTACTTTTTATTATATTTTTATTAGTTTTTATGCAAAAATCACATTTCTAGACTTTACTATGAGTTTGTGTGTTTTTCTGTAATTTCAGGTATTTTTCTAGCTGAAATTGAGGGACCTGAGCAAAAATCTGATTCAGAGGCTGAAAAAGGACTGCAGATGCTGTTGGATTCTGACCCTCCTGCACTCGAAGTGGATTTTCTGGAGCTATAGAAGCTTAATTGGCGTGCTCTCAATTGCGTTGGAAAGTAGACATCCTAGGCTTTTCTGGGCTTTTCTTCCACTCTTATTAAGCCATTCCTACCTATTATACATGAAATCACTCATCAAAACTATCAAGGCATCGACTGGAATGAAAGTGGGCTAAAATCAATTAAATTAAGAACAAAATGGCATGTTTTCACAATTAAGCTCAATTTAGGGAGAGAACACAAAAGTATGCTATTTGGATGAATAAATATGGGTTTATATGATGAAATCCACTCAAATCATTCCAAAATTTATCATCAAATATGGATTCATCAGAGAGCAACCTGCTAATCAAGCACAATATAGTCTTCCAACTGTGTCACAGGTAGCAGCTATAATTGTTGGTGATGACGTTGAAACAATGATTCGTGGACGAGATATTAAGGTGCAAACTCATGTTGGTAGCCTAAGAAGGATTCAGGAATTCATTGGCTATTACGATCCACTACAATATCCTCTTCTTTTTCCATTTGGAACTCATGGATGGGATATCAATACTCGAAGTCAAAGTGGGGGCAAAGTATCATGCCGAACATATTATAGCTACTAGCGGTTCAACAGGCACTATCGTGCTTGTTCAGCCGCTTTTCTATTATTTTTAAGAGATTAATTTTTATATTTATTTTTAAAATTTTAAATTTGAAAAAATAATTTAAAATTTTAAAATAAATACTATTTAAAAATAAACATAAAAATTGTTAAATTATTTAAATTTTAGAACATATAAAATTTATACATTTAAATTAAATAAAATATTAAAAAATTTATTATATCATTATTATGTATAACAAAATAATGATAAACATTTATAAAGTAATTATTTATAAACATGATATCACTACAAGAAAGTATCAGAATAGCGACCAATTTTAGCGACTGAAAAAACTGGTTGCTAATAGCGACCGATTTAGCGACCGATTTAGAATTTCTAGGACAAAAAAAATATTGGTTGCTAAATCGGTCGCTAAATTACATTCAGCAATCGATTTTAGCAACCAACAAAATCGGGTCACTAATAGCAACCGAATTAGCGACCGATAAGGTTTTAATACAACCAGAATAAAGCTGGTCACTAAAATCGGTCGCTATTTTTTATTTTAGCGACCAATTTTGCAACTGATAGTGAAAGGGTGAACAACTATATGGTTGATAATTTGGTCGCTAATGTACTGGTCGCTAAATCGGTTGCTAATTGTTAAGTTAGCGACTGATTTTAGTGACTAACGGAATTAGTCACTAATAGCCTCCGAATTAGCGACCGATTAGTTTTATATAACTAGAATAAAAATAATCGTTAAAATCGATTGCTATTTTTTAATTTAGCGACCGAATTAGCAACTAAAACAAAGGAAGAAATGTTCTTGGGACTTTAGTCATAAGATCGGTCACTATTTTTCAATTTAGTGACCGATTTTACAACCAATCGATAGATAAATAGAATGAAACTTAGTTAGTTGCTAATTCAGTTGCTAAATTAGAACCTACAAACTCTAACCTTAATTTCAAAATCACCCACATACCTCCCACCTGATTGTTCCTCCGTGAGCCACACTCACTCTCTCTTCGCTCCCCCACCGCCAACCCGTCTCCCTCATATACACACAACACACAGTTCAGCAAACCACAAAGGAAATAAATGAAATGAAAATGGGGAAAAAGGGAGAAAGAGAGATCTGTGAGAGAGCAGAGGAGATCGGAGAGCATTGAAAATACACGTCACCATTGAGCTTCGAAGAGAGAGGGAAGAGAAATGCGACAGTGCGAGCTCCGTTGAAGCTGGTCACCGTCGCTGCTGCCGTCTGAGCCACCGCCAGGGGAAGCCCTTGCTGCCATTGCTACGGGTGGAGTCTGCCATCAAGCTGTGCGCCGTTGGTGGAGCTATACCTTGCCGTAGTTGCTTTTCACCACTGTCAGTTCAATTTCACCGCAATCCTGCTCCACTTGTGCGTTCTATTTTGCTCTCATCTTATTTATCTGTTTGTTCTGATTTTTAATTCCATTTTAGTTTCTGCCTTGTCCTGAATTTTCAAAACTATTTACATCTTTAATTTTTATCAAATTCGAATTCCTTGTTTTGCGTTAATGTGTATGGTGTTAATGCGTTAGAATTTTGGCAAATGTCTAAAGAGATTGCACCCTAGTAGTAGTTGTTGTTGTTTTTGGGGATTTCAATGTTGTTGTAGCTGTAAGCGAGGGAGTAAATTGTCTTTCTAATCCACCTCATATGAGAGCTAGAGCATTTTGATAGGTAGTTTTCCCATCACCTATTCGATAGAATGTTTCTTTAACTTCTTCTCAATGGACATCCACCTGTTTGATAGCTTTTTTGTGAACATTTGAGCTTAGTGTATTTGTGTTCTTAATATTACAAAATGATATGAAATAATTGACATTTGACACCTTTAAACAGACTGGTGGAGTGGCTTTGACAAATGGTTTAGTTTCCTCATTAGAAGAAAGGTTTGTCTTAATTTTGTTTGATCTTGTAGCGTATTTAAATGCTTTGTTACCAAATGATTGGCTGCAATACTGAAATTTGGGATGATAATTACTTTATTCTTCATAAATGTGCTTTCTAAATATGCTAACAACACATGGAAACCATCATAACTTATAAGCACGTTATCACATTAACAATGTTGGCCTAAAAGTCATATGATTAGTGCATGTGATTTTTCATTGATTGGTCATATGCAAGTAGAATCTTGGAAGAAAAATGCATTCGCATTGATTTAATGACCTCTAATATCAATTCGTTTCTTTTGGTTGTAACCAATTTTTTAGATTTGAGCAGTATTGGCCTCTCTCTAGGATATTTCTGTTTTTTTTAACTCATCCTGCTTAGCCTTTTTATATTTCGATAAATCATGTCAATCAGAAAATGCTAGTGTCTTGAAAGATCTTGTTATTATTATTATTATTATTTTGGTAAATATTAAGCTAATGGATCAATCTTGTCTTCCTTTATGTAGAGTCTTACATGCCATTCCTCCAAATGAAGCAATTAATATTGTGGAGGTTAGTTTCTTTAACTTCTTTAACTTCTTTACCACCTAATAAACGTATAATAATGTATGCGCCTAATACTCCAGCATAGTAGTGTGAAACTTAGCTCAAGGGACATCCATAATAACAAATTTGCACCTAACTACTATTTGATATATTAATCTGTAATTATTAATTATTTCTGACAACCTAGCTTATTATAATTTCTGAACTATATCTTGGTAATCTTGGTATTCTGATTGGCTTAGGCTTAAGTTTGAAATGACAGCTCGAACAATTAAGTATTTCTTAAGGTAGTGATTAAAGTGATTGCTATCATTTACTGATCATTTGAAGTTCTATGGTTTCTTAATGGCCTAATTAAACACCTTTTTTATTTTTCATGTGATATTAGACGGTTCATTCGTACAGCTCAAGGAGTCAGTGAGGTATCTTCCTCTCTTATGCTGGTTATTTCTATTTGTAGTTCTAGTACTGCATTTAATTAAACTCCACTTCTAACAGAAAAATGATTCCATGTCTTTATTTTTTCAGACCCCTTCGTTGCAACTAGAGTGCTTGACAAACTACATTGTCGAATTGTCTTTGTTGGAGTACAATATGCTTTGTTATGCTCCGTCACTAATAGCTTCTTCTGCAATTTTTCTAGCCAAGTTTATACTCTCCCCCTCAACCAAACCATGGGTACAGTACTATCAACAAATCCTATGATCATTTTAAGATTCTTAATGTATTTATTTTAAGGGTATATATACTTGTGCTTGATATTATTTTTTCTTTTTAAACAGAATGCTACATTGAAGCACTATACACAATACCAACCTTCTGATTTGTGTAGTTGTGTAAGGGATCTCCATCGACTTTGTTGCAACAATCCTAACTCCAATTTGCCTGCAATTAGGGAAAAGTATAGTCAGCACAAGGTATAAACATAAACATCTTTGCTTCTTGAGTGGGTGCTGCTATGATTTGTTGTTCCCTTGTCTAATAATTTCCTCTTAACTCATAGATATGTTGAATTTGTGTTTTCGGTACAAAAATGTGGCCAAGAAGTATTGCTCTCCCTCAATACCTTCAGAATATTTTCAGAATTGAGGAAAGATACAGTTGAATTGCCGGTTCTCAAGAGAGAAGGCCACTCTTCTCTTATCATTGTATATGTAGTTACCATTTTTCCCACCTTGATTAGAAGAGTTCTTGTTGTATCTGCTTTTCATTTGATGTGGCATGTTGTTTTTGCCTTCATTTTTTTTCAATACATATATGTAATATACATAAATATAAATTTATTTGTATTAGAATCCATTTTCTATTTCATCTTTATATGATTTTCAATAATTATTGACATTCGATTTTAATAAATAGTTATCTATCTTTGATTATTCATATATTTTATTGAATTAGAGTTATATTTAAAAATTAAATTTTAATAGTGATATATGTGAAATTTAGTTAAAATTTATAATTAGAAAGCAGCAGTAGCGACTGATTTAGCAACCGATTTTAGAATTTTGAAGTTAGCTGTTAGCGACCGATTTAGCGACTGAAAAATTAGCGACCGATTTAGTAACCAAAATATCAGTTTCCATTTAGCGACCCAATACCTCAGCAACCGATTTAGTGACCGAAATATTGGTTGCTATTTAGCGACCGATCTTATTAGCGACCGATTTAGCGACCAAAATTATTTTTATGGTTAGGTGGCCTTGTTTGAAAATTGGTCGCTAAAATTGGTCACTAAATATTAGCAACCATCATCGATCGCTATTTTGAATTTAGCGATCAAGGTTTTAGTGACTACCAGAATTGGTCGCTAAATCGGTCGCGAAGCTAATGGCAAGTGATTTTCAAGAAAAATCGGTAGCTAAATCCGTCGCTATTCCGGTAATTTCTTGTCATGTATAAGTTTATTTATTTATTTTTTCAACAGTTAGGATTGAGATTCGAATCCAAAACTTCTAGGTGAGAATGGGGAGACTATGTCATTCGAGTTATGAAGCAAAGATACATTATATTCAAAGCATTCTTTTTCTTCATGAATAATTCTAAATCTTATATTCAATTTATTAAATCATATTTAATTTTATTACTTTTTCCAAATTATTAATTTATACTTTTATTATATTCCTTCATTGTATCTCATACTATTATTTCTCTTACTATTATTCTCTATACACATATCTGTCATTGTCTCAGCACAACTGTTATATTACCTTGTTCTCCTTTGTCTTTTCTTTCTCCTCCCACTTTTTCTTCACCGAATTGTAATTATTTATCACCAAGTACTATTATCACAATTTTTAATCTGATCTATCACTTTGATCTATAACCATCCATTATGTTAACTTTTATGAGTTGTTAAAGTGTTATTAAAAGAATTTGCTTTTGTCTCTTTTGAATATCTAGATGTATAAAAATAATAATTTTTTATTAACGTGCGTGTTAAGTAATTTTATTGTTCTATTAATAAAAAATTTAAGACATAAACCATTAAAAAATTTTGTTCAAATTATCAAAATTTAATGTTAGTAATCCGAAAAACTAATATCAAAATATATTAATTTTAACTAATATAATAAAAATAGTATATTATTGTAAGTTTTTAACTAATAATTATAAATTTAAGTTACAATTTAATATAATACCTTAAAACAGATGGTTGTCATTACTTTTTATATTTGAATGCTATTATATAAATTTCATGTTTGCTTTATTGTGCACATTAATTAAACTATACTTTATTATTTTGTATATTTTGAAATGATGTGACCGTAATATAAGAATGACATTAGTTTTTATAACTAATACGAATCTCTTTACTATTTTATTTTTTATTTAAATACTATTCATAAAAAATAATTACTTAAAGTAAAATACTATATAAAGAAAGATAGGAAACTTTTGAATTAATCATTCGGGTTTGTTTCTTAATTCTCACTTGATATTACTCAAATTTAATAGGTTGCAGGTGATGATTCTTTTTATTAGTTAAAAAATTTTAACACACACTCTCTCTCTCTTGCTCTCTTAATTTTATTAAATAGTTTTTTTTAGGTCAAAATATTGTTAACTTCCTCTATAATAAGTATTTTTTAAATTATCTAATGCATAAAATATCACATATTTTCATTTTATCTTAAAAGTTTCATATTTTTTTATATCTAAGCATTACGGTTTATTATATTATTATATATTATTTTTGTACCATAAAATAAAAGGTAAAACTTTATATCTTTTTTGTTACTTATTTTATTTTATTTTGGCTATTTACATTAGCATGTATATGATCAACATATTTTCTATTAGTTATGCAATATTTTTACAATATTTTTTCAGTTCCAATCAATATACATTTAAAAAATTATCTTTAAATCCTAAGTCATGTAATTCAAAGATCATTGGATTCATAATTTTTAAAATTTCAAAAAAAAAAAAAAACACTTGCTGTATTATTATAATTAGTTAAATGGAGAAATAATAACAATCACAGAATCAACATGTACATAAAATATTATGTGAAGATAACTATAAACATTAGGATAGTTAACAAGTAATTACGGAAGAATAAAAAATAATTGTAAATTCTAAGAGTTGAAATAGTAAAAAGAATGAGGAAGAAAAAGTTAGATATTTATTGGGTTATTCCTCTTGAATATGATAGAATTGAAAAAATGTAAAGACAAAATTAAAATATAATTTGAATACTAAATTGATAGTTTTTGAAGAGAATCATCGAATAAATAAACAAATAATATTAAAAACAATTAAATAAAAATTAAACAGATGAAATGCAAGTAAGTAATCAAAAATTACTTTTTAAAATTGAAGTTATTTATTCATAATTATGTTATGCCACAAAGAAGAAATAGATTATTACCCTCAAACATATGCTGAGGTATAGACATAATAATAATATTGTCATTTGAATATGTAAAGAACCTAAAATAAAAATAATTTTACACATGAATAAAGAAGTAATATGATTTGTTATTTTAAATATATAAAAATAACAAATTAAGTACTAACAAAAAAATATCAAAATAATTCTAGTAAAACAATCAAATGTTACAATATCTTGATTTATAACCTACATAAAACCAATCAACAATTATCTTTTTTAAATAAATTTAAATATACCTGCACAGTTTCACCTTATAAATGTTGTAATTTGGTTGTATTTAAAAAAAATATAAAAGTAGGTTACAAAGAAAAAATGCGAGGAGAAGAAAACTCTCAGTTGAAATATTAGACTTAGTTACTCGTTTAAAAAGTTTAAATTACATTTTCACAATTTTTAACTGTTATTTATGCAAAAAACAAGACATATTAAAAAAAAATAAAACTTTGATTGAACTTACAACTTAATCCTTGATATTGATTTTTTACTACAATTCCTTCTCTCCTTCTCCTCGCTACATTTTTATTTTCAAACATTAGTACCATAATCCTAGCTACTACAAAATTCAACTACATATAAGAATTTTTAAAAATATAATAACAATACTTTAGAATAAATAAATAAATCAAGTTTAATTAAAAATAAAGTAAACAAAAATTACAAAAATTAAGATTCTAAACTAAGATTTAAAACAAAACAAAAAAATGACTAATTTGTGGTCAAATAATAGAATAAAAAATCATGTAAAATTGAATGTGACCTAACAAAATAAAAGATGTTATGAATAAAAGATGTTACCAATTAATATTGTATGGAACACTTTTAATTTATCTTTAAATATATGATATATGAAAACCAAACCGTTATGGAGTGTTGTTTATGTGATATGAGATGTTGAGGACTACTCCGGCTCCTTTGTGTTTAGGGGAGCTCGATAGTCAGCAATCTCGTGCTCCTTACAACAAAGCCAGAGAACCAGTTCTTTCCAACTATCTTGGAGTTGTCCCCTATTTCGATCATGCCTATCCAGATTTTCTCGATCCAGCTGAACTTACTTCAACTCCACTCTCATATAATCCCGTAAAGTCCTCGAGCGAAGCGAGGGGAGCTAACGCCTTTACCTTACATAGAAGAGATTAGATGTTAGCACCTTAAGCTCTCTTTCTTAACTATCTACTGTACCAGTGAAGTAGCCCATGTAAAAAAGTTACAAAAGAAATTATTAATGATATATATTAATTAAATAATATTATAAATAAAAATTTTAATTTATTATTTCATAATATCATTTTTTAAAAGTTGAGGGCGAATCACAAGTCAGAATACGTAGTTAGTACTAAACATATAAATTAAGACTATTTTTTCCTTGTCTTCATTCCTTCTAAAGTATACTTTTTTTTCCCTTAAAAATCGCTTCATTCTTAATTTTCTATGAAAACCATATGAATGCAAAAAATATATAATCCATCTACTCTCAATCTTTCTTTGACTGTACCTTAATCTAGTATAAATAAACATCTTTTATACTACCACAAATTGTTAAAAGGTTATAACCAATTTTTTTATAGTTATCGTAAAAATGCAGGAGTTTTGGTACGGTTAATTATAAGTCATTTTTTTCTTCTTACAATTTATTGGAGATAAAAAATAAAAGTAATACATAATTAATTTAATAAGTAGAAAAAGATACAGAGAGGTAAAAAAATTAATAAAAGTAGACAAAGATTTGAAAGAAGAGAATGGAATAAGAAAGAAGTCGAAGTGATTGGAAGTTATGCATGGAATAGAAAAGTAACCGCAATAGAAATGAAAAAAAGTTAATTGATAATTTACTTTTTTGACCTTTTTCAAAATAAAAGGTTATATCAGTTACTCTTTATTAATAGGGTTAAGATGGAAAAGCAGAAATTAGACACTGAACTCCTCTATTCCCTTTATATATTGTTATAGATATTCTCCAAGTACAAATCCCCATTTCCTACACAGTATAGATGGTGCACAAAACCCCACACTTTCGTACAGCTGTACCAACAAGTGCACTGGGTCGTCCAAGTAATACCTGAGTGAGTCAGGGTCGATCCCACGAGGATTGTGGTTTGAAGCAAGCTATGGTTATCTTGCAGGTCTTAGTCAAGCAGATCAGAAGGGTATTGGATTTGTGATATCTAAACTATACAGACATATAACTAATAAAGATACTGTATTAGAAGGGAATCAATAATAGGAATATGGTTAAGGATTGGAGTTGCTTTGTCTTTCTGAATTAACTCTGGTATTATTGTCTTCTTTGCTTGTGAGTGATCTCTTCAATGGGAGGCTGTAAGTGATTAACGCCTTCATTGAGAGGTCATCAATACTCCTCCAGATCTGAACCCTAGGATTAGTGTGGATCCATCTCTACTTGAGGGTGAGGCACATACAGTCCATTCTCCTTAATGATCCTACTCAAAACGCCACAGACAAGGTCGGATCTTCTAGATCAGAGAATGCTACATCTTTGGATTTT
Organism: Arachis ipaensis; assembly: GCF_000816755.2. Taxonomy (NCBI): domain Eukaryota; kingdom Viridiplantae; phylum Streptophyta; class Magnoliopsida; order Fabales; family Fabaceae; genus Arachis; species Arachis ipaensis. The sequence goes on from NC_029790.2 coordinate 44,129,673, forward strand.
AGCCTTTACCACAGAGACCCTAATCTCCCCATAAATCGGCTAAACTGGTGTCTCGAGAAGTCCCCAACAAAGTCGTGGATTAGCCGTCTGAGAGATGTATGATTCAAGTTGGCAGTTAGTGCTTTCCACTGAAGTATTCACACGAACCCAAGTAGACGCGCGTGGTTTGTCAGGCACGTTTGTCTTAGTATGATGAATAGAGATGATTGTCACTAATCATCCTATTCACCATGTTGAATTATGAATATACATCTTTTAATTAATCACACACGAATCGAAGAGAAACAGTAATACTTTTATTAATTCATAGGACTCAATAGGGCTCCTCCCCTCAACCTAGGAGGTTTAGAAACTCATACTGAAAGAAAATACAATGTGTAAAAATGAAAATATGCTGAATGATGGGCGTAGATATCTGAATTACATAAATCCAATCCATTGAATACTAAATAGATGACTAGTAAGGGTAAAATAGTCTTTTTAGTGCTAAAATCCACTTCTAGGGCCCACTTGGTGAGTGTTTGGGCTGAAATTTGATGATATCCACGTGCTATGAGGCTTCTAGGGCATTGAACACTGGCTAGGGGATCCTCTTTGGGCGTTTGGATGCTGGTCTCTGCTCCTTGGGCGCTGGACGCCAAGAAGGGGGCAGAAAGCTGGCGTTGGACGCCATTTTTGGGCCTTTTAATCCGAAGCAAAGTATGAACTATTATATATTGCTGAAAAGCTCTAGAAGTCAGATTTCCATAGCCTTTGAGAATGATCTATTTAGACTTCTGTGGCTCCAGAAAAGCTCTTCGGAATGAAAGGAGGTCAGATCCGGACAGCATCTGCAGTGCTTTCTCTGTCTCTGAATAAGACTTTTGCTCTAGCTCCTCAATTTCAGCCAGAAATTACCTGAAATTGTACAAAAACACAAAAACTCATAGTAGAATAAAAAAATGTGAATTTAACACTAAAAACTATAGAAACTTAATAAAAACTAAACAAAACATACTAAAAACTATATAAAATTGATGCCAAAAAGCGTATAAAATATCCGCTCATCACAACACCAAACTTAAACTGTTTCTTGTCCCCAAGAAACTAAAAACACAATAGGATAGAAAAGAAATTAAGATACAATAAATTTCTAAGTTTTCAATGAAGCTTAGTTACAATTAGATGAGCGGGACTTAGTAGCTTTTTGCTTTTGAATAGTTTTGGCATCTCACTATCCATTGAACTTAGGATGGTTGGCATCTTTAGGAACTTAGAACCCAGATGATGTTATTGACTCTCCTAGTTAAGTTTTTTTTTCATTCTCGAACACATCTTTCAGAGTCTTGGCCGTGACCTTAAGCACCTTGTTTTCCAGTATTACCACCGGATACAATAATGCCACAGACACTTTGATTGGGTGAACCTTTTCAGATTGTGACTCAGCTTTGCTAGAGTCCCCAGATAGAGGTGTCCAGAGTTCTTAAGCACACTCTTTTGCTTTGGACCACGACTTTAACCGCTCAGTCTCAAGCTTTTCACTTGACACCTTCACGCCATAAACACATGGTTAGGGACAGCTTGGTTGAGCCGCTTAGGCCAGAATTTTATTCCTTTAGGCCCTTCTATCCATTAATGCTCAAAGCCTTAGATTCTTTTACCCTTGCCTTTTGGTTTAAAGGGTTATTGGCTTTTTCAATCTGCCTTCCTTTTCCTGCATTTTTGGGCAGTAATGGATTTTTCTGCTTATTATTATTTTTTTTCTTTTCGCCATTTTTTTCGCATTCATATGTAATTTTTTTCTTTTGCAACATGCTATTTCTTTTTCTTTTTTTGCTGCTTTTTCTTGCTTCAAGAATCAATTTTTGGATTTTTTAGATTATCAATAATATTTTTCCTTTTTCTTTATTTTTTCAAGAGCAAACATTCTAAAATTTCAACTTCAAATATGCACTGTTCATTCATACATTCAGAAAATAAAAGCAATTCCACCACATCAACATAATTAAAAATTTTCAATAAAAATTTTCTTTTAAGCAAGGTGAGAGATATATGGAACATTTTACAACTTTAAGACATCAATGCAAATGATCATGCAACTAGAACAAGAGAACAGATAAAATATAATAGAAAACTGAAAAATAATAAGAGGGAAAGGAAGTAAAAAAGAACGAATCCACCTTTAATGGTGGCGGCTAGTGCTCCTCCTTGAGGATCCAATGTGATTCTTGATCTCTTCAATATCATTCCTTTGCCTTTGTTGTTCGTCCCTCATAGCTTTTTGGTTTTCCCTTATGGCTCTTTGATCTTCTCTTATTTCATTGAGGGTGATGAAGTGCTCTTGATGCTCCACCCTTAATTGCTCCATGTTAGTGCTTAGTTCTCCAAGAGAAGTTTGCCATTGATCCTAATAGCTTTGAGGAGGAAAGTACATCCCTTGAGGAATCTCAGGGATCTCATACTGAGGCAGCTGTACAGGCTCTTGTGCATGCTCTCTAGTTTGCTCCATCCTTTTCTTAGTGATGGGCTTGTCCTCCCCAATGGAGATATCTCCATTTATGACAATTCTAGCTAAATTGCATAGATGACAGATGAGGTGTGGGAATGTCAACCTTGCATTGGTGGAAGGCTTCTTAGCTATCTTGTACAATTCTTGAGGAATCACCTCATGTACTTCCACCTCGCTTCCAATCATGATGCAATGGATCATGATGGCTCTGTCAACAGTCACTTCTGACCAATTGCTAGTGGGGATGATGGAACGTTGGATGAATTCCAATCATCCTCTAGCTATGGGCTTGAGGTCAACCCTTCTTAGTTGGATGGGCTTTGGTGCACGAAATTGTGATTACACTTTTTACAACTAACTAACCAGCAAGTGCACTGGGTCATCCAAGTAATACCTTACGTGAGTAAGGGTCGATCCCATAGAGATTGTCGGCTTGAAGCAAGCTATGGTTATTTTGTAAATCTTAGTCAGGAGATTAATGATAAGAGTGATTGTATTTATGAAAATAAATAACATGAAATAAATAGTACTTGTGATTCAGTAATGAGAAATAGGCTGAGGTTCTGGAGATGCTCTGTCGTCTGAATCTTTGCTTTCCTACTGTCTTCTTCTCTAAACACGCATGGCTTCCTTCAATGGCAAGCTTTATGATCCTCTCGGATGAAAAATACCAGGTACGATCTCTGCACGGCTAATCAACTATCGAATTTCTCATCTCGGATGAAAAATACCATGTACAGCTACCGCACAGCTAATCATCTGTCGGTTCCCACTAGCGTCAGAATAGGACCCTTATCCTTTTGCACACTGTCACTATGCCCAACATTCGCAGGTTTGAAGCTCATCACAGTCATCCCTTCTCGGATCCTACTCAGAATACCACAGACAAGGTTTAGACTTTCCGGATCTCAGGAATGCTACCAATGATTCTAGCCTATACCACAAATATACTAATCTCACGGACTCGGTCCGTGTATTAGATATCCAAGAGATACACAATCAAGCTGTCGCTCAATGACTACGTTGAGCTCAGATAGAATGGGAGTGGTTGTCATGCACGCGTTCATAGAATTGAGAATAATGATGTGTGTCATAGATCATCACACTCTCTATATTGAAGTACGAATGAGTATCTTAGAATAAAATCAAGCGTGATTGATTAGAAAACAGTAGTAATTGCATTAATCCATTGAAACACAGCAGAGCTCTTCACCCTCACCTATGAGGTTTAGAGACTCATGCCGTAGAAGATACAATATGAAATGTAAAATGTCACGAGTTACAAAATGAATCTCTAAAAGTAGTTTTTATACTAAACTAGTAACTTAGGTCTATAGAAAGTGAGTAACTAAGTGCAGATAGTGCAGAAATCCACTTCTGGGACCCACTTGGTGCGTGTCTGGGCTGAGCTTTCAAGCTTTCACGTGCATATGCCCAAGGTTGGAGTTAAATGCCACCCTGGGTGCCAAAATAGGCGTTTAATGCCAAGAATTATGCCAGTTCTGGCGTTTTACGCCAGAAAGTTTTAGGCTGGCTTTGAACGTCAGTTTGGACCATCAAATCTTGAGCAAAGTATGGATTATTATATATTGCTGGAAAGCCCAATATGTCTACTTTCTAATGCAATTAAGAGCGCGCCAATTGGGCTTCTGTAGCTCTAGAAAATCCACTTTGAGTCTAGGAGGGTCAGAATCCAACAACATCTGCAGTACTTTTTCAGCCTCTGAATAAGATTTTTGCTCAGGTCCCTCAATTTCAGCCAGAAAATACCTAAAATCACAGAAAAACACAAAAACTCATTGTAAAGTCCAGAAATGATATTTTTGAATAAAAAATAATAAAAATATAATAAAAAGTAATTAAATCATACTAAAAACTATGTAAAAACAATGCCAAAAAGGGTATAAATTATCCGCTCATCAGGCTTGCCTTGTGAAAGAGCATTTTCGTATGGTTAGGAATTTCATTCAAAATAATTCTGTTGATAGTATAGCTCCCAACCAACTAGTAATGCTCAATTCAAATTTTAATAGATTTTGGTTGTCACAAGTACAAACCCCAATGAAAATTAACTGAAGTATTTAAACCTCGGGTCGTCTCACAAGGATTACAATAAAGTGATCAATTATTGGTTATGAAGGAACACAGGGGTTTGATTTATAAAAGGGCAAGGAAATAAATGACAAGAAAAGTAAAACAAACAACTAGAGGAACAATTAATAAAGAGAGACATTCATGGCAAAGATTAAGAATATAGACTTTCTATCCTAGTCATACAATGATTAACAAGAATCCATCCTATTTAGTCATCTCCAACATGGAAGAAGGTACAATATTAACTTCACAGGAGAGAACGTCAAATAAGACTAGTTAATCATATCATAATAATTAACAAGAGTTTATCCTATTTAGTCATCTCCAACATGGAAGAAGGTACAATATTATCTTCACACGAGAGAAAGTCAAATAAGACTAGCTAATCTCAATCCAAAAGTCCTAATCAACTTACTAATTGAATTAGCAAAAGATTAGCATTAATGGAAACAATATTAGCTAGCAACTCTAGATCACCAACATGAGTTGGGTATTCATGACTCAAGATTGCCTAATTCCTCTTTTCAAGCCAAGAATGCTCAAAAAGCTACTCTAAAATCCAACCAAGCATTTTGTCAAACACTTGGAAGGCATGAAAAGAAAGCATAATAAATTGTAAGAAGGAATAAAATCTAACAACTACCAATTGCAAGGAATTAACAATGACTACTCAAATCAACAATAAAAGAACATCAAACATCAATTGCATTAAAGGAAATCCAAATCCAACAATAGTTCATTAATAAACTAAAAGAGACATAAAAAGGAAAATTAACAAGAGAACTAAGAGAATTAAGATGTAGGAACAAGAAATTACAAGGAAAACTAAAGGAAAACAAGAATTGAACCCTAGATCTAAGATGCAAAGTACCCTAAGAACCCTAATTCTAGAGAAAAGAGGGAGATTCTCTCTCTAGAAACTACCCTACATGATGCTATCCTATAAATAAGTTCTCATACCTCAATCCCTTGCCATTCTTGGGTTCAAAAGCATCAGAAATGAGTTGGATTTGGGCCTCTTTGAGCTCAGAAATCGCCCCCAGCGTATTTCCCTTAAGTTGGTCACGTGCAGCTTGTCACGCGTACGCATGGGTCACGCGTACGCATCACTGGCACTTTTCCTGGTCACGCGTGCGCGTGGGGTGACGCGTGCGCATCATTTGCGAATTTCCATCTCACGCGTACGTGTGGGTGATGCGTGCGCGTCTCCTTCAGTTTAGCAAATCCTCATTTCTTCATGAATTCTCCATTTTTGCATGCTTTTTCTTCATTCCTTCAACCCAATGTTTGCCTTTGACATGAGGGCAGAAGTCGGCTAATTAAGAAATTAATATACAGAATGCGTTGAAAGTATAGTTCTTAACCAGCTAAGATCCGCCTTGTCAATTTAGAAAAGTTGTCACGAAATTTAGAAATAATAATAATACTGGGAGTATGAGTTCTAGGTCGTCTCCCAACGAGTTGCAGGAAAGGGTGCTAACTTATTAATCAGGAATTTTCAAGAGAGTTTGAGTTTGGATAATGAGCAATTAAATAATTATAAATTAAAGCAATAAAACTAAGAATGATTATTAATATTCTAATAAAAAGGCTTGACTGGGGGAATGATTAATTGGAAGTCCTATCCTTGTTGGGATCTCTTAAGTGTAGTATCAAAAAGGTTGTTGTTTTCACTTAGTTAACCCTTACTAAATAAAGGAAAGTCAAGTGATTGAGCTAATCTTTATTCGCAAATCCTAGTCCTCTCCCCTGGGAAGGTCTAGCATTAGTAAATACAGAACTAGCCAACAACTTCCAGTTTAATCAGCACTTAAGCCTTCCAACTCAAGTGTCTCCTCTTAATCAATCCCCATGTCAAGTTTGGGAATTCTACTCCATTGACATGAATATAATAGTCAAAAAAATATAAAAAGAAGACATAATAAATTAATTAAAGATAAAATAATCCTTTTCACTAATAATCCATGAAAATAATCCAATTACCACTTTAATCAAGAATTAAGAATATGGAATAAATAAAAGAGTAAGTAAGGAAACAAACTAGAATAATGTCTTCAACAGAGGTAATGACTCTTCAGTATCCAAAAGCAAAAGCAATAACTAGGAATGTAAAGAGAAACTAGAGGAAGAGTAATTCTCTCTCTAGATTCAGATCTAAAACTAAAAGTAATCCTAATATGAATGAATGTGTATCTCCATCTATGTGTGTGTGTTGAGTCTCTGCTTGTTCCCTGGCTTTATTCTGTGTTTCTGTGCCAAAAACTGGGTTAAAATGCGGCCCAAAATCGCCCCCAGCATTTTTTGTTAATTTTACAGATCACGCAGGTCACGCGTATGCGTCGTCTACGCGTGCGCATCATTCGGCGATTTTCCTTGTCACGCATACGCGTCGTCCCCGTGTTCGCGTCATTCGTGCAGACTCCAATCCATGCGTACGCATCAGGCACGCGCACGCGTCGCTGTATTTTTCTCCATTCTGCGCGCTTGCGTGAGCCATGTGCGCGCGTGGGTGTTCACTGGTCATCTCCTTAGTTTCTTGTGTTCCTTCCATTTTTGCAAGCTTCATCTTCATTCTCTAAGCCATTCCTGCCCTATGAAGCCTGAAACACTTAACACACGGATCACGGCATCGAATGGTATAAAGAAGAATTAAAATATACTAGTTAAAGATCTTTAGGAAGCAAGTTTTCAATCATAAAACAATACTAGGAAGGAGTTATAAAATCATGCAATTAGTATAAATAAGTAGGTGAAGACTTGATGAAACCACACGATTAAACACAAGATAAACCATAAAATAGTGGTTTATCAACCTCCCCACACTTAAACATTAGCATGTCCTCATGCTTAGCTTAAGGAGATAAAATAAATGAGTAGGGAAAAGTAAGACTCATGCAATGCAATTGAACCTATGTATATGAATGCAACTATATGATTCTGTCTACTTGGTTAAAATAAATAAGTTCTTCAAGACAAAAATAACTCAAACCCCACTAATTTAAACTATACAGTAAAGACAAGTAAACTTGTAAGAAGACAGCTCATGAAAGCAGGGAATATAGAATTAAGCATTGAACCCTCACTGGTGGTGTATATGCACTCTAGTCTCTCTAGTGTATAGGGTAATCACTCTACTCTTCTCTAATCATGCTTTCTAAACCTTGTTCTTCACCTAATCAATCAACAAATATTTAATGTACCAATGCAAACATCATGAGGTCTTTTCAAGGTTGTAATGGGGCCAAGGTAAAGGTGAGGATATATATATGGCTAAGTGAGCTATAAATTGAATCCTTGATTAACCTAAGCTCTTACCTATATACACATTCTATATACTTTAAGTTCATGCCTAGCTACCCAAAATTCTCACTTTTGCATTACATACTCATGCATCAACTTTTCCTTTAATTTTTTATCGCATATGCATTGATATTTTCATTAACTTAACTTAGCATTGGGATAATTTTGTCCCCTTATTTAATTACTTAATTACTTGAGTATTTTTGGATTTTTTTATATCTTTTTAGCATAAAAATAAACATAACATTATCAATGCACATGGATTTTCAATTTTTCTAGTTTCACATGAGTAGGTACCCAAATTCCCATTATTTTATCATGACACATTCCCTTATTAACCGATGTTCCCACAATCTTCCCATACTCAATTGACACACAATTTCTATCTTAAGCTAACCAAAGATTCAATTGGGATATTTAATTATTTTTCCGCTTAAGGCTAGTAATGTGGTAAAATATAGAACAAATGGGATTTAAAAGGCTCAAAGTGGCTAACAAAGGTAAATGGAAGGGTAGGCTATTTGGGGTAAGTGAGTTAATAAAATAATGGCCTCAATCATATGCATGCATATAACACATTAAACATTGGACAAATAGGATGGAACAAAATAAAGATTACAATCATAGAGAAGAAAACACACAAGAATAATATTTATGGTTAAATAATGTAACCATGTAATTAGGCTCAAATCTCACAGGTTGTATGTTCTTAGCTTTTTAAGCTATGTTCCAAATACAACTTCTAACAATTTTAACACAAAAATTTTAATTTAAATTAGTGAAATTTTTTTCAAAAATAGGGTCTTAAAAAGAAACTTATTAATTTTTTTTAACCAAATAGAACATGCATGCAACTACCTATTTCTATGCAATCTATCCTATCCTAACAAAAGAAAAAAAATAAAATAAATATCCTATTTTATTGGTGTTAAGGAAGAGAAATTACCTCCGGAAGTCAGGTACTGACCGAATTCCCCACACTTAAAGCTTTGCACCATCCTCGGTGCCATCAGTCAGGAACAAAGGGGGGCTGGTAGCAGCATCTCCACCATCGGGACTGTCATGGCTCCCTGTGCTGGTAAATGAAGTGGAGTCCGGGGTATCTGGGTCTTCTTTAGGTGGGTGGTTACCAATATTAAGCTCCTTGAGGTATGTAAATTGGCGCTTGTTACGGCGCTCCCTTTGCTTTCCTTTCTGCTCAAGCTGATCTAACTTTTGAATTATCTGTAGGAGTAGCTAATTTGTTGAAAGTGCTTGTGATGTGGTAGGAGAAGGGATATCTTCCGCTGGTTTTGTGCTCCGGTTGATAGTGGCTGCTGGAGGTCTGATATATTTCCCGTTAGGGACGTACTGATCATTCTGTGGAATCATGGCTTTGGTGTCCCCAGCTCTGTAGGAGACTCCGACTGCTGAGACTAGATCTGAAACTAAGGTGGGGAAAGGTAAGTTATCTGCAATTTGTATGTGTCCCATAGCATTTCGGATGTGTCTTAGTAAGTTTAGAGGCTGGTCTGTAAGGATACACCAGAGTAGAATAGCCATGTCTATAGTGAAGGAGGACTCATAAGTGCTCAGAAAGATGTAATGGGACATGATCTGTTCTCATACTCGAGCCTCCAAGGTGAGTGCTGAAGCCAATATGATCTTAGGTTAGGACCAATGGTATCCGTAGATCCATATGCTTCCAGGTTGTTTGATAACTCTGAGAACGGCATCCCAGTCAAATTGGTATGTCTGGCGCTTGAGTGAGGCTTCTTGGAATGCGTCCAATCCTTCTGGAGCAGGGAGAAGATTTAAAGCTCGCTGAATGGCTTCTTCAGTTATGGGGACTTGCTTCTGACGGACATAGACAAACTACAGGGTTGGCATGTGAAAATTGGAGTAGAATTCAACTACCCATGATAGATTAACCTGCCGTGGCTGTCTCTGTAGGAATCCCATTGTCTTTGATCAATGCGGGCCTCAACAAATTCAGCAATGTTGGTCGGGAGGATAAGAAGGTACTTATTGTTATAATTCCTTTCAGCCAGGATGGGAAACATCTGCTCACAGTAGCGGTTAGTGAACCACGCAGTATCCTTTGCTGGAAAAGCTTTTTCTTTTTTATCGACCTTGATGATCCTCTTGATTCGTTTTGTTGAGGGTTTCACCGCTGTTGAAGATGGCTCTGCCATTAGTGCTCTTTTTGTTCCTTTCCTTTGCTGGTGGTTTGGGAGTAGCTTTCTCTTCACCCTTCTTGGTGGCCATCCTGAAAGGGAAAAGGTAAGTACTTTTAAAACTTTAAGGGTTAGAGCAAGGAAGAGGACAGGATGCGTGATAATCAATGCACGGTAAAGAAGGATGTCGTTAACACATGGTCATGACTACATGTGAAAAGTTCATCACTGGAAATATAGCAAGTGCAGGTGATGACAATTAAATGTAAGATGTTTATTGGCATGCCAGCAAAGGCATGAGTAGCATAGATCAAGCATTAAATGTCCAAGTTAGATTATCAACTCTTTCAAACTAACAACCTGTTTGTATTGACAATTATATTTAATCAATAAAATATAAAAGGGTTTTGTGAAAAAAATAGGCATTAGAGTAGTAGAATGACATAAAAGTAATGCATGATGCCATACGGGCTTTTTCACAAACACTTAGCATGCATGGTAAATATGTTATTGAAAATATTAAATTGAATATGCAAGCAACCCTTTAAGAAGTAATATTAATTGTCAAACAATACCTTAATATACTCACAAGCAAAATGTAAAAGAAAATAATTACCCAATTAAATTTCTAACACCAACTAAAGGAATAAAAAGAAAAGAAAAAGAAAGAAAAAGAAAATATAAATAATGAAAGAGAAAAGAAAAGAAGAAGAAAACATTAATAAAAATAATAAAGGAAAAGTAAAAAGTAAGGAAAGAAAGAAAAGAACCTTGATAATGGATGTGAAAAATAAGGAAGGGAGAAAGTAAAAAGTGAGAAAGAATAAAGAAGGAAGAAGGGAGAATAATGAAATAAGAAGGGATAAGAAAAGATTTGGATTTGGGGGAAAGAAAAGATAAGATATTTGGCGCTGTTCTGGATAAGTTGTGCGTCGCATGTGACGCGGACGCGTGGGTCACGCGATCGCATGGTGTGTGATAATTTTCAGGTGATGCGGACGCATGGGTCACGCGATCTTGGCGCTATTCTGGATAAGTTGTGCGTCGCATGTGACGCGGACGCGTGGGTCATGCGATCGCGTGGTGTGTGATAATTTTCAGGTGATGCAGACGCGTGGGTCACGCGATCACGTGGCCTGATTTGTGCTATTGGCGTGAATGCAGCCTTGTGTACGCATAACTCTCTGTTTTGTTTTCATATTGCCAAAATTTGAGGTGACGCGTGCGTGTAGGTGATGCGCACGCGTGAATGGCCATATTTTGAAAATGATGCGGACGCATGGGGCACACGTTCGCGTGGTAAGGCTTGTGTTTCTAGTACGAGTCCAGCCCCACTCCATCACAACTTGCTGCCATATACCTCTTTACGTCGATTTTGTAGGGTCACGCGTGCGCATGGGCGACGCGCACGCATTTGCGTGGTCGTGTTGTGCCTAAGGCACGCCTCCAGCCACGCTCCTGCGTGACTTTCTGTTCAATTCTCTTTTCTTCCGAATGCACCTATGACGCGGATGCGTCAGCGACGCTTGCGCGTCGCGTGCATTTTTTTTATATGCAGTATGCAGTATGCAAATGCAGGCTATATGCAGCTATATACAGAGATTTTGAGAAGAGTCATTAACAAAAAATAAAAATAAAATAAAGTAACATAATACTAAGACTGAAACTGAACGATCATACCATGGTGGGTTGTCTCCCACCTAGCACTTTACTTTTACGTCCATAGGTTGGACATTCTTCAGACTGATTCTACTTCTGTTGGTGGGTCTTCCAAGAGGAAAACCTCTAGTTCTTTGTGATCCTTAATCTTTTCTCCATGATAAAACTTCAGGCGATGTCCATTGACCTTGATGAATTCGGAGCTAGAAGGATGACGCAGGTGAAAAACTCCGTATGGCTCTGTCTTTTCTACTCTATAGGGACCTTCCCATCTTGATCTAAGTCTGCCTGGCATAAGCCTCAGTCTGGAGTTATATAGAAGAACTAACTCTCCTAGTCTGAATTCTCTCCTTTTTATGTGCTTGTCATGGACAGCCTTCATCTTTTCTTTGTATCGCCTGGAATTGTCATATGCTTCTAGGCAAAGATTCTCCAATTATGCTAGTTGCAGCTTCCTTTCAGCACCAGCTTCTTCAAAATTCATATTGCACTCCCTCACAGCCCAGAAAGCCTTGTGTTCCACTTCCACTGGAAGGTGGCAAGCCTTTCCGTATACTAAGCGGAAGGGGCTCATCCCAATGGGTGTCTTGTACGCTGTCCTATATGCCCAGAGTGCATCTTGTAGCCTGGCACTCCAGTCCTTCCTATGAGGTTTTACTATCTTCTCCAGAATGCGTTTAATCTCCCTGTTAGACACTTCTGCTTGTCCATTGGTTTGGGGATGATAAGTTGTTGCTACTTTATGAACAATCCCATGCTTTTTCAGTAATCCTGTCAGTCTCCTGTTACAAAAGTGAGTTCCTTGATCACTCACGATTGCTCGTAGTAACCCAAAGCGACAAATAATATGGTTTCTAACAAAGGAAACAACAGTGTTAGCATCATCAGTATGGGTAGGAATTGCTTCCACCCATTTAGAAACATAATCTACAGCTAACAGTATATAAAGGTGACCATTAGAGTTTGGAAAGGGTCCCATGAAGTCAATGCCCCAAACATAAAAAATTTCACAGAAAGCATAATCTGTTGAGGAATCTCATCCCTCTTGGATATATTACCAAACCTTTGGCATGGGGAACAAGATTTACAAAATTTAGCAGCATCTTTAAAAAGAGTAGGCCACCATAATCCATAGTCTAGAATTTTTCTAGCTATTCTTTGAGGGCCAAAATGTCCTCCACTCTCAGATGAGTGGCAGGCCTCTGAAATAGACTGAAATTCTGATTGTGGTACACATCGTCTAATTACCTGGTCAGCACCACACCTCCATAATATATGGATCATCCCATATATAATAGTTAGACTCGCTTTTCAGCTTGTCCCTTTGATGCTTAGTGAAATTTGGAGGGAAAGTGTGGCTAACTAGATAATTAGCTACAGGGGCATACCAAGGAACTACTTCAGATACTGCATGCAAACTATCAAATGGGAAAGCATCATTTATAGGGGTGGAGTCATGCTTAATGTGCTCAAGGCGACTCAAGTGGTCTGCCACTAAATTCTGGTTACCACTCCTATCCTTAATTTCTAAATCAAATTCTTGCAGTAACAGTATCCAATGTATTAGCCTTGGTTTGGACTCCTTTTTAGCTAATAAATATTTTAGAGCTACATGGTCTGAGTACACTACCACCTTAGTACCAAGTAAATAGGCTCGGAATTTATCCAGAGCAAAAACAATAGCTAGAAGTTCTTTTTCAGTAGTAGTGTAATTAGCCTGAGCAGCGTCTAAAGTTTTAGACGCATAAGCAATTACAAAAGGGTCTTTACCTTCGCGCTGAGCTAGCGCCGCTCCTATTGCATGGTTGGAGGCATCACACATAATTTCAAATGGCTGGCTCCAGTCTGGTCCTCTCACAATCGGAGCTTGAGTTAGGGCGATCTTTAGCTTATCAAATGCTTGCATGCAATCCTCACTGAACTCGAACTCAATATCTTTCTGCAACAGTCTGGATAAAGGCAATGCTACTTTACTGAAGTCCTTAATGAATCTCCTGTAAAAACCTGCGTGGCCAAGGAACGAACGGACTTCCCTCACAGAGGAAGGGTAAGGTAAACTAGAAATGACATCTACCTTTGCTGGATCTACAAAAATACCAGTATTAGACACAACATGTCCTAGTACAATTCCTTATTTTACCATAAAGTGACATTTTTCAAAATTCAATACAAGGTTTGTACGAACACACCTGTCTAATACTCTAGACAAACTATCCAAGCAAAGGCTAAATGAATCACCATATACGGTAAAATCATCCATAAAAACTTCCATACAATTCTCAATAAGATCTGAAAAGATGCTCATCATGCATCTTTGGAAAGTAGCCGGTGCATTACATAAGCCAAAGGGCATCCTTTTGTATGCATACGTTCCAAATGGACATGTAAAAGTAGTCTTCTTCTAATCTTCAGGAGCTCTATGAATTTGAAAGTAGCCTGTATAGCCATCTAAAAAGCAGTAATAGGATTTACCTGACAAGCGATCGAGCATCGGATCAATAAATGGCAAGGGGTAATGATCCTTGCGAGTAGCTTGGTTGATACGCCTATAGTCAATGCAGACCCTCCATGAATTCTGCACTCTAGTTGTCCGGAGCTCTCCATGCTCATTCTTGACTGTTGTGACTCCAGACTTTTTGGGCACCACTTGTACTGGACTGACCCATTCACTGTCTGAGATGGGGTAAATGATATATGCTTCAAGTAGCCTAGTCACTTCTTTCTTGACAACTTCTAAGATGGTTGGATTCAATCTTCTTTGAGGCTGACGGACAGGCTTTGCTCCTTCTTCTAAGAATATTCTGTGTTCACAAACTTGAGGGCTGATGCCTACTATATCCGCCAAGCTCCATCCAATTGCTTTCTTATGTTTTTTCAGCACACTGAGCAGCTGCTCTTCTTGTTAAGAAGTGAGTTCCCTTGCAATGATAACTGGGAATTTCTGATTATCCTCAAGGTAAGCATACTTGAGGTATGGAGAAAGGGGCTTTAATTCTAATTTCTGCTCATGGCTAGGCTCTGGATCATTCGGGGCTAGTGATAATGGCAAAGTGTCCGCATTGTGTTCAGAGGGTGTCCCCACACTTGGACTTTGCGCTATGTGCTTCTCTTCTATTTCTTCTTGGTGAACTTCAGCTACAGTTTCATCAATGATTTTGCACTGAAAGATAGAATGATCTTTCGGAGGGTGCTTCATAGCTTCATTTAAACTGAATCTCACTGCTCTGCCATCTATCTCAAAGGAGTAAGTTCCTGAGAATGCATCCAGCTTGAACTTTGAAGTCTTCAGGAATGGTCTTCCAAGCAGGATTGATGATGGTCTGCCTGAGTCATTAGGGGGCATTTCCAGGATATAGAAGTCAATAGGAAATGTGAGCCCTTTAATGCTCACTAATGCATCTTCAGCAATTCCAACTACTGTAATAATGCTCTTATCTGCTAACACAAAATGAGCTGCCGACCTTTTTAAGGAAGGGAGCCTCAAGGTATCATATATAGACAATGGCATTATACTAACACACGCTCCTAAGTCACACATGCAATCAGAAAATATTACACCTCCAATGGTACAGTTAACCATGCATGGACCTAGATCACTATATTTTTCACATATACCTCCCCTTAAAGTAGCTATAGAACTACCTAAAGGAATAGTTTCTAACTCATTAATTTTATCTTTATAAATGCATAAATCCTTTAGAAACTTTGCGTATTTAGGTACCTGCTGAATGACATAAAAAAGGGGAACAGTTACCTCAACCTTTTTGAATATTTCTACCATTTTGGGATCAAGTTCCATCTGCTTTCTAGATTTCTTTGCAAGGTGTGGAAATGGGATCGGGATAGCGTCTTGTATAGCTTCGGCTTCCTTTGGTTCTCCGTTCCTTGGTTGAACTGCTTCTTCTTCAACTATGTCATGTACGTCCTCTTCCTCTTCAGCATCTTCCACGCCCACCACATTCTCAGTTGGGGCGTGTTCTGGTGGGCTTGGCTCCTCATGGTTCCTCTCTTGTAGTGTGGTTCCGGACCTCAAAGTGATGGCATTGATTCCACCTTTGGGATTAGGTAGGGGTTGAGAAGGAATTCCACTGGAGCTTGAGGGTTGGTTGGTGGAATTAGGTAATGAATCTATCCTGGAGGCGAGAGCTTGTAAAGTGGCATTCAGACCATTTAAAGTAGAGTTCAGCTGTGTTTGCATGTCTTGTTGTCCTTGTGCAAGAGAACAAAGCATCTCATCATTTGGTGAGGAATTAGGATAGGTGATCTGAGGAACTTGTTGTTGGTTATGCTGGGATCCTTGAGATTGTCTTAGGTGAGGTGCTCTATAAGGCTGGTTCTGATTCTGCTGTCTGTTGTTGTTATTCCACCTCTGGTTTCCATTGTTATCTCTGCCTCCTCTGTTATAGTTGTCCCTCCAGCCATGGTTAGAATTATCTCTCCAACCCTGATTGGAGTTATCCTGCCATCCTTAGTTATAGCTTCCACCTGGGTTGTAATTGTCGCCTTGTTAATTATATCCTTGATTTTGGCGGTCATAGAAGTTATGAGTAGCTGCCACAGTGTTGTCTTCTTGTTGGAGCTGCAGACATTCATCAGTATAATGACTATAATCAGCACAGATTCTGCATACTCTCTGTGGGACTAACTGTTGGCTCTGTTGTGGTGGGTGAGGCTGAGCTTGTTATTGTTGGTTCAACTGTATTTGCTTCAGTAGGTTGGTCATTTCACATATACTCTGTATAAGAGCATTAGTTTCAATGCTAGAGGAAACCTCTGCAACAGCTTTTGAGTGGCTGTGCCTGTGCCTGTGATTCCTAGTAGACTCAGCTAAGTCGCTGATCAGTTGCCATACTTCATCTGCGGTCTTGTACTTTTTTATAGAACCATTACTAGCACCATCCAGTGTAGTTTTATCCTGAGGCTTCATGCCTTGTGTGAAGTAGCTGATAAACACCAGTCTGTCGATCATGTGATGGGGGCATGTGTCTAGAAGGTTCTTAAAGTGCTCCTAGTACTCATAAAGAGTCTCTGATTCTCCTTGAACAATGTAGGAGATCTCTTTCCTCAGTCTATCTGTGACTTTAGCTGGAAAGTATTTTTCCAAAAATTCTCTCCTGAGCGTATCCCAGTTGGTAACAGTTGCTTCAAGTTGGGAGTAGTACCACTCCCTCGCCTTTCCCTCAAGAGAAAATGGGAAGGTGGTTAACAGAATAGAAGTTTCATCTGCACCATTATGCCTAACAGTAGAACAGGCTGTCTGGAAATCCCTTAGCTGTTTGATAGGCTCCTGAGCAGGTAAGCCATGAAAATTGGGCATCAAGTTGATTAGTGCAGTCTTTAATTCAAAATCTGCAGCCAGGGTTGGATGATGCACTTGATATGGCTGCAGTGTAAAATCTGGGGCTCCAGCCTCCTGGAGAGTAATCCTCCTAGGTGCTGCCATGTTACCTGCATAAGAATCAACTGAATCAGTAGTAAATGAGCTTGTTTCGTTCTCAGATGGCGGTTCAGATTCGCCCTCAGATGAGACTGGTGAATTGATAACAATCACTCCACCACCCTCAGAGGCTATCCTGCGTCGAGCTTTCCTAATACGTGAAAGAGTTCTTTCAATTTCAGGATCAAATGCGGCTAAGCTCTAATCAGGCAGTGAACGCGTCATTCAATAAAAGAAACATATAGCTCATGGTAAAAATAAAAATAAAATATGCAAATAAAATAAAATATGTACACTAATTAATAATTCAGCACACAATTGCAACTCCTCGGCAATGGTGCCAAAAATTGACGTGAGGGCAGAAGTCGGCTAATTATGAAATCAATATAGAGAATGCGTTGAAAGTATAGTTCTTAACCAGCTAAGATCTGCCTTGTCAATTTAGAAAAGTTGTCACGAAATTTAGAAATAATAATACTGGGATTATGAGTCCCAGGTCGTCTCCCAACGAGTTGCAGGAAAGGGTGCTAACTTATTAATCAGGAACTTTCAAGAGAGTTTGAGTTTGGATAATGAGCAATTAAATAATTATAAATTAAAGCAATAAAACTAAGAATGATTATTAATATTTTAATAAAAAGCCTTGACTTGGGGAATGATTAATTGGAAGTCCTATCCTTGTTGGGATCTCTTAAGTGTAGTATCAAAAAGGTTGTTGTTTTCACTTAGTTAACCCTTACTAAATAAAGGAAAGTCAAGTGATTGAGCTAATCCTTATTCGCAAATCCTAGTCCTCTCCCTTGGGAAGGTCTAGCGTTAGTAAATACAGAACTAGCCACAACTTCCAGTTTAATCAGCACTTAAGCCTTCCAACTCAAGTGTCTCCTCTTAATCAATCCCCATGTCAAGTTTGGGAATTCTACTCCATTGACATGAATATAATACTCAGAAAAATATAAGAAGAAGACATAATAAATTAATTAAAGATAAAATAATCCTTTTCACTAATAATCCATGAAAATAATCCAATTACCACTTTAAACAAGAATTAAGAATATGGAATAAATAAAAGAGTAAGTAAGGAAACAAACTAGAATAATGTCTTCAACGGAGGTAATGACTCTTCAGTATCCAAAAGCAAAAGCAATAACTAGGCATGTAAAGAGAAACTAGAGAAAGAGTAATTCTCTCTCTAGATTCAGATCTAAAACTAAAAGTAATACTAATATGAATGAATGTGTATCTCCATCTATGTGTGTGTGTTGAGTCTCTGCTTCTTCCCTGGCTTTATTCTGTGTTTCTGTGCCGAAAACTGGGTTAAAATGCGGCCCAAAATCGCCCCCAGCATTTTTTGTTAATTTTACAGATCACGCAGGTCACGCGTATGCATCGTCCACGCGTGCGCGTCATTCGGCGATTTTCCTTGTCACGCGTACGCGTCGTCCCCGTGTTCGCGTCATTCGTGCAGACTCCAATCCACGCGTACGCATCAGGCACGCGCACGCGTCGCTACAATTTTCTCATTTTTGCATGCTCACGTGAGCCATGCACGCGCATCGGTGTTCGCTGGTCATCTCCTTAGTTTCTTGTGTTCCTTCTATTTTTGCAAGCTTCCTCTTCATTCTCTAAGCCATTCCTGCCCTATGAAGCCTGAAACACTTAACACACAGATCACGGCATCGAATGGTATAAAGGAGAATTATAATATACTAATTAAAGATCTTTAGGAAGCAAGTTTTCAATCAAAAAACAATACTAGGAAGGAGTTATAAAATCATGCAATTAGTATGAATAAGTGGGTGAAGACTTGATGAAACCACTCAATTAAACACAAGATAAACCATAAAATAGTGGTTTATCAGCTTTCTAATCCTGAAATCACTTAACAAACATATTAAGGCATTGAATGGAATTAAAGTGAATTAAAATTAGCAATTTTAAGTCCTAAAAAGCATGTTTTTAATCTTAAGCATAAATTAGGAGAAATTCACAAAACAATGCCATTTCATTGAATAAATGTGAGAAAAGTTGATAAAACCCACCAAATTAAGCACAAGATAAACCACAAAATTGTCGTTTATCACCTTGGGAATCCCTTTTCCACTGTGCTCCTTCTGCACAGATATCTGAGAGTACTTGATCCAATCTCTGATCAAAGTTGACTCTTGATGAGCGGATATTTTATACACTTTTTGGGGATAATTTCATATAGTTTAGAGTATGTTTTAATTAGTTTTTAGTCTATTTCTAGTAGTTTTTAGGAAAAATTCATATTTCTGGACTTTACTATGAGTTGCGTGTTTTTCTGTAATTTCAGGTATTTTTCTGGCTGAAATTGAAGGAGCTGAGCAAAAATCTGATTCAGGCTGAAAAAGGACTGCTAATGCTGTTGGATTCTGACCTCCCTGCACTCAAATTGGATTTTCTGGAGCTACAGAACTCGAAATGGCATGCTTCCAATTTGCATTGGAAAGTAGACATCCAGGGCTTTCCAGCAATATATAATAGTCCATACTTTGCACAAGTATAGATGACGTAAACTGGCGTTCTTTTATACTCTTTTCAAAACCTTCTTTTTCAAAAATATTTTTTTTATTAAATCTTGTGCCAAACTTTAAGTTTGGTGTTTTCTTGTTGAATCCCCCTTGGTTTTCGAAAATTTTGGTGGTTTTCTAAAAATTTTTAAGTTTGGTGTTCTTTCTTCACGTTCTTGTGTTCTTGTGAGTCTTCAAAGTGTTCTTGAGTTTTCCTTGTGTCTTGATCCTAAAATTTTTAAGTTTGGTGTTCCTTGGTGTTTTCCCTCCTAATTTTTCGAAAACAAGGAGCATTATTGTTTTTCTCTCTCCTCACTAAATTCAAAAATATCTTTTCAAAATATCTCTTCTAACTTCCTAACTTCTTATCTTTTCAAAATTTGTTTCAACTAACTAACTAACTTTTTGTTTGTTTCTTAACTTTTTCAAAACTACCTAACTAACTCTCTCTCTCTAATTTTCGAAAATATCTTCCCTCTTTTTCAAAAATTTCCTTTTTTTTTTTACTAATTTTTTTTAATTTTTTTACGAAAAAAAAATTTATTATTTCAAAATTCAAATTCTTTTTAGTTATTTTATTTTATTTAAGTATTTACTTCTTACCTCAAATTGGATTTTCTGGAGCTACAGAACTTGAAATGGCATGCTTCCAATTTCATTGGAAAGTAGACATCCAGGGCTTTCCAGCAATATATAATAGTCCATACTTTGCACAAGGATAGACGACGTAAACTGGTGTTCAACGCCAGTTCTCTGCCCAATTCTGGCGTCCAGCGCCAGAAAAGGATAAAAAACTGGAGTTGAACGCCCAAACTAGCATAAAGACTGGCGTTCAACTCCACAAATGGCCTCTGCACGTGACTCACTCAAATCTCAACCCCAGCACACACCAAGTGGGCCCCAGAAGTGGACCTCTGCATCATCCATCATAGTCCACTCATATTTTGTAACCCTAGGCTACTGGTTTAGTATTTAAACAACTTTTAGAGACTTATTTTGCATCTCATGCTCCTATTATAAGGATGAGGATCTCCTTGCATTAGAGGCAAATTGAACGCCAATCTCACACTTTTCTGGCTAAAATCTAAGATTCTCCCTCGGACCATGGTGCTCCAATTCCTTGGATTTAGGTTCACACTAGTGTCATGGTTTTTAGTATCCTATGCATTAGCATAGAATTCTTGCACCATTAGAATCCCAACATCCTAAATGGGATTGGTTAGGACTTCCCAACCTCTTCTCCGGATCTCTCTTCGGATTTCCGGATACTCATTCTTCTTGAGCTTGAAAGGGACCTCAGGGATCACTGATGATTATACTTCTTGTGTGGTCTAGAATTCCACTAATGAATTCTCCTTGTAAAGTATAGTTTCTAAACCAAACAATAGTCCTTTCATACAAAAATTTGTTTGTCACAAGTACAAACCCCTAAATTTTATAAACCGAAGTATTTAAACCTTGGGTCGTTCTCCCTAGAAATTGCAATAAAGTGCCTTGTTATTGGTTATGGAGTATGTTTTGGGGTTTTTGAGATGATGGACAAGAAATATAAATGGAAAAGAAAATAAACTAACAAAAAGGTCTTGGCAAGGTTAGGTGGTCAAGGATCTCTATCCTAATCACTAACCACAACATGAGAATTGGCAAGGATCAACCCCATTAAGTCATCCTCTAACTAATAAAGGAAAGTCAAATGAGCTATGTCAACCCAAGTCCATAAGTCCTAGTTCTTCACCAATTCAATTAGTGAGATCTAGAGTTAATGGCTCCCAATCATCAATCACTTGGATATTAGTAACTCAAGAGTTCCTAAGTTACCTTCCCAAGCCAAGAGCACTAAAATTCTACTCTAAAATCCAACTAAGAATTTTATCAAACACTTAGAAGGCATAAAAGGAAAACATAGTAAAATAGCAAGGAAAGTAAATCTACACTACTCAATTGCAAGGAATTAAACAACAACAAATCAAATCAACAATAATGGAACATGAATCATAAATTGCATTAAGGAAAATGGAAGAACAAAAGTGCATCAACAACAAAGTAAGCAATTACAAGAATGAAATACAAAATTAGAGAGGAAGAGTAGAGGAACAAGAAATTGTAAAGGAAAAGTAAATCAAAGCATGAATTAAACCTAGATCTAAGAAATTCTAATCCTAATTCTAGAGAGAAGAGGGAGCTTCTCTCTCTAGAAACTACTCTACATGATGTTAACACTTCAAACAATTGCTCCCCCTTTGCCCAAGCTTGAATTCTGCATGAAATAGCATTAGAAATGAGTTGGGTTGGGCCCAAAGTGCTTTAGAAATCGCTGGGGCGATTTTACTTTAGTGGGCCACGAGCAGCATCGGCCCGCACGCGTACATGGCGCATGCGCGCCCCTGAACGCGAAGTAACATATGACAAATTTTATATCATTTCGAAGCCCCAGATGTTAGCTTTTCAACGCAACTAGAACTGCCTCATTTGGACCTTTGTAGCTCAAGTTATGGTCGATTGAGTGCGAAGAGGTCGGACTTGACAGCTTTACGGTTCCTTCATTTCTTCATGAGTTCTCCCACTTTGCATTCTTTTTCTTCTCACTTCTTCCATCCAATACTTGTCCTATGAACCTGAAATCACTCAACAAATACATCAAGGCATCGAATGGAATTAAAGTGAATTGAATTTAGCTATTTTAAGGCCTAAAAAGCATATTTTCACATTTAAGCACAAATCAAGGGAGAATTGCAAAATCATGCCATTTCATTGAATAAATGTGGGAAAAGGTGATAAAATCTCCAAATTAAGCACAAGATAAACCACAAAATTGGGGTTTATCAATCACTTTCTTCTCCGCCACTACTTCATAGAAGTGGACTTGGTGGGCTTTGGTGATGAATCTCTCCATCTCCCAAGATTCAGAGAGAGTGACTACTGCCTTTTCTTTCCTCTTTCTAGAGGGTTCTCCAACCTTGGGTGCCATGAATGATAATGGAAAGAAAAAAAGATATGCTTTTCCAACACCAAACTTAAAACTTTGCTCGTTCTCGAGCAAAAACAAAGTAAAGAGAAGAATGGAGTAGAAAAAGAAGCAAATAGAAGGAGATAAAGGGAGAGAGAGGGCTCGACCTTGTGGGTTTATGAGTGTATGAGTGGTGTGTGTATGAAGGGTTATGAAGAGGGGTATTTATAGTAGTGGGGATAGGTAGGGTTCGGCCATGGGTTGGGTTTTGGGTGGGAAATTTGATTTTGAAGTGAGTGGGGGTTGGTGGGAGTTATGATGATTTGGGGAAATGAAATGGATATGATTGGGCTAGGGTTTATAGGGAAATGTGAAAGTAAGTGGGGTAGGTGAAAGATGCTGTAGGATCCACTGGTCCTGAGAGGCTAGGGAATCCAGATTCCCTGGTTCTCTGCATTGGCGTTTGAATGCCCAGGGGCTGCTCCCTAGCTGGTGTTCAATGCAAACGATGCTGCCTATGAGGGGCGTTGAACGCCCAGCAGGGATACCCTGGCTGGCGTTCAACTTTAACACTCCATCTAGAGTGTTCTGTTTTCACTGCTGTAAATTCTGTCTTTGTTTTGACTTCTGCATATGGTCATGACCCTAAAAGAAAAACAAAACAAAATAAAAGGAAATAAATAATTAATTATGGTTGGGTTGCCTCCCAACAAGCGCTTCTTTAACGTTACTAGCTTGACGGTTAGCTCCTTACAGAGGTGAGTATGGGCTCTGATTTTCGCCCCTTACAGTGAACTTTCTTTCTATTCTCTCATGAATGAGCTCCACATGCTGTAGAGATAGGATACGACTCACTGTATGTGGTAAGGCTGGCTTCTTGGTGAAGACAACTCTCATGCCAGGTGAGAGGCCTTCAGTTGGGACATTCTTGTCCCTCCAGCGTTTAGGTACTTTCTTCTTAGTACCTTTGTGCTTAGAGCTTATTGATGGCTGCCCAACACCAAACTTAGAATTGATGTCTGGGGGCTCTGTAAAGCTCTGCACAGAAAGAGAGTGTTGGAACACTAGGTGTTGCACAGTTATCTCTCTTTTAGAGGGAGAATTGGGATGAGGCATCTTGAATAAGATGTGGTTCTCTCCTAATTGTAGAGTTAGTTCTCCCTTAGTCACATCAATGATAGCACTAGTAGTGGCTAGAAAAGGTTTTCCAAGGATGACAGAGTCATCTTCATCCTCTCCAATGTCCAAGATAATAAAGTTTGCAGGGATGTAGTGGTTTTCAACCTTTACCAAGACATCCTCTACTAAGCCATATGGCTTCTTCATGGTCTTGTTTGCCATCTCTAATGAGATGTGTGCAGCTTCTACCTCAAGAATTCCTAGCTTCTCCATTATAGAGAGTGGCATGAGGTTGATGCTCGACCCTAGGTCACACAGAGCCTTGTCAAAGGTCATGGTGCCTATGGTGCAAGAAATCAGAAAGTGTCCAGGATCTGAAAGCTTCTGAGGTAGCCTCTACTTGCTTTGGTAAGTAGTGGAGGTTCTTCCTCTAGTGGCTTTGTACCAAATAACTTGGCATTCAGCTTCATTAGAGCTCCTAGGTACCGAGCAACTTGCTCTTCCCTAGTGTCCTTATCCTCATCAGAGGATGAGTATTCATCAGAACTCATGCACTATAGGAGTGCATACAAAGGAACCCCAATGGTCTTTATGGTTTCATTTGGTTCTGGGATAGAGGGTTCTTGAGTGGGACTTAAGCACTCAAAGGGTGTGCTTTTACTGGCGTTCAACGCCAGCTCTAATAGCTCTTTGGGTATTGAACACCCTTGCTGTCCACCCTTACTGGCGTTAAACGCCAGTCTCTCTATGATTTTGGACGTTGAACGCCCAGCAGGGATGTCCTTGCTGGCATTCAACGCTAGTTTCCCAGGGTGTGTGGGAGTTGAACGCCCAGTGAGGGGTTCCTCACTAGCGTTTATCGCCAAAATGGATACATGTTTGGGCGTTGAATGCCTAGTGAGGGGTTCTTCACTGGCATTCAGCACCAGAAAGCCTGTCTGTTTGGGCATTGAACGCCTAGCCAGTGCTCCCTGGCTAGCATTCAATGCTAGCTCTGCTGCCAGGATGGGCGTTGAACGCCCAGTAAGGGGTTCCTCATTGGCGTTCAGTGCCAGGCTTGCTGCCAGATTAGGCGTTGAACGCCCAGTGAAGCCTTCTTCACTGGCGTTCAATAACTGATGACGGGAAATTACATCCGCACATCTACCAGCAAGTGTACCGGGTCGCCTCAAGTAGTAAAACTCATAAAAGTGAGGTCGATCCCATAGGGATTGATGGATCAAGCAACTTTAGTTGGGTGATGAGTCTAGTCAAGCTAATATTGAAAGGAGTTTGGTGAAATTTAACGAACAGAATGTAAATTGCAAGAAAGTAAAACAACAAAATGTAGAGTACTAGGAATTTAAATGCTGGAAAGTACAGGATAGAAACTTAAATGGCACAAAATATAAAGTGCTAGAAAATTAAATGCTAGAAGATAAAGGATAGAAACTTAAATGACAAGAATTGTAAATGAAATGAATCTTAAATTACAAGAAAGTAAAGGCACAAATGTAAATGGCAATAGAAAGTAAATTCCATGAAAAGTAAAGGGGTCTTGGGTGCTGGGAATCAAGAAAGCAGTAAATCAAAGCAATTAAAGGAAATTCAAGGCAATCAAAATGAAGAATATCAAAGAGAAAGATTCATTAGGGATTGGAGATATCATAATCCATCATGAAGCAATGGGTCTCAACTTCAATCTCAATCATATGAAGTAGATCTATGGCGGATTGTAATTGATTGAATCCTAATTTCTTGGCAACCCAATCTCTCTAAACACAATCAATTTGCCAATTCCTTGATCTAATTGTCATGAGAAGAGGTTAAGTACATTCTCTTATCCATAAGCCACACAAATTCTCAAGACCTCAATTCCTCCCGAATAGTGTTGATCAAGAGAATTGTGAGGGATAGAGCTTCAATTCTAACTCCTATGATTCCCCTTTCGAGGCTCACATAGGAATTCAATAAACCCAAACCCCTTTCCCGAGTGAGTGGATCACAATAAGCATAGAAGATGTCCCTTAGCTACAACAAGCGGATTGAGAAGAAGAAAAATTTCATTAAATCATGTGAATTACAATAGAGCTCCTCCACCTAATGATGTGGGGTTTATTTCATCATTGCTCAGCAAAACAAAAAGGAAAAGAAAAGTACATGAAAGTAAAAGAAAGTACAAAGAAAATGATTCAGGGTTTCCCAATTAGGGTCCCTGCTTCCTAGCCTCACTTTTAACTTCAGAATCTATCCTATTTATACACTTTCCAGATCAATCTTCAAGTGTTTGGATGTGGTCTTTGGCCTTAGTTGAAGCAAGTTAGGAGTGACTCTTTGTGACGTTGACATAGGCATTAGCTCACTAACGTTCATACTTGCATGGGTGCCATTTTGAATGAAAGTTGGTGCTAGCGTTGGTGACCAACATTTGTGCACTAATGGTGGCACAAACGTTGCATGCATAAGCCACTTTGGGCGTTGCCACTGGCGTTGGTGCCCAACGTTGGTCCACCAACACTTGTCCGGTCACGCGTGCGCGTCGCCCATGCTTACGCGTGAAAGCTGTTGTTTTTGCCATATCACGCGTGTGCGTCGCCCATGCGTGCGCGAGACTTGTTAGTTTTCCACCTTCATGCGTACGCGTCATTCACGCGTATGCGTCGCAGCCAATTTTTCCAGCTCCAACTTGAGAATTTATCGAAGACGTTGGTGTGCCAACTTTAGGTAACGTTAGTTGGCACACCAACGTTGGCACCCCCTTGCTAGCAATGTTGTTGGCAACGTTGGTGAGCCAACTTTGGGCCACCAACGTTGCTTGTCATGCTTGGAATGTTGGTGAGCCAACTTTAGCCACCAACGTTGCTCCCCTTTCCTTGTCAATGTTTGTTAGCAACGTTGGTGAGCCAAATTTGGCCACTAACATTGCTTCCTTTCTTCTTTGGCAATGTTCATAGGCAATGTTTGTGAGCCAACTTAGGCCACCAATGTTGCTTGCCTTCCTCTTGACACAATTCATAGGCAACATTGGTGAGCCAACTTGGGTGACCAACGTTGCGTGCTCCTTCCTTGACAACGTTTATAGCAATGTTGGTGAGCCAACTTTAGCCACCAACGTTGCCTTCTCTGCTTCTTCTTTGCCCTTCTCTTGCTTCTCCTTACCTATCATTAGTCAAACAAATGCATTAAAGCCTTGCCATAATCTCAAGATAATGCATCATTCATTGCATTAGATAATCTTTTCATAAATCTCATGAAAATGCACATAATTAACAACTTTTGATTGAATCAAGGCATGCATACATTTCTCATCCAAATGCTTACTTATTGCCTAAGAAAGTGCATGAAACCAAGTCAAAACAAGTGAAAAAGGCTTGTGAAACTAAATTAAAATGCCTAGGCATCACAACACCAAACTTAAATCTTGCTTATTCCCATTAAAGTAGTAAAACATAAGAAGAATGAATGAAAATAAAGAGAGAAATAGGTCCTTATTGGAAGATAGTTGATTTGGTTCATGGGGTTTCATGCATGATGTCTATGAAGCTCAACACCTATTCATTCCCAAGTTACAACATCCTCTTAAGCACTAACTCTGTTGCTTCTATGAACCCTTTTTATTTTTTGATCCTTAGTGTTAACTTATTGCTTTTCTTTTTCTTTATTGAAGCTTAGTGTTTTGTGTTGAGACAACTCTTTATGGTAAGCTTTCAGTCAACACTCCTGACCCAGTTGGCTCAAGGTGTTGGGTGTTGAAGCACCCCCTCAGACTTACTAACTCAAGCCTCTCCTAAACATATACACACCACAGGCATTTAGCTTACAATTCAACCTAGAGACATTGATGCCCAATACCTCTTTGGGTCACTAAATGCTTTGTAGTTAGGTTGCTCTTGATAGTGGACTTTTGGTTGATAATTGAAGAGAGAACTTTTGCGTGGTCTAGAAATTCGCAGATAAATCCTCGTTGCAGGTATAGCTTCTAAACCAACAAAAGTCCTTTCTTACAAATGTTTTGGTTGTCACAAGTAACAAACCCCTTTAAAATTGATAACCGAAGTATTTAAACCTCGGGTCGTTTTCTCAAGGAATTGCAGGGAGGTGTTCTTATTATTGGTTATGAGTCTTGTAAATTGGGGGTT
This sequence comes from Arachis ipaensis, assembly GCF_000816755.2. Classification (NCBI taxonomy): domain Eukaryota; kingdom Viridiplantae; phylum Streptophyta; class Magnoliopsida; order Fabales; family Fabaceae; genus Arachis; species Arachis ipaensis. The sequence goes on from NC_029790.2 coordinate 44,157,525, forward strand.
TTGAAAGTAAGAAAGCAGTATGACATGTAAAATAAATAAATAACTATAAAATAAAACTCTTGGCAATGTATAAGAACTGGAAGTCCTATCCTAGTTATCCTTATCAATTGTGATGAGAATTAGATTTTTCTCCCACTTTGTTAACCTCTAACTATGAAGGTAAGTTAAGTGGATGAATTAATTTTGATTCCTCAGGTCCTAGTCTTTCCTTGGGAAAGGCTAGAGTTATTGGAACTCGAATTAATTCTTGAAGAATTCTAATTTTCAATCAACAATGAGTTTGATAACTCAAGCATCACCAATTACTTAACCAAAGTCAAAAGGAAGAAAATATCTAAATTAAATTAACAGCATCCATATAAATAAAGCAAAGCAAAATTAAATCTGAAAATACCTCAAATTGCATTAATAAAGGAAATTAAATCTAACATGGATATTCATAAATTAAATTGGGAAAATAAATAAAAGAAAAATTGAACCTGATAAAAAAAAAACAATCCTGAAAGCAAAGAAATCCTAAATCTTAATCCTAAGAGAGAGGAGAGAACCTCTCTCTCTAAAAACTACATCTAAAACTAAAAATTATGAATTATGGGCTGGTGATTATGAATGAATGGATTCCCCCACTTTATAGCCTCTAATCTGTGTTTTCTGGGCCGAAAACTGGGTCGAAAACAGCCCAGAAATCGCTGGAGAAGAAATTTGTCACGCTGATTTTCGTCACTGCGACGTGTCTGCGTGGAGCACGCGTTTGCGTCACTTGGTGTTAGGGCAACTATGGTATATTATATATCAAATCGAAGCCCCGGACGTTAGCTTTCTAACGCAACTAGAACTGCATCGTTTGGACCTCTGTAGCTAAAGTTATATCCGTTTGAGTGCGAAGAGGTCAGGCTGGACAACTTAGCAATTTCTCCAACTTCTTGTATTCCTTCCACTTTTGCATGCTTCCTTTCCATCCTCTGAGCCATTCCTGCCCTGTAATCTCTGAAATCACTTAACACACATATCAAGGCATCTAATGGTAATAAGAGAGGATTAAATATAGGGAACTTAAGGCCAAAGAAGCATGTTTTCAATCAAAGCACATAATTAGGAAGGCAAATGTAAAACCATGCAAATAGTATGAATAAGTGGGTAAAGAGTTGATAAAAACCACTCAATTGAGCACAAGATAAACCATAAAATAGTGGTTTATCAACCTCCCCACACTTAAATATTAGCATGTCCTCATGCTAAGCTCAAGAGAAGCTATAAAGGAGTGAAGAGGAATGATAGAATGTATGAAATGCAACCTATCTGTATGAATGCAACTATATGCAAAATGTTTCTACCTACTTGGTTAAAAGTAAATATGCTCTTCAAGACAAATACAAATCAGATTTCACTATTTCAAATCATACAATAAAAAGTAAATAAACTTGTAAGAAGATAGCTCATTAAAGCAGGGAAGATAGAATTAAGCACTGAATCCTTACTGGTAGTGTATATCACTCTAACTCTCAAGTGTCTAGGGTTAATCACTCTACTATTCTCTAGTCATGCTTTCTAAACTTTGTTCTTCATCTAACCAATCAACAAAAATTTAATATACCAATGCAAACATCATGAGGTCTTTTCAAGGTTGTAATGGGGCTAAGGTAAGGGTGAGGGTATATATATATATATATATGGCTAAGTGAGCTATAAATTGAATCTTTAATTAACCTGAACTTTCACCTAACATACATATACTCTATATAATTCTAATTCATGCCTAGCTACCCAAAATTCTCACTTTTGCATCACATACTCATGTATCAACTTTTCTTTTTAATTTATCACATGTGCATTGATCTTTTATTATTAAGCTTAGCATTGGGGTAATTTTGTCCCCTTATTTATTTACTTATTTATTGAATATTTTTTTTTTGGATTTTTTTTTCTAAATTTTTTTTGAACATGAAAATAAACATAGCTTATCAATGCACATGGATTTTTAATTTTTTTTATAGTTTCACATGAGTAGGTACCCAAATTCCTAATATTTTATCAAAGTAAAAACATAACACATTCCCTTATTCACCCATGTTCCCACAGTTTCCCCACACTTAATTGTTACACAATCCCTATCTTAAGCTAACCAAAGATTCAATTAGGATATTTAATTATTTTTCTACTTAAGGCTAGTGATGTGGTTATAGAACAGAATTAATGGAGATAAAAGGCTCAAGGTGGCTAACAAGGGTGATGTAAAAGGTAGGCTTATTTGGGATAAGTGAGCTAATAACAAGTAATGGCATTAATCATATGCAAGCATGTAAATACACTAAATAATAGACATATAGAATGAAACAAAGCAAAGATTGCAATTATAGAGAAGAAAACACACAAGAATAAAAATTTATGGTTAAATAATGTAACCATGTAAATAAGCTCAAAATCTCATAGGTTGTGTGTTCTTTGGCTCAAAAACCATGTTCCAAATACAACTTCAAACAAGTTTTAATAGAAAAGTTTTTTTTATTTAAATTAGTGAAATACTATAAAAATTTCTTGAAAAAGAAAATATTACTTCAACCAAGTAGTGACTAAATGCATAAAATCAAACAAACATGCAATCAAATATGCAAATGCAGCAATTAACAAAGAAGATAAAATATTGGTGTTGAGAAGAAAATAACTAACCTATGGAGATCGGTATCAACCTCCCCACACTTAAAGATTGCACCGTCCTCGGTGCATGCTAAGACGTGCAAGTGGACGGGTTGCTCCAAGTGATGCTTTTCTTCAAGGATTGTGCAGATGGATTTGTTTGTCTCCCTTTTTAGAAGTTTCTTCCTTTTTCTGTCTTCGGTGGCCAGCCTGAAAGAAGAGAAAAAGAAGAACAGTAACCCAGAAATAAAGATAAAATAAAATATGGTTGGGTTAATGCCAAATAATGAGGGTCTTAATTACATGGTAGCTGCAACATGCAAGTGAGAAAACAGTAGAAGTACATGGCAAATCAAAAGTGCAAAAATTTGCAACAATAGGGAAGAGAGTGTGGGTAAGGAGAGATAATATAAATTCATGTCAATGTAAAAATAATACAGGTATAAAAGATTGGCATTGATTTAAATAATATTACCTAACCAGAATAAAACAAGTCACTAAGCTCCCAAAATAATTCAAGAGAAGATGCAACAGTTAAATAAGAAAATTTTAACACCAAAGGAAAAATAATTAATTTAAAAATATGCACAAAATTAAGATGCAATGAATGAAATATGCAATTAAGTAAAATAAAAGGAAAAATAAGAAGAATGAAAAGGGAAAGAAAGGAAGAAGAAGTAAGTAAGAAAAGGGGGGAGGAAAAATTAGGATTGGGGAAGAAAAGATAAGATTTTTGGCGCTGATTTGGATAAGTTGTGCGGCGCAGGCGACGCGGACGCGTGGGTCATGCGATCGCGTGACCTGATTTGTGCGATTGGCGCGAGTGCAGCCTCATGTTCGCGCAACTCTCTCTTCGAAACTCTTTTTTGCCAAATTTTTGGGTGACGCCGTCGCGTGGTTGACGCGATCGCGTGGATGGCCTTTCTTTTAAAAATGACGCGGACGCGTGGAGCACGCATTCGCGTGGTAGGGCTTGTGCTTCTAGCATGGTTCCAGCCTCATTCCGGCCCAACTTACTGCCTTACACCCTTTTACGTCAATTTCACAGAGCCACGCATTTGCGTGGGTGACGCGGACGCGTGGGAGGTATTTTTCCAAACGACGCGGACGCGTCAGCGATGCAGTCGCGTGGGTCAATTTGTGCCATAGGCATGCCTCTAGCCACGCTCTCGCGTGACTCTTTGTCCAATTCTCTTTTCTTCAAAACGCACTCGTGACGCGGACGCGTCAGCGACGCTGCCACGTCGCGTGCGTGCTTTTCTCTCTTTTTTTTAATGCAGTATATAGAATGCAATGCTAATATGAATGTTATGCAAAACTCCAGGTTCAATACAGTAAAATAAAATAAAACTTGAAAACAAATAAAACAAAAAAAATGAAAAAGGAACCATCATACCATGGTGGGTTGTCTCCCACCTAGCACTTTTAGTTAAAGTCCTTAAGTTGGACATTTGGTTGAACTTCCTGTTATGGTGGCTTGTGCTTGAATTCATCCAGAAATCTCCACCAATGTTTGTCATTCCAATGGCCTCCGGGATCTCAAAGTAGGCACGTAAAGCCCTTGAGCAGTTTTAAACAGGTTCTCATGCTTCCAGTATGCTGAATGTCAGAACAGACTCCAGGATCCCAAACTTTGCTTTTACACCCGTCTTTGTGTTGATCATCATGATTCCATTTGGGTAGCAAGCAATCTGAATTCTCACTAAAGCGGCCAAACAACTTCCTAGACCCATTCAGTTGAGCCTTACACCAACCTTTGCTTTTAAACTTTGAGCTTTCAACCATAATGAACCTTGCAGGACAATTTTTACCACTGACCATCTTCCTCTTACTCTTAATGCCACAAAGAGCTCTAAGTTAACCATCCGTCTCCAATAGCCCATATTCAAGTGGAATAAGAAAGCTAAGGGATATGAATTTTACCCACTTGAATGTTGTGAAGGATGATGGCAACTTAGGGGGAGGTATTTCTAACGAATTTGCAGGCTCCACTCCCTTGTGCTCTTCTCTGACAACTTCCACCTCTTTGCAAGTTTCTTCAATATTAACCTCTTCTTCTTGGTAGCTTTCTTCCAATTTGATCTCTTCTTCATTGCTCACCAAGGGCATGGGAGGCTGTGCTTCTTCTTCGTTAATCTCCATTTCTTGACCAACCTCTTCCAAGTCTTCAACTATGATATGCCTTGGAGGTTGTACACCCTCCTCAACATCAAATGCAACCGTCTTGGAAGGAGGTTCTATGTCTTGACTTTCCCATGGAGGTTCAGCATCTCCTAAGTCTTCAACCAATTTTTCTTCTTTGATAATTACAGCTTCTTCCACTTTTTCGAGCACAAAAGTATATTCCTCATTGTCCATTGGAGTTTCTAGTGTCTCCTTTATGCTACGCTCTTTTATTGATTCTTCACATGTAGCCATGGGAGCACTTTGAGTGTCTGAGCGTTGGAAAGCTAATCGACTTATCGCTTGATTTAGTTGATATAGAGTTGCATGAAATTGATCCACTGTTTCCTTGAGACGATCCGTTGACTCTTGTTCCGCTTGGGTATCATAAGTAGGACCATAAGGCTCTTGGATCGATGGATATGGATATGGTGCATATGGAGGTGGTGGTTCTTAGGAGTAATTGGGTTGGAATTGGGGTGGTTCTATATATGGTTCATATGGTTCATAAGGTGGTTGGTACGGTGGATGAGGGTTAGGGTCATATGGAGGTGAATGGTGGAAAGGGGCTTGTGAGTATGGTGGTCCAAAGTCATGTTGAGGAAAGGGTTCATAGGCATATGGTGGTGGTTGTTGATAGTCCATTGGAGGTGGTTGTCGCCAATAGGGTTGATCAAATCCTTGTGGCTCCTCTCATCTTTGATTGTTCTAACCTTGATGCCTGTTCTCATTGTAATTTCTTCTTCCTGCAACATAATTGTAACCAGACTCATAGCGATGGGGTGAGAACTCATGATAGCAAATAAAAATTTAGAAACGAAAATAAAAACAAATTGAAATTAAAAGGTTATTGAAATTTAAATTTTGAAAATTTGAAATTTGAGTTTTAAATTTTGAATTTTTGAATTTAATGAGGAAAGAGAAAAACAATAAAATGATACCAAACTTAAAATTTGTAGATCAAAACGAAGAAAACAACTAAGAACAACTTGAAGGTCAAGATGAACACGAAGAACAACTTGAAGATCAAGATGAACACCAAGAACACATTTTTTTGAAAAATTTTTAATAACTAAATAAAAACCAATAACCTCCTAATTTATGAAAAAGCAAAAATAAAAATAAATAAACAAGCAAAAAGCAAATATTTACAACAACCAATAATAAGGCACACGTTTGCAATTCCCCAGCAACAGCGCCATTTTGAAGAGAGAACTTTTGCGTGGTCTAGAAATTCGCAGATAAATCCTCATTGCAGGTATAGCTTCTAAACCAACAAAAGTCCTTTCTTACAAACATTTTGGTTGTCACAAGTAACAAGCCCCTTTAAAATTAATAACCGAAGTATTTAAACCTCAGGTCGTCTTCTCAAGGAATTGCAGGGAGGTGTTCTTATTATTGGTTATGAGTCTTGTAAATTGGGGGTTTTGAAAGTAAGAAAGCAGTATGACATGTAAAATAAATAAATAACTATAAAATAATACTCTTGGCAAGGTATAAGAACTGGAAGTCCTATCCTAGTTATCCTTATCAATTGTGATGAGAATTGGATTTTTCTCCCACTTTGTTAACCTCTAACTATGAAGGTAAGTTAAGTGGATGAATTAATTTTGATTCCTCAGGTCCTAGTCTTTCCTTGGGAAAGGCTAGAGTTATTGGAACTCGAATTAATTCTTGAAGAATTCTAATTTTCAATCAACAATGAGTTTGATAACTCAAGTGTCACCAATTACTTAACCAAAGTCAAAAGGAAGAAAATATCTAAATAAAATTAACAGCATCCATATAAATAAAGCAAAGCAAAATTAAATCTGAAAATACCTCAAATTGCATTAATAAAGGAAATTAAATCTAACATGGATATTCATAAATTAAATTAGGAAAATAAATAAAAGGAAAATTGAACCTGATAAAAAGAAACAATCCTGAAAGCAAAGAAATCCTAAATCCTAATCCTAAGAGAGAGGAGAGAATCTCTCTCTCTAAAAACTACATCTAAAACTAAAAATTATGAATTATGGGCTGGTGATTATGAATGAATGGATTCCCCCACTTTATAGCCTCTAATCTGTGTTTTCTGGGCCGAAAACTGGGTCGAAAACAGCCCAAAAATCGCTGGAGAAGAAATCTGCCACGCTGATTTTCGTCACTGCGACACGTCCGCGTGGAACGCGCGTTTGCGTCATCTAGCGTTAGAGCAAATATGGCATATTATATATCAAATCGAAGCCCCGGACGTTAGCTTTCCAACAAAATTGAAACCGCGTCGTTTGGATTTCTGTAGCTAAAGTCATAGCCGTTTGAGTGCGAAGAGGTCAGGCTGGACAGCTTAGCAATTTCTCCAACTTCTTGTATTCTTTCCACTTTTGCATGCTTCCTTTCCATCCTCTAAGCCATTCCTGCCCTGTCATCTCTGAAATTACTTAACACACATATCAAGGCATCTAATGATAATAAGAGAGGATTAAACATAGGGAACTTAAGGCCAAAGAAGCATGTTTTCAATCAAAGCACATAATTAGGAAGACAAATGTAAAACCATGCAAATAGTATGAATAAGTGGGTAAAGAGTTGATAAAAACAACTCAATTGAGAACAAGATAAACCATAAAATAGTGATTTATCAATAATCCCGGGTTAGTTAACCCAAGTTACCAAGTGTTAAGACACTCCTTAGAACCTACTTATCCAAGCAGATCTTAGTACAAAAACACCATAGGCATGTATCTTAAGGGTCAAGCTATTGGTGCCTAGCTTGTTCCTTGTTTCTTTCTTTTTATTGCCAATGTTGGTGCTGCCCGTTAGTGGCCTAACTTTGCTACCAACGTTGGCTTTTCTTTGGTTCTTTCTTTTTCTTTCTTTCTTCCAAGGATCTTTATTCATAAAGGTCTCATATAAAGCAACTAAATTCATACTTAAGGGAGCATTCTATACCTTCCAACTTTATTACTAAACTTACTAGGTTTTCAAGCATTTACCACCACATAACCTTATTCTATCTCCTACCAAAATGGACTATTACTCTTTCTTGTTCCACAACATTTTCTTTTATTCAAGCATGGGAAACAAAATATACAACTTAAGCAAGATGGCATGTCATAAGCACTTAGACTAGCAAGCCAAAATGACAATAAAGGCAAACAAGTAGAATGTAAATGAATATGAAAACAGGGTACAATTACACTTCCACTTAAAATAGTTAAGTGACAATACAACATCTTGGTGTCTTTAATACACAACTATTTTATGATATATTTTGGACTGAATTGAGTGGGTTTGTGTCAACTAATCTCACACTTATTCATGTAAATTGCATGTTTTTCATCTCCTTCCTAATTATGTGTTATGATTGAAAACTTGCTTCCTAGGCCTTAAAATTGTTAATTTTTAACTCTCCTTTATTACCATTTGATGCCGTGATGTGTTTGTTAAGTGTTTTAAGGTTTACAGGGCATGAATGGCTTAAAGGATAAAGATGAAGCATGTTAAAGTGGAAGGAACACAAGAAACTAAGGAGTTGAGCAGTGAGGATCGACGCGCACGCATGGCTGACACGTGCGCATGAATTGGCGCATCTTACAGTGACGCGTACGCGTGACTGATGCGTACACGTGACCGACGCGTACGCGTTACATAGCGTCACGTGCTGCACTTATCAGAACTCACTGGGGGTGATTTCTGGGCTGATTCGGACCAAGTTTCAAGCCCAAAAATGATGACTAGAGGCAGGGGTGTAGCTGAGACTAAACAGATTTTCACTTTCACTTTAGCTTTAGTTTTAGTTTTTAATTTTTAGAGAGAAAAATACTACTTCTCCTAGGGTTCTTAGCATTCTTAGTTTTGCTTTGGATTGAATATTGAGAGAGCTGCTACTACCTTCCATTGAAGTCATCATCTCTATAGTTTGCTTTTTCCAATAACTCAACTACTCTTTTCCATTTAATTGCTTCGTGTTCATATTTAGATATTGTTATTTTTGAGTTCTATTAATGCATTGAAGTATTTTTATATTTAATTTTATTGCTTGTTTGAGTCGTTTTAATTATCGGTCGTGCCAATTTTAATTTATTTAATTTCTCAGAATTATCATGTCTTTTATTTATTCTTATTATATTTTATTAAAAATGGCATTCATGTTAATGGGGGTAGAACTCCCAACTTGGCTTAGGAGTTGATTAATTGAAAACCCTTGAGTTGTGATACTCAAGTGTAATATGTAATTGGAAATTGCTGGCTAACTCATTTTCACCAACTCTAGTCCTTCCCCCTGAAGTGACTAGGACTCGTGAGCTAACGTTAGTTGTGCCCACTTGACTTCCCTGCAACTGCAAGAGGATAACTAAGTGGAAGCAATAAACCTTTACTATTACACTTGGGAAAGACAACAAAGATAGAAATTCCAATTATCTCTCCTAACCAAGGTCTTTTATTTCAAATATATAACATCTCTTGTTACTGCTTATTGCTTTAATTTCTAGCCATTTATTTTTCCAATCTTCACTTCGAAAAAAATTACTCAGAAAAATCTTAACCAATAAATTGCACCTTGTGTCAACTCTTTGGGAAATGACCCAGGATTCTACTCCCAGTTATTATTCTTAATTGTGACACAAAATTAAATTGATAGTGGGAATTTCGTTGGTTAAGACTGTACTGACAACGCTGTTTTTATTAGAAATTCTCAACCAATATTTTTCCACCGATCAATTTTTGGCACCGTTATCGGGGAGTTGCATATGTGTGCTAAATTATTAGTTGGTGTAAATATTTTTATATTTATATAATTGCATTTTCTTTATTTTATTTTTATTTTTATTGGTGTGTTTTCTGTTTACTGGTAGTAGTTATTAATTATTTTTCTTAGTATATTTTTACCATGAGCTCTATGTTTCTTTCATTGAATGACATGTACATTACCAAATTCAAGCTTAGCTGCATTTGATCCTGAGATTGAAAAGACTATTTCACGTATTAGGCAAGCTCGGCGTCGGTTAGCCTCTGAGGGTGGTGAAATGGTTTCGCCCAATTCACCAGTCTTATCTGAAGTTGAGTCTGAAGCGTCATTTGAGGAAGAAACTAGTCACTCTTCTACTGATTCTATTGACGCCTCTTTTGTTGATTTAAGTATAGATACTATGGCAGAGCCTAGAAGGATTACTCTCAAGGAAGCAGGAGCTCCGAACTTTACACTGCAACCACATCAAGCGCATCATCCAAACCTAACTGCTGATTTTGAACTGAAGATCGCTTTGATCATTCTCCTGCCTAAGTTTTATGGCTTACCTGCTCAAGAGCCTATCAAGCACCTTAGATATTTTTAGACAGCTTGCTAAACTACTAGGCGGCATGGTACGGATGAGACTATCGTTTGGTTATATGCCTTCCCATTTTCTCTTGAGGGAAAGGCAAAGGAGTGGTTCTACACTCAACCGGAAGCTGTTGTTACAAATTGGGATCTGCTCAGAAGGGAATTCTTGGACAAATTCTTTTCAGCAGAGGTTACAGATAGATTGAGGAAGGAAATTTCCTGCATCATCCAAGACGAATCAGAGACTTTCTACGAGTATTGGCAATGCTTCAGGAATCTCTTTAACTCATGTCCCCATCACAAGATTAACCAGTTGGTGTTGATTAGCTATTTCTGCCAAGGCATGAAGCCTCAAGACAAGACCCTCTTAGATGCTGCAAGTATTGGCTCTCTGACGAAGTACAAGACAACGACATAAGCGTGGCAACTGATCACCGATCTAGCTGAGTCTACCCGAAATGCAAGGCAAAGGAATAATCATTCCAAAGCTGTTGTGGAAGTTTCTTCTAGTAGTGAGACCACCGCTCTCACCAAGACTCTGGGAGAGATGACCAATATACTGAAGCAGCTCCAGCTCAATCAACAACAACCTCAGCTTCCTCTACAACAACATTATCAACAGTTGGTCCCTTAGAGAGTGTGTGGAGTATGCACTTGCTATTCTCACTACACTGATGAATGTCCACAACTCCAAGAGGACAACACCTTGGCGGCTACTAATGCTTATTACAACCGTCCAAATCAAGGGTACTATCAATAAGGTGGTAATTATAATCAAGGTGATAAGTAATCAAGGTTGGCAAGACAATCCCAACTAAGAATGGAGAGACAATCCCAACCAAGGATGGAGAAAAAATTCCAACCAAGAATGGAGGGACAACTACAATCAAGGAGGCAGAGACAATGGTGGAAATCAACGATGGAACAACAACTATCAACAAAACTGGTATCAACAAAACCCTTTGTACCAACAGCAAAACCAAGGCCAAAGTTACCGAACACCTCACCAAAGGCAAGCCCAAGCATCTCAACACAACCAACCACAAGCCCCCCAAATTACCTACCCTCTTTCTTTCTCTAACCAAGATGAAACACTCCACTCTATTGTGCAAGGACAAAAAGAGCTTCAAAATTCACTTAACTCTAGCATCACTGGTCTTACCTCTACTATCCAAGGCCTTCTATCCCGCATGGAACCACCCTTTAACTCCAGCAATCAACCTTCAAGCTCTAGGACACTTCCCTCTCAACCTTTACCTAACCCCAAGGGTGGAAGTATTGCCATTACTTTGAGGTCTGGCACTACATTGCAAGAGAGGAGTGATGGTCGGGCTACCGTCGGTAAGGATTTTCACAAAATATTCGCGTTGCAAGTATAGCCCTCAACTGACAAATAATCCTCGAATCAAATTTTAAGGAATTAGTTGTCACAAGTTCAACCCCAATAAAAGTAACCAAAGTATTCAAACCTTGGGTCGTCTCACAAGGAATGGGCAAACATGTGCATCAACATTGGTTAGAATTTCGGGGTTGCAAATCATGAGCAAGAAATTAAACTAAGGGGTTTAATCAAGCAAGAAATCTTAAAGTGCAAGAAACTAATTCAAGTAACTAAAGTAAGATGTGAGCAAATCCAAACTAATAAGAGAACATCCAATATAATTCTATTCTAAAACTAAACAAGCAATTATAACTAAAAAAACAATTGGAATTTTTGGATTTTCAAATATGAATACTAAAAGCAACTCTTGGCTAGGCATGGGAATTGGGGTCACCATCCTTGTCTAATAACCATATGTCGACAATTATGAGGAACCAAACTCATTAAGTTTACTTCTATACTTGAAGTATATTAAATGGCTTGGTCAACATCAATCCATAAGGTCCAACCTAGCTACCAATTGACTTGGTAGTAGGTTAGTGTCAATGGTTATCAAATTAACCACTAAGGGTTCTCAAATCATCAAATCCATTAGACCCAATGACTCAAGTTTACCCAATTTCCTTAGCCTAGGCCAAGAGTAAGGAAAACTACTCCATAACTAAAGGAAACATTTCATCAAACACATGGTAAGCATTACTAAAAAACATATTCAAAATGCAAATAAATTGAAATTAAAAGGTACCCACTAACAATTATCAATGGAAAATCACTCAAACAACATAATTAATCATGAAAATCATCAATGTAACATTAACAATTCAAGATCCATAAGATTCATGAAATGGGTAGAAAATGAAAATTGACAAGAAAACATAAATCTAACACAAGATCTAAACAAAATTATACTAAGGAATTCAAGTTAAGCAATTAAAACTAGAAATCAACAAGATCCAATTCAGAATTCAACAAGGGAAGATCAAATCAAAACTAGATCTAGAGAGGAACACGGGTTTCTCTCTCTAGAAGAACAAAAACCAAAAACTAGCTAAAATTGTGCCTAAGTGTGTAACGAATGATCCTCCCCTTTTCCCTAGCATTCTTGGGTCTTTTCCATGCAAAACCAGCTTGAATTTGGGCTTGTTGAACCTCAGAAATCACCAGGCACGATTTTCTTTAATGAGGTCACGTGCAGCTTGTCACGCGTACGCGCCATGCACACGTGCGTGTCGATTGAGTTTCGCAATCCACGTGTGCGCGTCCAACATGCGTGCGCATCGATGGAGACTTCACTAAGCCACACGGATGCGCCAATCTTCATGCGCCATTTCCAACTTTCTGCACCCACGCGTGCGTGTCCATGCTGGAATTTCCAAAATTCAATTCTTCATGTTCCTTCCACTTGTGCATGCTTTCTTTCTCTCTTCTAGGCCATTCTTGCCCTATAACCTCTGAAATTACTCAACAAAAACATCACGGCATCGAATGGCAATAAAAGAGGATCAAAATATGGCAATTTTAAGGTAAAAGAAGCATGTTTTCCATCATGAAGCAATATTAGGAAGAGAACACAAAACGATGCAATTCTTGTGAATAAGTGTGGAAAATATTGACAAAATCCCTCAAATTCTACACAATATAAACCACAAAATTGGGATTTATCAAGGAGTCCCGAGGAGCCAAGCTCAAGAGAAGACATTCAAGTTGAAGATGTTGTTGAGGTAGAAGATGTTGAAGAAGAGGATGAGGTACATGATGTGGCTGAAGAAGAGGTTGCTCAACCAAGGAATGAAGTATCTAAGGAAGATGATGTTGTGAGAGAAGCCATTCCTATTCCTTTTCCACACCTTGCTAGGAGGACTAAGAAGCAAGTGGAGCTAGATCCCAAGATGGTGGAGATCTTCAAAAAGGTTGAGGTAACTATTCCCCTTTTTGATGCTATTCGCCAGGTTCCTAAGTATGCTAAGTTTCTAAAAGATTTGTTCATGAATAAGGATAAGATACATGATTTAGAAACTATTCTTTTGGGTAGCTCTATTTCTGCTTTGATGAGTGCTATATCGGAGAAATGTGCTGATCCCAATCCTTGTATGGTTACTTGTACTATAAGGGGTGTACAATTTGTTGACTGCATGTGTGATTTAGGTGTATGTGTTATTATTATGCCATTATCTGTATATGATGCTTTGAGGCTCCCACCCTTGAAAAGGTCGGCAGCACGTCTTGTTTTGGCAGATAAGAGCATAATCTCAGTGGTTGGCATTGTGAAAGATGTCTTGGTGAGCATTAAGGGGTTGATGATGATAAGTCATCTTAGGCTAGTTTCACAAGACTTTTTCATTTATTTTTACTTGGTTTTCATGTATTTCTTAGGCAATAAGTAAGTGATTGGATAAGAATTTCATGCTTGTCTTGATTGATTTAAACATTGTTAATTTTGTGCATTTTCATGAGATTTATGCTAGGTTTATTGTTTATTATGAATGATGCAAAATCTTGTGAAATTAGCAAAGCTTTGATGAATGTGTTTGGTTGATGATAGGTGAGGAAGAGCAAGGAAAGGGGGAACTGCAACATTCTGCAAGAATCTAGTGCCAACGTTGGAGGGAACATTACCTCCAACGTTTTTCAATACAGTTTGCGTTCTCGAAATTGGAAAAATTAGCTGCGATGCGCATGCGTGGCCAACGCATACGCGTGAGCATGGAAATTCTACAATCCACGCGTACGCGTGGGTGACGCGCATCCATGGAAAGGCCAACGTTGGAGGGAACGTTGGTGCGCCAACGTTGAGTCCAAAGCCCGCAATAAGAATTTCAAATCTGGAATTGGGAAAATTTGAGGTGACGAGTACGCGTCGATGACACGTACACGTGGAAGCGCATTTTGGCCTTACACGTGAACGCCTGAGCAACGCATACGCGTAAAAACCTGTTTGACGTGTAGGCGTGGGTGACGTGCACACATGACTGCGCGAACGTTGGTGCACCAACATTGAGTCAAACGTTGCTGGCAACGCCCAGACTTCATTTTTTCAAGTAACATTTGACCCAACGTTTTTACACAACGTGGTCACCAACGTTAAGGCTAATTTTATTCCAAAATGCACCATACAGAGTATGAATGTTAGTTGCCAAACGATCATCGTCAAAGAGTTACTCTTACTTGCTTCAATCAAGGCCAAGGCCCACATCTAAGTACTTAAAGATCCAATTGAAGATGAAAAAAAGAGTATAAATAGAAGAGTTTTTGAAGATTGAAATGCAGCGGTAGTAGGAGTAGGAGTAGAATAGAGGGCTCAAGCTGGAGGATTAGAGACTCCAAAGCTCTCTTGGAGGATTAGAGACTCCAGAGAGCTTAGTTTAGCATTTTTCTTTTGTACCCATTCTATATTCTGCACTTTCTTCTTAGTTTGTATTGAGCTTCAATTTCACCTATGCAATTTTAATTTCCTGCACTTCTACCTTTCTGCCAATTTTACATTTTCGTTCCTATTGAGCTTGATTTACTATCATGCAATTTAAATTTCCTACAAGTGTTCTTAGAGCGATGATCAACTAAACCCCAACCTCATTAGGGAGAGGAGCTCTATTGTAATTCATATGAATTGAATGCAATTCCTCTTCCTCTCAATTCATTTGTGTAGCTATAGGATAACTTCTGTTTTGATTGTGAACTACTCACTCCGGAAGGGGGTTTAATTCAATTGAATGCTTGTGTGAGCCTTGGAAGGGGAATCATGAGCATTAGAATTGAGGCTCTATCCTTTACAATTCTCTTGACCAACACTATTCGGGAGGAATTGAGGTCTTGAGAGTTTGTGTGGATTATGGATGAGAGAACATGCTTAACCTCTTCTCATGACAATTAGATCAAGGAATTGGAAACATTGATTGTGATTAGAGAGATTGGATTGCCAAGAAATTGGGATCCAATCAATTTCAATCTGCCATAGATCTACTTATATGATTGAGAAGGAAGTTGAGACCCATTTGATTCATTGTGGGTTATGATGTCTCCAATCCCTAATGAATTTTCCTTTCTATTACTTATCCTTGAGTTCACTTTAATTGCTTTGATCTACTACTTCCTTAAATTTTCCAGCACCCAATTCCCATTTACATTTTCTGCAATTTACTTTTCTTGCCACTTAAGTTTCTGCCAATTTATTTTCAGCAATTTATGTTTTCTGCAATTTACATTCTGTTAATCAAATTTCACTCAATTAATCAATATTAGCTTGACTAGACATATCACCTCACTAAAGTTTCTTGATCCATCAATCCCTGTGGGATCAACCTCACTCTAGTAAGTTTTACTACTTGATGCGACCCGGTACACTTGCCGGTTAGTTTGTGTAGAATTCAATTTTTTCGCCATCAAGTTTTTGGCGCCATTGCTGGGAATTGATTTAGATCGACAATGATCAAGTGGGTGATAAGTCTAGATTAAGCATTTTTCTTTGTTTCTGCCATTTAAAGTTTTCTTTTTAATTTTCTGTTTTCTCTTGATACTAAGGTGTTTGTGGTATTGCCTCACTAAGAAAATCTTCTCTGTGACATGAGGAATTTCAATTTTCATTGGTGATTGTATTTTACAAAATTTAAATGGAGTTCACCTCATCTTTTGATCAAGCCAATTTCATGGGGTATTACCCACCACCACAAAATGATTCATGTCATTATCCTAATGGTGGCTGGAATATCACTAAGAAATGACAGATTATGAGCAATCCATCCATTGGGGATATGTTCTAGGGCCACAAAATGATCAAGCAGATTACATGAGATATTGCCCACTACCACAAGATGATTTATGTCATTATCCTCATGGTGACTAGGAATATCAACAAGGAATGAGGGAGTATGAACAATCAAGTGAAATGAGCTACCACCCAGAGCCACAAAGTGACTCATATTGTTATGACACTTACACAAATTATGGCTGGGAAGGGAATTTCAATGCTTCATATTCTAATCATCCAGAGACATCATCACTTGATTGTGCTGTTAATACATTCATGCAAGATTGCTCCCCAGGGCCACAAAATGATCCATACTGTAATGAATTCAATAATTACTCAAGTTGTGATTGGGAGGATCAAAATCAAAGAGCATTCAATAATCCATACTCCACTTATCAAGAGCCATCATCACTTGAGTGTACTTTCAATTTATTTATGCAAAATTGTCCAACCTCACCTCCCAGTTTTTCATATGAAAACTCTTCATCACTTGACTATGCCTTAACACAAAATTCTTTCCAAAACTCACAACCCACACAAACTTCCCTGAATCAAAGACTCTCAAAACTTAAGTCCATGCTTGAAAGATATGAAGATGAGATGAAGAAATCTTGGAAAGAACAAGACACCTCTTTCAAAAACATGGAAGTGTTTTCAAAACCAGATGTTGAGTGCAAAAGAGGAATTAAAAAAGCAAGTAAAAGAAGTTCTGATAACAAGTGAAAGTTCAACGAAGAAGGAGGATGTGGAGGCATTTGAGCCTATAATTCTATATCCATAGAGGCCACTTGAGGTGACAGAGGAACATGAAGACTCACTCCCAAATGACTTAATGGAAGATCATACAGAAGAAAGGGAGGAAGACAATCAAGGAAGTCCACACTCAATTGAAGCAGAGAGCTACATAGAGGAACGGTTCATTGAACCATCAATTTAAGAGGCTTTTAATGAAGAGGACACTCCAACAAACACACAACACTCAAATCTTGATATCCAAGAAGTGAAGGCAACCAACAAGAACACTGAAAAGATGATTGCGACCAAGCTACAATTGACCATACCCATGAAGAAAAGAAGGTCAACCACAAGCAATCCAACCCCTGATCCAACAAGCAAGTTTAGTCAAGCAAATAACAAAAGGAAGCTTGTTGGGAAGAGGCCAAGACAGGGGATACTGACTTGCTCTTCTTTCCCCCTGAGGTCATTCCTCTTAACAAACTGGAAGAAGAGGAAGAAAGTTATGAACAGCATGTTAAGCTAGTGACATTAAAAAAGCGCTTGTTAGGAGGTAACCCAACCAGAGGTAACTCTCTTTTCCTTTACTATTTTAATAAGAAAGTTCAGTAGATTTCTCTGTATTGCAAGGAGCTAAGTGATGGGTGGAAATCAGATTCCACACCTAAACTCACCGGCAAGTGTACCGGGTCGCATCAAGTAGTAATTACTCACATGAGTGAGGTCGATCCCACAGGGATTGATAGATTGAGCAATTTTAGTTAGGTGATGAATTATTTAAGCAAATAGTTGATGATTTGAGTGAAACTTGAATAACAGAAGCTAAATTGCATGAAAATAAAAGGGGGAGGGGAAATTGACAGAAAAGTAAAGTACAGAAGAGTAAATTGCATGAAACTTAAAGTGCAAGAAAACTAAATGACTGAATCTAAATTGCTGAGAAATGTAAATAGCTGAAGCTTAGAGTGCAAGAAACGTAAATTGCTTGAATAGTAAAGGGATGTGGGAGCTGGGATTTAGAATTCAACAAGAGAATGTAAACAGAGATTAAATAGAGAAGTAGAAGATGAACTAAGTTGTTGAAGATCTAAACAGAAAAGTAGAATTGCTTGAAGAACAAAACAGAAAGTAAATTTAGCTCAATTACAAAATCTAAAAGAGAAATTGAAGATCCAAGAGGAGCAATGAGATTAGAACAAGGATCTATATCTCAATTTCACCCTTGATCAAATAGAAAATAAAATGCAGAAGAAATGTAAAAGAAACAGCAATTAAAACTCAGATCCAATTCTTAGAACAATTGGGAAGAGAGGTAAAAGATGATTCTCAAACTTAGAATCAATGAAGCTCTTCAATCTCAATTCAAATTCCAAGAACAGATAGCAAGAGTTGCAGAAGAAATGAAAATGAAGGCAGAAAGCTAAAATCCAATTCCAAATCCTTAGAATTATGCAGAAGAAAACAAGTATGAATTACAGATCAAGGATTGAAACAGAATTCCTTCAACCTCAACCCAAAATTCAAAAACAGAAAAGAGAAATTGCCAAAGTAAGAACAATGAGGAAGAGAACTCCGCTCTCAATCCCAATTCCCAAATTCAAAATCAAAGCTAAAGTGAAAACTAAAATTTAGCTAAAAGGTAAAACAAAAAAATGAAAGAAGGTCCTCTCTAAATCAAACTAAGTCCTATTTATACACTTTCTCATTTTTATTTTAGAATTTGGAATGGGCTTTTTACGTTGGTGAAGAAATGGATCCCAAATTGGCTTTTGATTTAAAATTGGATCATGGGACATCTCCCAGGGGAGCGCTCAGTGAAGTAACCAAACATAGCGCTCCCTTTGCTTTGTGCCTTGGCTCATTTGATGCGTGACAAGCATTCAACATAGTGCTCAGTGAACTAATTTCACTTAGCGCTACAAGCCTTGGGTGGGGCTCCCCCTTCGAACCATGGTGGCTTCAATTTGAACCAATTTCCTCAACAAAGTGGCACTCAGGGGCGGGTAATTACCACCCGAACTCCCGGGTACCCACCCCACCCCTACCCGCTCGCGGGTTCTTGGGAGGGGCGGGGCGGGGTCGGGTTTAGGTAATACCCGCCCCGCTATAAGCTTGTACAAGGTCCCTTCTTCGAGCCTTGCTCCTCCCATTTTGTGCCAATTTCATTACACACTAGCGCTCAGTGAAGGAACTTCACGTAGCACCCTTTGTGCTTGTATAAGGTCTCCTCTTCGACTCTTGGTGACTGCATTTTGTCTATTTCCTTTGGTGAAGAGCAGCGCTCCTTTGCTTTCTTTATGTGCTTGGTTCGAGCCTTGGTGAATTCATTTTGTGTGATGCGCCATGATTTTCCTTGCTTGTAGCGCTTTCTTTTATGCCTTATGTACAAGGTTCGAACCTTGGTTGGCTCTATTTTGGAGCTGTGCCTTGCATTTTCTTCTGAATGGAACCCGATAAAGTTACTTAGTTAACTGAGCGCTATTGATTTTCTTGGGTTCCTTGGGCGCTCAGTTAAGAGAGTTCACTTAGCGCCATGCCTTTGCTCCCTTGGCCTTTGCTCTAGCGCTCAAATAGAGAGCACTACGCTCAATTAGTGAGCGCTATGCCTTGGCCTCTTGATGCGCATCGCTTTTTTCCTTCCTTGGGCCATGCTGTAATAGGCACGCTTTCCTTATTTCTTTCTTTTCTTCACCTACAAGTAATTAAAACAACCAATCAAAGTATCACCAAATTTACAAGGTTTATAATTCATTCAAAAACCAACTAATTCTAGCTTAAACCTCATGATTTAGTGTCAAATAAAGGATGATTGATTGATTCAACAAAACCATGTAAATCCACTCCAAATCACTTACTTACAATGCAAGAAAGTGCATAAAACCTAATGAAACAAGTGAAAATTGCTTGAAAAGCTAGCATAAGATGACTTGTCATCACAACACCAAACTTAAACCTTGTGATGATGAGGATTTTGGTCGATGGTCTAGATTTTTCTTCTTATAGAAAAGAATTACTTTGTTGTAAGCATAGCTCCAAACTAACAAACAATTCTCACATCAAAAATTTGGTTTTGTCAGAAGTACAAGCCCCAATAAGAATTAACCAAAGTATTTAGACTCTGGGTCGTCTCATAAGGTATTGCAATGAAATGGTCAATTATTGGCTATGAAGGGGCAAAGGGGTTTGGTTTATAAAAGGGTAATAATATAAATGACAAGAAGAGTAAAGAGAGCAATAAAAGAGGACAAGTAATAAAGAGAAACAATTATTAAAGAGAGACATTCATGGCAAGGATTGAGATCATAGGCTTTCCATCCTAGTCACTAATAATAATAATTAGCAAGAATTTATCTTATTACGTCATCTCCAACGATGGAAGAAGGTGTGAGTTATCTTCCATGAGAGAAAGTCAAACAAGACTAGCTAATCTCAATCCAAATGTCCCGATCAACTCACTAATTAAATTAGCAAGATATTAGAGTCAATGGAAATAATATTAACTAACAACTCTAGATCACCAATCCAAATTGCGAAGAAAGTAAATCAACAACTCAAATCATCAATGAAAAGAACATCAAACATTAGATTTCATTCAATGTAAACAAATTCCAACATGAGCATTCATAAACATAAAAGAGACATAAAATTAAAATTGGCAAGAGAACTAAGAAGAATAGAGTAGTAGAAACAAGAAATTATGAAGGAACCAAGATAAAATTGAGTAATTAATTCAAGATCCAAGACAATTTATCCTAAACCTAACCTAATTCTAGAGAGAAGAGGGAGCTTCTCTCTCTAGAAAACTAACTAAAGGCTCATGTTGACTAACTAATTTCTCCCCCTTGCTTGGACTTCAATTCTGCATGAAATACACTCAGAAACAAGTTGGACTTGGGCCTGGGCAGCTTAGAAATCACCCCCCAGCGTTTTGCCTTTAAGTGGGTCACGTGTGAGTATCGGCGCGTACGCGCCATGTGCGCGTGCGCGTCGATTGGCTGTTTCTTCATCCGCGCGTACGTGTCATGTACGCGTGCGCGTCTCTATGCGAAGCCACTTCTGCGCGCGCACGCCTAATACGCGTGTGCGCCCATCGATGCATTCCTAATTCTTGTTTCCTCATGCATTCTCTACTTTGTATGCTTTTCTCCTTATTTCTTTCATCCAATACTTGCCTCATGAACCTGAAATCACTCAACAAACACATCAAGGCATCGAATGGAATTAAAGTGAGTTAAAATCACCAATTTAAGGGCCTAAAAAGCATGTTTTTTACAGCTAAGCACAAATCAGGGGAGAATTGCAAAACCATGCTATTTCATTGAATAAATGTAGGAAAAGGTGATAAAATCCCCTAAAATAAGCACAAGATAAACCACGAAATCGGGGTTTATCAAATCTCCCCACACTTAAACTAAGCATGTCCTCATGCTAAAATTAAGAAAGAAGCAAAGGGGTATCAACATTTATTCAATGCAAGCTAACCAAATGCAATCTATCTATATGCAACCTATTTATATGAATGCAATGGCTCAGTCTAAATAAATCAATCTCCAAGAATACATATGCAAGCACAAGGGCTAAGGCAATAGTAATCAAAGCAAACCACAATTGGATTGAATCATTGAAAGATTTTACAAACTTGCAAGAAAAGATGATCATGGGTGAAAACATGTAATTGAGCGATCGAATCCTCGCCGGATGTGTATCCTCTCTAAGAACTCAAGTGTATGGGGTTGATTTACTCAATTTTCCCTTAATCATGCTTTCCAAGATTTGTTTCTCATCTAATAATCAACAATTACTCTATGCATGCATACAAATATCATGAGGACTTTCCCATAGGTTGTAATGGGGCTAGGGTCAAGGTAGGATGCATATGGTCAAGTGAGTTTGAGAATTGGATCTTTGATTAACTTAAACTTCCCACCTAACCTATGACAACTTATACAATTCTAAACAACCTAGCTATCCATTCTTCACTTTTCTACACACTCATGTATTCTCTTTTGATTACCACACATATGCATTGATCATTATCAAACTTCACCTTGGGGCATTTTTGTCCCCTTTTTTATTGTAATTCTTTTTCTTTCTTTTATCATTTCATTTTTTTTTCAATCTAAAATATACAAGAACGTCAATGCATATGGTTTACACATGACTAATATATGAGTATGTACCTAATTCTCAAGATTCTCAACACAAATACAAAAAAAACACATTTTTATCTCTACCCAATGTTCCCAACTCTCACTAGCCTAAGCTAATCAAAGATCCAAATTAAGGGATATTTGTTATTTTTCACTTAGGCTTGTAATGTGCTACAATTAAGAACAAATGGGTTAAGCATAGGCTCAAAATTGGCTAACAATAAAAGATAAAAGGTAGGCTATTTGGGTAAGTGAGCTATTTGAACAATGGCCTCAATCATATAAATGCATGTATACACAAAGTAATGGACATAAAGAATCAAACAAATCAAAGATTACACTCATAGGAAGAGAATAATGAACACAAGAATGAAAATAAGTGGTCAT
Organism: Arachis ipaensis; assembly: GCF_000816755.2. NCBI lineage: Eukaryota > Viridiplantae > Streptophyta > Magnoliopsida > Fabales > Fabaceae > Arachis > Arachis ipaensis. The sequence continues at coordinate 44,180,027 of NC_029790.2, forward strand.
ATGATGTAACCACACAATCAGGCTCAAAACTCTCATGCTTGTGTTCTTTGCTCAAAACATGATCCACAAAGTGTATAATTCAGGCAAGTCCTAAAAAAAAATTTAACCAATTGGGGTGGTGCCCTAGAAATGGGTTTCTTGGAAATTTTTATCATATTGATTAAGCTTATTCTAATGTAATGTTGTGATTTAGAAAACTAAAAAGAATTTCTTAGTTTACCCCTTTTCCAATCAAAGCAAATTTCATACGCAAAGGGGATTAACTAGGTTTCAACAATTCACAATGTTTTTCCAATTCACAACCAAAAACACAAAAACAACTATATGATAAAAATCCAACCAAAATATGAAACGTATACCATCTAAGGTGCAAAATGTGACAACTAAGATAAAGTAATCCCAAGATAACAAATATATACAATAGTCTCAAAGTGATCTCAAAGATAAAGTGCAAAATGAAATAAAGTAGCAGAAACTAGAAGATAAATGTCCAAAAGTTCACCACACAAATGCTAACCACCAGTCACGAACGATGACCTCCCCACACTTTAGGATGAAGCATCGTCCTCGATGCTACTGCTGAAGCACGGGCTGTGGATTAACAATCGCGTCGGGCTGTGGCTCAGGCTCAGGCTGTGGGTCCTCAGGAGGTTGCTGAACCTCTGTGGTGGCCTGTGTCTCTGGGGGTTCCTCCTGGTGAGTCGGCTCCTCAACATGCTCCTCCTCCTGATCCTGCTCATCAGAGGCGGGAGAGTCTGGAAGAGGAGGTAGCTCAATGCCCTGCGATACAAACACCTGGTCTATGCGATCGAGATGTCGCATGATACGACGCTCGCTGCGCTCCATGAAGCGAAACAGGCGCTGTACTAGCAGGTATGTCGGCTCAAGTGGTGGTGGTGGTGGCAAGCGTGCTGCGACTGCTGAAGCAGAGGAGGGTCCTGCTGCTGCTGCGGAAGATGAAGGCTGAGCTGCCTCCACCACTACTCTAGCTCGAGAACGGCGTCTGGGTGGAGGCTTCTCGTGCTCCCACCCACCCCACAGAATAGTAACCTCCCTGTCGTCGTCATCTGGGGGTGGTGGTGTCACGTCATCGTCCTCCCATGGGACATCGGCTAGCTCAATCATGCTAGTGACCGATGTAGGAAATGGCAGTAGGCCACGAATGTGTGCGCGCCACATGCTCTGCCTGATCAACCGGGGGAAGTCTACCTCCTTTCCCTCCATGACACAGCCAATAAAAACTAGCATATCCATCGGAATCTCTGAAAAGTGAGTGGTGGGCAAGACATAATGGGTGAATATATGCTGCCAAGTCTTAGCCTCTCTTGACAGATAAGTGAATAGCATCCCCTTGGGCTTCTTGTTGCCAGAATCCATTACCCAAGGGGCGTCCGATGTGGTAATCACGCGCTTCAGTGCCTCATAATCAAAGGTCATGCAGTGGATAGCTATCTCTGTCTGCTGATAGGCGCATGTGTCATCAATACGAGGTCGGAAAAGCAATGCCTCCCCGATAGCTGCCTTAGTGATCAAGATCTCCCTACCCCTCAGGTGGACTAAATCAAGAGTGGCACGAAAGAAGTTACAGTAGAACTCCTACACCCACGAAGTGTTATCCTCCCTAAATCCCTATCAACAAAATCCAAGCCCAATTCCAGAATAAGGGCATTGATGGCGCGTCTCACATCGTTGGGAAGGACCAGTTTCTTTTCAATATTCAGATTCGTCTTCCGATATTTAGGGAAGCAAAGCTCACAGTAGAGATTGGAAAACTTGGTTGGGTCGGTGGATGGGAACAATTGATTCTCTTTATCCACGTCATTCAGTGGATTCTTAGCATAGTTGGCATAAGGAGAAGGGGTAGAGGCTTTGGAGTGCTTCCTCTTCTTTGAGGTAGTAGCTATGGCTTTTCCTTTATCCAACATCCTGAAAACAGATGTGATATGATATAAGCAACTAGCCAAGTAGATGTATAGCACTCAAGGTAAGACATAATCATGAAGTGAGTGAAGAAAAGAGAATTCTTGGGATGTAAGTAACAAAATTCAGAATTCAAACTAAGTGACAAACCAAGAATTCAAACTACAAGTGCACAATGCTTTGTGTATTAAGCTCATGAAACATCATACCCAAAAGAATGATCAAATGATTTAAGTTGAAAACCAAAAGAGAAGTTAGTTGGTTAAACAAGTTAGAAGTTAGAAAAATGGTTCAAAAGTTACTGATATGACGGTTACTGGCTCAATTAAAAGAAATGCACAAGTATGAAAGGTAAGCATACTCAAAATCTTGAGGGACATTTAGTCATTGATGATGAAATATAAAAATTTTGCACAAAAGCATGTGTATGGGAAGCAAATCATCAGTCAATGTCATGGTCAAAAATGTTTTGCAATAGTTGGTACTGAAAAAAAATGAAGTATGCACTAATGTAACCAAAAGCACTTAAAAACAGTTTTGAATCAAGAAGGGTTATACTAGTGAGATCCACCAATTATTGCAATTAAATGAACCTTATTGAGAAAAATCACAAGTTAAAGTCAAGTTGGAAGTTCAGTACGATTGAAAAGGCAATTGACTTAACTTGGAGGGTGAAGACACAAAAGGTTCAAGTTGATGAGTTAGGTAAGGGATTGTTTGTCACAGAAATCCAACAAGCAACTCCTGGAACTAACTAATCCATTGCGTATCGCGGGAAATACAAGTAAGCACGGAAATGCCAACCATAGCAACCTAGGAATTGAACTTGTCGAAGTTGAGTGAGACTCAATTCGAAAAATGCTAAGTTCAATTTTTAGGTTGCACGTTAAAGCATATAGAAATTTTAAAAATTTGGGCAGCATTCTGGCAGTAAATCGGATGTTCCCGGATAGTACAAATCAGCAAAAACAAGTATATGATTCCAAAAAATTGCACAAGTATGACATGAGCATGGATCACGCATAGTAGGGCAGTACCAAACATAGTCAGATAATGAATTTCAGCAAGCAGCAGTCAAGATCAACACAGCAGCGAAATAGAATCATACAAACAGAGCGTGTCACTCATCATTCAGCATGTAACATTTGAACAAGTAAACACAAACGGAGTACTTATTAGGCCTAGAATCTTCTAACCACATCCTAACTACCTAACAGCATGCAATTCTATCTAACCTAACATGCAAAGATAACTAATTAATTAATCTACTCTAATCATTAAACAAGACTAATAAAACAGAGTAAAAATAGGGCACTAGGGAACCTGGAAGTAGGGCAGAAGAAATGAACCAAGAGATGAGAAAGGGAAGGTGAATGGGGCGGCCGATTTCTGCTGCCAGTGACGGTGGCCGACGGCGGAGCTTGCAGCGGCGCTGAGATGGCGCCGGGACAGGGCAGAAACGGAAAGAGAGAGAGTAAGAGGGAGTGAGAGTGTGACCGGACGAAGATTGATGGTCGCAGTGAAGGCTTGCCGGCAACAATGGGGGTCGCGGCGGCAGCGGCAGTGGAGTTGGAGTGAGTGAGAAATAGAGGAAGGGAGATTTGGAAGAAGGGGGAAAGAACGAGGGTTGGGGACGAGAAGAGGGGTGAGGATGATGGCGGCGGCGATGGTGTCGCTGGAGGTGCTCGGTGATAGTTGCAGAGAAGATGAAGGACGATGGTTATGAAGGGGGAGAAGAGGGAGAGACGTTGGGGGAAAGGGTGAAAGAATACGCGACTGTGCTAGGGCTTTCGCGTCCCTGGGGTAAGTAAAATTTTGAATCCACGCGTGCGCGCACTGTGCGCGTCCGCGTAGGTGGGAGAATAAGGAAGTGGCGCGGGAGCATCACACGTGCCTGCGCGTGGATAGGAGATGTGGGAATGGGCACAGACGCATATGGTGCGCGTCCGCGCGGGTGAGTGGTGCACGAAATTATAATTCACACTTTTCACAACTCCGCACAACTAACCAGCAAGTGCACTGGGTCGTCCAAGTAATACCTTACGTGAGTAAGGGTCGATCCCACGGAGATCGTTGGCTTGAAGCAATCTATGGTTACCTTGTAAATCTTAGTCAGGAGATTAATTATGATTATCAGTTTGAATTGCGAAAAATAAAAAAGCAAGAAATAAATACTTGTTATGCAGTAATGGAGAATATGTTGGAGTTTTGGAGATGCTTTGTCTTCTGAATCTCTGCTTTTCCCCTGTCTTCTTCTTAACGCACGCAAGGTTCCTCCTATGGCAAGCTGTGTGTTGGTGGATCACCATTGTCAATGGCTACCATCCGTCCTCTCAGTGAAAATGGTCCAGGTGCGCTGTCACCGCACGACTAATCATCTGTCGGTTCTCACTCATGCTGGAATAGGATCCATTGATCCTTTTGCGTCTGTTACTACGCCCAACCCTTGTGAGTTTGAATCTCGTCACAGTCATTCAATCCTTGAATCCTATTCGGAATACCACAGACAAGGTTTAGACTTTCCAGATTCTCAAGAATGCTGCCAATGGATTCTAGCTTATACCACGAAGATTCTGATTAAGGAATTCAAGAGATACTCATTCAATCGAAGGTAGAATGGGAGTGGTTGTCAGGCACGCATTCATAGATTGAGAATGGTGATGAGTGTCACGGATCATCACATTCATCATATTGAAGTGTGAATGAACATCTTAGATAGAAAAAAGCGTGTTTGAATAGAAAACAGAAATAATTGCATTAATTCATCGAGACACAGCAGAGTTCCTCACCCCCAACAATGGAGTTTAGAGACTCATGCCGTCAAAGAGTATAAAGTTCAGATCTTAAAATGTCATGAGGTGCAAAATAAATCTCTAAAAGTTGTTTAAATACTAAACTAGTAACCTAAGTTTACAAAAAATGAATAAGCTATGATAGATAGTGCAGAAATCCACTTCTGGGGCCCACTTGGTGTGTGCTGGGGCTAAGACTTGAGCTTTACACGTGCCTAGGCTATTTCTGGAGTTAAACGCCAGGTTGTAACCTGTTTTGGGCGTTTAACTCCAACTTGTAACCTGTTTCTGGCGTTTAACGCCAGAATGCAACATGGAACTGGCGTTGAACGCCAGTTTAGGTCATTTATCCTTAAGCAAAGCATGAACTATTATAAATTTTTGGAAAGCCCTGGATGTCTACTTTCCAACGCATTTGAGAGCGCGCCATTTGGACACCTGTAGCTCCAGAAAATCCATTTCGAGTGTAAGGAGGTAAGAATCCAACAGCATTTGCAGTCCTTTTTCAGCCTAAATCAGATTTTTGCTCAGCTCCCTCAATTTTAGCCAGAAAATACCTGAAATCATAGAAAAACACACAAACTCATAGTAAAGTCCAGAAATATGAATTTTTCCTAGAAAATAATAAAAATATACTAAAAACTAACTAAAACATACTAAAAACTACATGAAATTACCCTTAAAAAGCGTATAAAATATTCGCTCATCACAACACCAAAATTAAACTGTTGCTTGTCCCCAAGAAACTACACAAATAAAATAGGATGAAAAGAAATCAAGAAGCAATAATATCTAAGAGTTTTAAGTGAAGCTCAGATTCTAATCAAATGAGCGGGACTAGTAGCTTTTTTCTTCCGAACAGTTTTGGCATCTCACTTTATCCTTTGAAATTCAGAATGATTGGCATCCATAGGAACTCAGAATTCAGATAGTATTATCGATTCTCCTAGTTTAGTATGTTGATTCTTGAACACAGCTATTTTATGAGTCTTGGCCGTGGCCTTAAGCACTTTGTCTTCTAGTATTACCACCGGATACATAAATGCCACAGACACATAACTGGGTGAACCTTTTTTGATTGACTTAGCTTTGCTGAAGTCCCCAATTAGAGGTGTCCAGAGTTCTTAAGCACACTCTGTTTTTGCTTTGGACCTTGACTTTAACCGCTCAGTCTCAAGTTTTCACTTGACACCTTCACGCCACAAGCACATGGTTAGGGACAGCTTAGTTTAGCCGCTTAGGCCAGAATTTTATTCCTTTTAGGCCCTCCTATCTATTAATGCTCAAAGCCTTGGATCCTTTTTACCCTTGCCTTTTGGTTTTAAGGGCTATTGGCTTTTTCTACTGCTCCTTCTCTTTTTTTCTTTTTTTTTGCTGCTTTTTCTTGCTTCAAGAATCAATTTCATGATTTTTCAGATCATCAATAACATTTCTCTTGTTCATCATTCCTTCAGGAGCCAACAATTTTAACATTCATAAAATTTAATATAAAAAACATGCACTGTTCAGGCATTCATTTAGGAGACAAAAAGCATTGCCACCACATATAAATAATTAGAATTTTCCTTATTAAGAACTCGAAAAAAAAATATTGCCTCCTTACTCTAAAAATCTGCTATTTTATTCATGTTTGATGATGATGAGAAAAATAAATTATGGCTTAATTGGAGATAAAGTAAAAATAGAGATACTAATTACTACCACTCATATATAACTTCTAAGGTAAATTTCTAATAAGAACAATTATCACAGAGTTAAGGCTAAGATTAGAACTCAACAACCTTGAATTTGGGAGGTGGATGCCTCCTTAGTCTATGGAGTGCTTGGCCCTTCAAGAGATAGCTTCTGGTGCTTTAGTTCCTTCAGTTCACGCCCTTGCTCTTCTTGTTCTATAAGCAGTTTGTAGAGCATGCTGTTTTGATTTTACTGTTCTTCCTTCAGTTGATCCATAGCTTCTTGCAACTTGGTGACAGATGCTTCTAGGCGCTCCCAGTATTCAATTTGAGGGATTTTCGGGAGGAACTCCTGTGCTCTCCTCTTGATGGGGTCATCCTGCACTTGTTGTCCTTCCATAGACTTTTTGGTGATTGGTAGCTCAACTGGGATGTACTCATCTACTCCCATTTTTATCCCAGCATCTTTACATAATAGAGAGACCAAGCTTGGATAAGCCAATTTGGCATCTTTGGAGTTCTTGTTTGCAATTTTGTAAAGCTCACAAGCAATCAGCTGATGAACTTCCACTTCTTTTTCCAGCATAATGCAATGAATCATTACTGCTCTTCTGATGGTGACTTCAGAGCGGTTGCTAGTGGGCAGTATAGAGCGCCCAATGAAGTCCAGCCAGCCTCTGGTGACTGGTTTGAGATCTCCTCTTTTGAGTTGGTTCAGGGCACCCTTTGTGTTGGTTGTCCATTTAGCTCCAAGGAGACATATGTCCTCTAGGATTTTGTCCAAGTTCAGGTTTGATCTCATCATTCTCCTATTAAAGGAGTCTGGGTCATTTTGCAGTTGAGACAGCTTGAAGATCTCCCTTATTTTGTCAGGGTGAGTGTGAACAATCTTCCCTCTGACCAGAGTTCTATAGTCATAGAATGCGGTTCCCGCTAATCTCTGCCTGTCTGTCTGCCACAGATTTGTGTAGAATTCCTGAACCATGTTTCTTCCCACCTTTGTTTCAGAATTAGCTAGGACTTCCCAGCTCCTGTTTCGAATTTGCTCTTGGATCTTTGGATATTCGTCTTCTTTCAGATCAAATTTAACTTCGGATATTCTGAATCCTTCTGCATCCCTGTGAACTTATGCAATTGATTCTTTACCTTGAAGATTATTTATATTAAACCTGTATAGATAAATAAAAAAATTAATAAGAAAAAGTTTTGCTAATGGCTGGGTTGCCTCCCAGCAAGCGCTTCTTTATTGTCTTTAGCTAGACCTTGCTGAGCTTTTTAATCTAGCCTCAGCCTTGAGCATTCTTGCTCAACATTGCCTTCAAGATAATGTTTGATTCTCTGTCCATTAACGATGAACTTCTTATTAGAATTAATGTCTTGAAGCTCTACATAGCCATATGGTGACACACTTGTAATCACATATGGTCCCCTCCACCGGGATTTCAGTTTTTCGGGGAATAGCCTGAGCCTAGAGTTAAACAGTAGAACCTTCTGTCCAGGTTCAAAGACTCTAGATGACAGCTTTCTGTCATGCCACCTTTTTGCTTTCTCTTTGTAAAGCTTGGCATTTTCGAAAGCAGTGAGTCTGAATTCCTCTAGCTCATTCAGCTGGAGCAATCTTTTTTCTCCAGCTAATTTGGCATCAAAGTTTAGGAATCTGGTTGTCCAGTAGGCTTTGTATTCCAGTTCCACGGGCAAATGACAGGCCTTACCATACACAAGTTGGTATGGAGAGGTCCCTATAGGAGTCTTGAATGCTGTTCTGTAAGCCCACAGAGCATCATCCGAGCTTCTTGCCCAATCCTTTTTACGGGTGCTTACAGTTCATTCCAGGATTCTTTTTAGTTCTCTGTTAGAGACTTCAGCTTGTCCATTTGTCTGTGGATGATATAGAGTTGCCACTTTGTGGCTAATTCCATACCGGACCATGGCAGAGTAAAGCTGTTTGTTGCAGAAGTAAGTGCCCCCATCACTGGTTAGTACTCTAGGGACACCAAACCTGTTGAAGATATCTTTTTGGAGGAACTTCAGCACTGTCTTAGTATCATTAGTAGGTGTGGCAATGACCTCTACCCATTTAGATACATAGTCGACTGCAACCAGAATATAAGTATTTGAGTATGATGGTGGGAAAGGCCCCATGAAGTCAATACCCCATACATCAAACAACTCTATCTCCAAGATTCCTTGTTGAGGCATGGCGTAACCATGAGGCAGATTACCAGCTCTTTGGTAATTGTCATAGTTACGTACAAATTCTCGGGAATCTCTATAGAGTGTAGGCCAGTAAAAGCCACATTGGAGGACCTTAGTGGTCGTTCGCTCACCTCCGAAATGTCCTCCATATTGTGACCCATGGCAATGCCATAAGATCTTTTGTGCTTCTTCTCTAGGCACACACCTTATGATTATTCCGTCTGCACACCTCTTAAAGAGATAGGGTTCATCTCACAAGTAATACTTTGCATCAGTAATTAATTTTTTCTTTGCTGCCTGCTGTATTCCTTGGGTATGAACCTTGTAGCTTTATAGTTTGCAATGTCTGCAAACCATGGTGTTTCCTGAATGGCAAACAAATGCTCATCCGAAAAGGTTTTAGAGATTTCAATAGAGGGAAAGGACGCCCCTTCTACTGGCTCTATCCGGGACAGATGATTAGCCACTTGGTTTTCTGTCCCTTTTCTGTCTCTTATTTCTATATCAAACTCTTGCAGAAGCAACACCCATCTTATGAGCCTGGGTTTTGAATCCTGCTTTGTAAGTAGATATTTAAGAGCAGCATGGTCAGTGTACACAATCACTTTTGATCCTACTAAGTATGATCTAAACTTGTCAATGGCATAAACCACTACAAGCAATTCCTTTTGTGTGGTTGTGTAATTTTTCTGGGCATCATTTAAAACACGGCTAGCATAATAAATGACATGCAGGAGCTTGTCGTGCCTCTGCCCTAATACTGCACCAATGGCTTGGTCACTGGCATCACACATTAATTCGAATGGTAATGTCTAGTCTGGTGCGGAAATAAATGGTGCTGTGACTAGCTTAGCTTTTAGGGTTTCAAACACCTGCAAACACTCTGTGTCAAACACAAATGGCGTATCAGCAGCTAGCAGATTGCTCAGAGGTTTTGTGATTTTTGAAAAATCCTTTATAAACCTCCTGTAGAATCCTGCATGCCCCAAAAAGCTTCTGATTTCCTTAACATTGGCAGGTGGTGGTAATTTTTCAATTACTTCCACTTTAGCTTGATCCACCTCTATCCCCTTGTTTGAAATTTTATGCCCAAAGACAATCCCTTCAGTCACCATAAAGTGACATTTTTCCCAGTTTAAAACCAGGTTAGACTCTTGGCATCTTTTCAGAACTAGTGTTAGGTGGTCAAGACAGGAGCTAAATGAGTCTCCATATACTGAGAAGTCATCCATGAAGACTTCCAGAAATTTTTCCACCATATCAAAGAAAATAGAGAGCATGCATCTCTGAAAGGTTGCAGGTGCATTACACAGCCCAAATGGCATCCTTCTATAGGAAAATACTCCAGATGGACATGTAAATGCAGTTTTCTCTTGATCCTGGGGATCTATTGCAATTTGGTTGTACCCTGAATAGCCATCCAAAAAGCAGTAATAATCATGACCTGCTAGTCTTTCTAGCATCTGGTCTATGAATGGTAGAGGAAAATGATCCTTTCTGGTGGCTGTATTGAGCCTTCTATAGTCAATACACATGCGCCACCCTGTAACTGTTCTTGTAGGAACCAGTTCATTTTTTTCATTATGAACCACTGTCATGCCTCCCTTTTTGGGGACAACTTGGACAGGGCTCACCCAGGGGTTATCAGAAATAGGATAAATAATCCCAGCCTCCAGTAAATTGGTGACCTCTTTCTGCACCACTTCCTTCATGGCTGGATTTAGCCGCCTCTGTGGTTGAACCACTGGCTTAGCATCATCCTCCAATAGGATCTTGTGCATGCATCTAGCTGGGCTTATGACCTTAAGGTCACTTATGGACCACCCAAGAGCTGTCTTGTGTGTCCTTAGCACTTGAAGTAGTGCTTCCTCTTCCTGTGGATTCAAAACAGAGCTTATGATCACTGAAAAAGTGTCACCTTCTCCTAGAAATGCATATTTCAGGGATGGTGGTAATGGTTTGAGCTCTGGTTTAGGAGGTTTTTCCTCTTCCTGAGGAAGTTTCAGGGGCTCTTTCAATTCCTCTGAATCCTCTAGATCAGGCTGAACATCTTTAAAGATGTCTTCCAGCTCTGATTTGAGACTCTCAGCCATGTTGATCTCCTCTACTAAAGAGTCAATAAGATCAACTTTCATGCAGTCTTTTGGTGTGTCTGGATGCTGCATGGCTTTGACAGCATTCAACTTAAACTCATCCTCATTGACTCTCAGGGTTACTTCCCCCGTTCGGACATCAATCAGAGTTCGTCCAGCTGCTAGGAAAGGTCTTCCTAGAATGAGAGTAGCACTCTTGTGCTCTTCCATTTCCAGCACTACAAAGTCAGTGGGGAAGGCGAATGGCCCAACCCTGATAATCATGTCTTCAATCACACCTGATGGGTATTTAATGGAGCCATCAGCAAGTTGGAGACATATTCGAGTTGGTTTGACTTCTTCAATTAAACCAAGCTTTCTGATAGTGGATGCAGGTATTAGATTGATACTTGCCCCATGATCACTGGTGCACGAAATTGTGATTATCAATGGCGCCATCAACATGGTATGCTCAATTGTAATCTCAACTTTTTATCACAACTTCGATACAACTAACCAGCAAGTGCACTGGGTCGTCCAAGTAATAAACCTTACGTGAGTAAGGGTCGATCCCACGGAGATTGTTGGTATGAAGCAAGCTATGGTCACCTTGTAAATCTTAGTCAGGCGGATATAAAATAGTTATGGAGTTTTCGAACATAAATAATAAATAGATAGAAAATAAGGATAGAAACACTTATGTAATTCATTGGTTAGATTTTCAGATAAGCGTATAGAGATGCATTCGTTCCTCTGAACCTCTGCTTTCCTGCTGTCTTCATACAATCAATCTCACTCCTTTCCATGGCTGGCTTTATGTAAGGACATCACCGTTGTCAATGGCTACTTTTAATCCTCTCTGGAAAATGGTCCGATGCGCTGTCACTGCATGGCTAATCGTCTGGAGGCATCACCCTTGCCAATGGCTGCATCCTATCCTCTTGTGAAAATGGTCCAAATGCTCTGTCACAGCACGGCTAATCATCTGAGGTTCTCGATCATACTGGAATAGGATTCACCAAACCCTCCTTTTGCGTCTATCACTACGCCCAGCACTTGCGAGTTTGAAGTTCGTCACAGTCATTCAATCTCAGAATCCTACTCGGAATACCACAGACAAGGTTTAGACTTTCCGAATTCTCATGAATGCCGCCATCAATCTAGCTTATACCACGAAGATTCTGATTAAGAGATCTAAGAGATACTCATTCAATCTAAGGTAGAACGGAAGTGGTTGTCAGGAACGCGTTCATAGGGAATGATGATGATTGTCACGTTCATCACATTCAGGTTGAAGTGCAAATGAATATCTTAGAAGCAGAATAAGTTGAATTGAATAGAAAAACAGTAGTACTTTGCATTAATCTTTGAGAAACAGCAGAGCTCCACACCTTAATCTATGAAGTGTAGAAACTCTACCGTTAAAAATACATAAGTGAAAGGTTCAGGCATGGCCGAATGGCCAGCCCCCAAAACATGATCACAAGATCAAAAATACAATCCAGGATGATCCGAAGATGTCTAATACAATAGTAAAAAGTCCTATTTATAATAAACTAGCTACTAGGGTTTACAGAAGTAAGTAATTGATGCATAAATCCACTTCCGGGGCCCACTTGGTGTGTGCTTGGGCTGAGCTTGAATGTTACACGTGTAGAGGTCATTCTTGGAGTTGAACGCCAGTTTGTAACGTATTTCTAGCGTTCAACTCTGGTTTGTGACTTGTTTTTGGCGTTTAACTCCAGACAGCAGCGTAGAACTGGCGTTCAACACCCTTTTACGTCGTCTAAACTCGTCAAAGCATGGACTATTATACATTGCTGGAAAGCCCTGGATGTCTACTTTCCAACACAATTAAAAGCGCGCCATTTTGAGTACTGTAGCTCCAGAAAATCCACTTTGAGTGCAGGGAGGTCAGAATCCAATAGCATCAGCAGTCCTTCTTCAACCTCTGAATCTGATTTTTGCTCAAGTCCTTCAATTTCAGCCAGAAAATACCTGAAATCACAGAAAAACACACAAACTCATAGTAAAGTCCAGAAATGTGAATTTAACATAAAAACTAATGAAAACATCCCTAAAAGTAACTAGATTCTACTAAAAACATACTAAAAACAATGCCAAAAAGGGTATAAATTATCTGCTCATCACAACACCAAACTTAAATTGTTGCTTGTCCCCAAGAAACTGAAAATCAAATAGGATAAAAAGAAGAGAATATACTATAAATCCCAAACTATCAATGAAACATAGCTCCAATTAAATGAGCGGGACTTGTAGCTTTTTGCCTCTTAAATAGTTTTGGCATCTCACTTTATCCATTGAAGTTCAGCATGATTGGCATCTATAGGAACTCAGAGTTCAGATAGTGTTATTGATTCTCCTAGTTCAGTATGATGATTCTTGAACACAGCTATTTTATGAGTCTTGGTCGTGGCCCTAAGCACTTTGTTTTCCAGTATTACCACCGGATACATAAATGCCACAGACACATAATTGGGTGAACCTTTTCAGATTGTGACTCAGCTTTGCTAAAGTCCCCAATTAGAGGTGTCCAGGGTTCTTAAGCACACTCTTCTTTTGCTTTGGACCTTGACTTTAACCGCTCAGTCTCAAGTTTTCACTTGACACCT